>NC_053463.1:18277490-18637611 GCF_015227805.2 Hirundo rustica | reverse complement strand
AAGATTGTTTTGGTAAAGGATAGTTGTTTTGCCAAGATTGTTTGGAGAAGAGGCTTTCTCAAGAACTTCTCCCTTGGGAAACGGTTAGCGCTGCTAGCGGGCTAAAATCTCTTCAGATTTAAAAATGTCAGGTACACATCTCACCCTTTTCTGTAAAAATAAAGAAAAAAAGAAAAAGAAAAAGAAAAAGAAAAAGAAAAAGAAAAAGAAAAAGAAAAAGAAAAAGAAAAAGAAAAAGAAAAAGAAAAAGAAAAAGAAAAAGAAAAAGAAAAAGAAAAAGAAAAGGAGAAAAAGAAAAAGAGAAAAGCAACACCTGTTCCCCTCTCCACAGGGCCTTGTAGAAAACGGAACATGTGCAGCCCAAGAGGTTCCTCCAGCAAACTGTCAAACAGAACCTCAATCAGGTACTGACTTAGTGCGGTCAGAGAGATTTTTAGCAAAAGCTGCCAAGGTAGAACCCAAGAAAAGCAAAATATTCAGTGTCTGCTTTTAGAGGGACCATCTGACTGGTCACCCGCATCTTCTGCATTTGAGTTGTCACTCAAAGGTTCATTCTCTTGATGACTTTCTTTCTGGTCACGGTTTGGAAGGTTGCCTGTTGGCCCGATTCTGCCTTTGAGGTTGCAGGTCACGACAAACACACCTTGCAGGTACCCAGCGTACCCCTGTATCTGTGGATACACATGCATACCCATGACCCAAAGTGATAAGCTCCTATGGGCCTTCCCACTGTCTGGTGGTTAAATCTCACACCCGAACCTTCGCTTGAGGCTAATGCGTCTCACCCGAGGCCTGCAACGAAAGATGATGGTTCAAAATGACATGATTATTTGAACTCTGCAGCACTGTAAGGTGATTGATTGTATACAAAGCTTTTGCCAATCGACTGTGTGGGGTTTCACCCTGCATTCCCCGCTTTTGTTTTTCAAGAACCCGCTTTAAGGTACCACGACTGTGTTCAAAAATAGTTTGACCCTCGGAGAATGAGGGATACCAAATTTGTGTGAAATACCCCACAACTGTATGAAGTGCCGCACTTTCTGCAAGGTGTAAGCAAGATCATTGTCAGTCTTCACAGTGGAAGGTATGCCTAAAACAGCAAAAGCCTGCCTCCAATGGGCAATGACATCACAAGAGTTCTCTCCAGTATGAGCAGAGGCCCATATAGCCGAAGAGAAAATGTCAACAGACACGTGCACATATTTGAGCCGGCCAAATTCGGCAATTTGGGTGACATCTGTCTGCCAAATCTGCAAGGCCTTGAGGCCTCTGAGGTTTACCCCTGCCGGTAAAGGCGCAGCAAGCGTGTGACAGTCATGACAAGAATTGACAATGTCACCGAGCCTCACTTGGGGTCAGCTGAAACTGCTTTTGCAAAGTATGTGCATTCTGGTGAAAGAATTCATGCAATGCCTTGGCCTGCACATGTGTATCAGGCTGAGGTGCTACCCATGCGTGGTTAGCCAACTTGTCCGCCCTGGCATGACCTTCTGCTATGAAACCTGGCAAATTGGTATGGCTTCAAACATGCAGAATGTAATGTGGATGAACTCGAGCCTGAATGGCACACCACAAAGTTTTCAGCAAATGAAACAAAGCAGCATTGCTGAATTTTTTCAAAAGTGAATAACTCAGTCATTGGGCTATATCTGCCACATAGGCAGAATCCATGACCAAATTGAAAGGCTCGTGGGAAAATCGCTCAAATGCCATGACAACAGCCCTCAATTCAACCAATTGGGCTAACCCAGTCTCACAACCTTCCAGATCCTGCCACTCAGATACATCCTGCCAAGTAACAAGGGCTTTTCCTGTCCTTCCCGAGCTGTCAGTAAAGACAGTGGGTCCTTGCACCGGCTCCCGACTATTTTTGGGCCACAGAGAAAAATTAGCTAATTTCGCCACCTGCAGTAGCTTGTGGCTGGGCAGATGATAAGTGATCTGCCCTGAAAAGTTTTCCAGAGCATTTTGCAAAGAAACACTGTTTGCAAAGCTCCAGTCAAAGTCTTCCCACTGCACCAGGAGTACGATCTTTGCGGGATCTGCACCTATCAATTGCAAATACCATTGCCATCATTTGGTTATCAGGCGAGTGATTAATCCAAATAAAGTGGATGCTGTCTGTCTTTTGAGGCTGATGTGGCAAAAAGACCCATTCCAAAATGTGCAAGGAATCAGGCCATTTGGTCCCTCCATTGGCCAATGATGCCTGTAGGATGTCAGTCTGGACTGGTAATGAAAACAGTGACATCAGCTTGTTTATCATCAATTCGATAACTTGGCAAGCAGAAACAGCTTGTTGAACCTCCTCCAGCACTTGTCGCGCCTCAGGGGTCAATGTGCGAGGTGACTTCAAATCAGAGTCCCCCCTTTAACAGATCAAACAGTGGAGGCAGTTGTGTCGCGGTCAGACCCAAATACAGACGTAACCAAGAAATGACACCCACCAATTACTGTGCATCATTCAGTGTCTTTACAGAATGCACAAATTGCACATCTTGGTGCTGAATTGTCTGTTCCAAAATTTTGACCGCCAAATACTTCCAAGGAGGTTGCTGTTGAATCTTCTCTGTATTACCTGCTGTTGTGTTTTACTAAGTTGGTTTGTTCCAGTTTCACCCATAGTTTATAAATTGCTGGTTTGCCCCAAAGTTGTTACCCTCCTACCCTGATCCCCTGTACCTCCTCTATCCATCCACCCTAAACCCTGCCCAGCTTCCCCGTCTGTCATTGTAATCCCTACCCCTTCACTCAAGAAAGTTCTATGTATATCAGACCTTCCTCAAAGCCCCATTGGACTTGGCAATACAATCCCTCCTCCCTTGTGATCCTGTTGGTTTCCCCAGCTAAAATTATCCTCCCATAACTCCTCCCTAGATGTATCTGATTGGTTGTCTGTTGTAATCCACCCCCTCACCGCCCCCCTCTGTTTATAATCCCCAGAACATCCTGTGTTCAGGGCTCTTTCCCTCTGGATTCCCTCTGCAATAAACCTTGTGGAATATATCCCAGAGAAAGAGTCTCCTTTTGTCCTTTGTCCTAGTCCTCGAGATTAGCCCCTAAGACCCTGGGAGCGTACAGAGTCTCAACAGGTTCAACGCATCCTAAGGCCTTGCTGCGGGAACATTGTTCCCCACTCCTGTGGTTGCTCCGGGAGACAGAGCTGGCCAAAGCCACCCTATAGAGCAAGGAGCCACAACAACCTGCAGCCCGTAAGAATGAAAAGCATCAAGCAGCTGAGGCTGTATCCTCAGCAGCTCATCCTGAGTGGATGCTGCCACCAGGATATCATCCATATAATGATACAAATGGGCATCAGGAAATTGCTTACGAACTCCAGACAGGGCCAGGGCCACATACCATTGGCAAATGGCTGGAGAATTGTGCATGCATTGCAGCAAAACTCTCCATTGATGTCTCTGTGCAGGTTCAGCATCGTTAATGGTGAAGGCAAATTTTGGTTTATCATCAGGATGCAAAGGAATTCCTTTAGATCAATTATGAGAACTGGCCCGAACTGCAGGAAGCATGGTGGGGCATACCAGGTTGCAGCGTCCATGCAGGTCATGCATACCAGTTTCATGCTTTCCATTATGGCATTGACTTCCTGGAGGTCTTGTAACAACCTCCATTGGGGCTAGTCTCTCTCTCTGAGCCCTGGCTCCATTTTGCCTGGGCTAGCTTGAGAGACAAACCACAGTTGGAAGGATTTGTTTCCTCAGGGCCCCAGTAAACCCAGGAGCAGATGTGAACCTTTTCCTTTAAGAGAAAGATCAGGCTCCCATCAATGGCAAAGGAATGTCTACACTTGATCCACGGGGAAATCAGGGCTTTATTCAGTCTTTCTTTCTGTGGCCCTGCCCCTGCCTGGGTCAGGAGCCCCTCCCCTGTCCCTGAGCCAAGACAGTTTTTCCATGTGCTTTTCTGGCTTATATCCAGGGGAAGGGGCTAAAAGTGGGGACAAAGCCACTACCCAATCAGGGACAAGGTGGGAGTGGAGCAGAGTTAGATTACATTCCAGTGTGGGAGAATGGGCGGGAAAAAGGGTCAGGGACAAACCCCAGGATGTTACATTTTCCAGGGGAACAGGGAGGTTGTTGGGGTTTAAGTCTCTGTGGAATTTTTTCCCCCCTCCCAAGTTGCTAGGAGACTAAGTGCTGAGTGCTTAACGTGGACAAAAGAACTGATAACTTAGTTTTGGGGGAGGGAAAAAAGCTCCCGGAGAGAGCGGAGGGTGGGGGGATCTCGCGGCTTTTCTCTTCTTCTTCCGGGGGGGAGCACCGCGCGGGCCACGGTTGTTGGAGTCCACAGTTAACGAAGGAGTCTGGTCCTGGGAATTCTATCATCTGTTGGAGTATCCAGGAATTTGGAGTTTCTTCGTTGTCCTGCTGGATTTTGGGTGAGCCCGGGTCCCGCCGCTGCAGCTTCTCCGGCACTGCCACCTCTGCCTGCCGAGGACACCCCCTTCCTGCAGGAGGACAGTCCACCACAGCCCGGCTTCCAGCCATCAGCGCCGGAGCCTCCACCGTGTGCCCTCGGGGTTTTTGGTTCTGTTCTACTATTGTTATAATTACTGTTGTTTTTTGTCTGTCCTGTTATATTTACTAGTAAAGGACTGTTATTCCTTTTACCCATAGCTCTGACTGAAAAGTTTTATTTTTGATTTTCCAAATTATAATAACACGGAGGGAAGGATTTGAATTCCTCATTTCCTAGAGAGGCCTGCCTCTCCTTAGCAGACACCTGTCTTTTCAAAACCAGGACAGAATTTGGCGCCCATATCGTGGGGCATTGAGAGAAAAAGGAATAACAGTTCTTAAGTGCCTACATTGCTGTGCACTGGATATCATGTGGTCTGGCTTAACCTGGTTTGGGTGGCATGTGGTGGTGGCCGTATTTCTCCCATTTGCAGGCCCTTTTCTAAACATGGGCCCTGTAACTAAGGTTACTGTGGCTGTCATCAATCTTGCTATATGGGTTAACGAAGTGAGGAAATCGTGGATTTTTAATTTCCTCTGGAAGGCAGGCACATGGATTCAGGGCTATCATACACTAACTGTGTGTTTCTGGAGTTACTTTAACAACGGTACCTACTGTGAAGAAATGACACCAGGAGAAATTTTTTCACAACCCTTCACCCAGCTCTTTGGGCCTACCCCACCAGTCTTTGAAGGGTTCAAATCTCTGAATGTTAATGACATCATACAGTGGCTGGTGTTGCTGGTATGCCTGTTCTGTTTAGCATTTAGAGATAAGGGGAGACTGACCTGGATAACCACCCTGATACCTACCCTAGAGAATAAGGATGCTGCCCCACAGCCTGAGCCCGTCCCACAGCCTGACCCTGCCCCAGAGCCTGACCCCGTCCCACAGCCTGACCCTGCCCCACAGCCTGACCCTGCCCCCACAGCCTGAGCCCGTCCCACAGCCTGACACTGTCCCACAGCCTGCCTCAGGAATAAACCACCCAGATTTGGTGAAGGAGATCCGTGAGATGGGTCAGATGCTGAGGGAGTACCTTTCCCCTGTAGTAGCCTCATTAGCCCCAGCTGCTGGGAAACCCTCCCCCTGCCCCGACAAAGGAGAGTCTGATGGTGCAGCAGCAGAACCCACAGACGTTACAACTGTCCAGGTTCCAGCTGAACCACAGGGGCAGCCACAGCCAGCAGCAGTGGCCCCTGTGGAAACAAAGAAGTATAAAATGAAATCAGAGCACCCAGGCAACAAGGATAAGAAAGGAGGGCCCTCACAACCCGGGGAGGAGTCAGAGGTTGAGATCATCACTGAGTCCCTGACATATGAAAGTCTCCGTAATCTGCAAAAAGATCTTGCACGGCGGGGACGTGAGGCTTATACAGCCTGGTTACTTCGGGTCTGGGACCTTATAGGTACAGGCGTGCAACTAGATAGTAGTGAGGCAAGGAATTTGGGACCCTTGACCCAGGACTCAGGTGTGAATCAGGTATTCGTAAGGGAGCCAGGGCCCCTTTCCCTTTGGGAGCGGCTTTTAATGAGTGTACGGGAGAGGTTTGTCCACAGAGACAGAATGCAGGAGCACCATCATAGAATGCGCTGGAAGACCCTTGAGGAAGGGATCCAACAGTTGAGAGAAGTGGCGGTATTGGAGGTACTCTTTGGGAGGGGTGGACAGCATGATAATGACCCCGACAAAGTCAAGTGCACAGGGCAAATGCTGTGGAATCTGGCAACTCTAGGACCATCTCAATACGCCACATACATTGCAACAATTCATCCTGATACCAACCGAGAGACAGTGGGTTCTGTAGCCAACAAGCTTAGAAATTATGAGAGTATCATCTGTGGCCCAATGCAGGCTCAGGTCTCTGCTGTGGCTAAGGAACTCAGAGAGGAGATGATGGAGATGAGGGAGGAGATGAGGAGGAACAGTTCCCATGTGGCACCGGTGCGAGTTACAGGCCCCAGAGTCAGAGCTCAACAGCCCCCAGCTAGAGAGAGAGGGTACACCCCACGAGCTGACCTGTGGTACTTTCTGCGTGACCATGGGGAAGACATGGGAAGGTGGGATGGAAAACCCACTTCTGCCCTGGCAGCACGGGTGCGTGAGCTCAAGGAGAGAAACACTAACCGAGGGGGTTCCACTAAGATGAAGGTAGCCTCAACATCGCATGACCAGGCTGCCAGGTATTATAGAAGTGAGGATGATATGTCAGATCCCCATGAAGGAACCTCTACCATGTATGCCCAGGAGGGGAATAATGACCGGTGCTAGAGGGGCCCTGCCTCTAGCCAGGGAGAGGCACGGGAAAACCGGGTCTATTGGACGGTGTGGATCTGATGGCCTGGCACATCAGAGCCACAGAAATATGAAGCTTTAGTTGATACTGGTTCTCAGTGTACCCTGATACCATCGGAATATGTGGGGACAGAACCTATTTCCATTGCTGGGGTGACGGGGGGATCACAGGAACTGACTCTGTTGGAAGCCGAGGTGAGCCTGACCGGGAAGGAGTGGCAGAAACATCCAATTGTGACTGGCTCAGGGGCCCCGTGTATTTTGGGCATAGACTTCCTCCGGAATGGTTATTACAAAGACTCTAAGGGATTCAGGTGGGCTTTTGGAATAGCAGCTGTGGAGGCAGAGGGCATTAAGAAATTGAATAGCTTGCCTGGACTGTCGGAGAACCCATCTGCAGTAGGACTTCTAAAGGTAGAAGAGCAACGAGTTCCAGTTGCCACCTCGACGGTGCACCGCCGACAGTATCGGACAAATCGAGATGCCGTGATCCCCATCCACAAGATGATTTGTGAGCTGGAGAGCCAAGGGGTGGTCAGCAAAACCCACTCACCCTTCAACAGCCCCATCTGGCCTGTGCGCAAGCCTGACGGAGAATGGAGATTGACTGTGGACTACCGTGCCTTGAACGAAGTGACTCCACCATTGAGCGCTGCTGTGCCGGACATGCTGGAACTCCAGTACGAGCTGGAGTCCAAGGCAGCAAAATGGTACGCCACAATTGACATTGCTAATGCCTTTTTCTCCATTCCTCTGGCTGCAGAATGCAGGCCTCAGTTTGCTTTCACCTGGAGGGGTGTGCAGTACACCTGGAACCGACTGCCCCAGGGGTGGAAACACAGCCCCACCATCTGCCATGGACTGATCCAGGCTGCACTGGAAAAGGGTGAGGCTCCGGAGCACCTACAGTATATCGATGACATCATTGTGTGGGGGAACACGGCAATGGAAGTGTTTGAGAAAGGAGAGAAGATCATCCACATTCTCCTGAAAGCTGGTTTTGCCATCAAGCAGAGCAAGGTCAAGGGACCTGCCCGAGAGATCCAGTTCCTGGGAGTAAAGTGGCAAGATGGACGGCGGCAGATTCCCGCTGAGGTCATCAATAAGATCACTGCAATGTCCCCACCGACCAGCAAGAAGGAGACACAAGCTTTCCTAGGCGCCATAGGTTTCTGGAGAATGCACATTCCTGAGTACAGCCAGATTGTGAGCCCTCTCTACCTGGTCACCCGCAAGAAGAACGATTTCCACTGGGGCCCTGAACAGCAACAAGCCTTTGCCCAGATCAAGCAGGAGATCGCTCATGCAGTAGCCCTTGGCCCAGTGAGGACGGGACCAGATGTGAAGAATGTGCTCTACTCTGCAGCCGGGAACAATGGCCTGTCCTGGAGCCTTTGGCAGAAGGTGCCTGGGGAGACTCGGGGCCGACCACTGGGATTCTGGAGCCGAAGCTACAGAGGGTCAGAAGCCAACTACACTCCCACAGAGAAGGAAATCTTGGCCGCCTACGAAGGAGTTCAAGCTGCCTCAGAGGTGATTGGCACAGAAGCACAACTCCTGCTGGCACCCCGACTACCAGTGCTGGGGTGGATGTTTAAAGGAAAAGTTCCCTCCACCCATCATGCCACCGACGCCACGTGGAGCAAATGGATTGCCCTCATCACTCAGCGCGCCCGCATTGGAAACCCAAATCGCCCTGGGATTTTGGAGATAATTACAAACTGGCCGGAAGGTGAAAACTTTGCTCTCATGGATGAAGAGGAGCAGGAACAAGTGACACGTGCTGAAGAAGCTCCACCATACAACCAACTGCCAGCAGAAGAAACACGCTATGCTCTTTTCACTGACGGTTCCTGCCGCATCGTAGGGATGAACCGGAAATGGAAAGCAGCCGTATGGAGCCCCACACGACAGGTTGCACAAGCCACTGAAGGAGAAGGTGGGTCAAGCCAACTTGCTGAACTCAAAGCTGTTCAACTGGCCCTGGACATTGCTGAAAGAGAGAAGTGGCCAAAGCTCTACCTCTACACTGATTCGTGGATGGTGGCCAATGCTCTGTGGGGCTGGCTGGACAGGTGGAAAAAGGCCAATTGGCAACGTAGGGGAAAGCCAATCTGGGCTGCAGATGAGTGGAAGGACATTGCCACTCGGGTAGAGAAGCTACCTGTCAAAGTCCGTCATGTAGATGCCCATGTCCCCAAAAGTCGGGCTAATGAGGAGCACCAAAACAACGAGCAGGTAGATCAGGCTGCCAAGATAGAGGTGTCAAAGATAGACTTAGATTGGCAACACAAGGGAGAGTTGTTCCTAGCTCGATGGGCCCATGATGCCTCAGGCCATCAGGGCAGAGATGCCACCTATAAGTGGGCACAAGACCGAGGGGTGGATCTAACTATGGACAGTATTTCTCAAGTTATCCATGACTGTGAGACGTGTGCTGCCATCAAGCAGGCCAAGCGGGTGAAGCCCCTGTGGTATGGCGGGCGATGGTCCAAGTATAAGTACGGGGAAGCCTGGCAGGTTGACTACATCACCCTTCCCCAAACCCGCCAAGGCAAGCGCTATGTGCTGACCATGGTGGAAGCCACCACTGGATGGCTGGAGACCTACCCTGTGCCCCATGCTACTGCCCGGAACACCATCCTGGGCCTTGAAAAGCAAATCCTGTGGAGACATGGTACCCCTGAGAGGATTGAGTCTGACAACGGGACTCATTTCAAGAACAGCCTTACAAACACCTGGGCTAGGGAACATGGCATTGAGTGGGTGTACCATATTCCTTATCATGCGCCAGCAGCCGGGAAGGTTGAACGATGCAATGGCCTGCTTAAAACCTCCTTGAAGGCACTGGGTGCAGGGACTTTTAAGAACTGGGAGAATAACTTAGCAAAGGCCACCTGGTTAGTGAACACTCGAGGTTCCACCAACCGAGCAGGCCCCGCCCAATCTGAGCCCCTGGGAACAAGAGATGGAGATAAAGTTCCTGTAGTACACATGAGAGGAATGCTGGGAAAAACTGTTTGGATTAATTCTGCCTCCAGCAAAGACAATCCCGCTCCTGGGGTTGTTTTTGCTCAGGGACCTGGCTGCACATGGTGGGTGATGCAAAGGGATGGAGAGACCCGCTGCATACCTCAAGGGGACCTTGTTTTTCGGTGAACACTGTGACTGTGTCTGTATTTATATTCACATGTATATATATGTATATTATTTAAAGATTTAAATTCAATATAATATGTTGGTGTGGGAAAAAAAATTCGGGGTGGATAATGTTGGGGTTTAAGTCTCTGTGGAATTTTTTCCCCCCTCCCAAGTTGCTAGGAGACTAAGTGCTGAGTGCTTAACGTGGACAAAAGAACTGATAACTTAGTTTTGGGGGAGGGAAAAAAGCTCCCGGAGAGAGCGGAGGGTGGGGGGATCTCGCGGTTTTTCTTTTCTTCTTCCGGGGAGGAGCACCGCGCGGGCCACGGTTGTTGGAGTCCACAGTTAACGAAGGAGTCTGGTCCTGGGAATTCTATCATCTGTTGGAGTATCCAGGAATTTGGAGTTTCTTCGTTGTCCTGCTGGATTTTGGGTGAGCCCGGGTCCCGCCGCTGCAGCTTCTCCGGCACTGCCACCTCTGCCTGCCGAGGACACCCCCTGCCTGCGGAGGACAATCCACCACACCCGGCTTCCAGCCATCAGCGCCGGAGCCTCCACCGTGTGCCCTCGGGGTTTTTGGTTCTGTTCTACTATTGTTATAATTACTGTTGTTTTTTGTCTGTCCTGTTATATTTACTAGTAAAGGACTGTTATTCCTTTTACCCATAGCTCTGACTGAAAAGTTTTATTTTTGATTTTCCAAATTATAATAACACGGAGGGAAGGATTTGAATTCCTCATTTCCTAGAGAGGCCTGCCTCTCCTTAGCAGACACCTGTCTTTTCAAAACCAGGACAGAGGTACAGAAGAAACCATTACAAAACCCAGTATAAAAGTGAAATACAATATAAACCCAAATAATGCACAGCAACACTCCTGTTGAGAGCTTATCAGAGCAGTGGCTTGCAGAAAAGGGACATGACATGATTAAACTAGTAAGAATTTAGGCCTCAAGGATATGCTATCCTTGAAGGAAGGCTTATGTGAAGAACAGGATGTAAGCCGGATGTGAAATTAGTCAAGTATGGGAAAACTAAAGATATGATGTACTGACTTTAGCTGTTTTGCAATTATTGAGGTCGATGCTAAGTAATGCTTGCGTTAATTAGTTATGTCCAATGATGAGCTTGGCTTTTGCAATATGTATGAGCTAATTATGAAAAGTATAAAAATGTAATGCAACCTTAATAAAGTGAGATCTGCTGACCATGACAGCATGAGGCATTTCTCCCGCGGCTCCGGTAACCCGACCCCGACATCTGGCGCCCGAACAGGCTTCTCCCCCTCCCTCCTCAGAGCTGCGTTGGGCTCAGGTCCTCTGCGACGGTGAGATTTTCACCCGGGGTGAACACAAAGGTGTGCCCTGCTGACACGCGCTGCCGACGCCTGGAGGGTTGCGACGGTACCGGTGAGCATGGACAGGCAAGCAGCGTATGATCTCTTCGCTTCCCTTTTAAAAAGGCGGGGTGTGAAGGGTCTTGATTTAGATAAGGATCTTCCTTCTCTCCTGGGGCATGCTACCTCTTATGGGTTCTTTGCTAACCCTCATGCTGTGCATGAATTAGCAGAAAGGCGTAAATATGGGGACAAGTTGTGGGAATTAGTTTTAGATGATGATAAATCTGCTAAGAAAATGAGCAAGTTTTGGAAGATTGTACAGAATGAACTGCTTAAATGTGAGGCTGAGAAGCAGGCGGTTGTAGCTGCTAAGGAAGCACAGGGGAAAAATAAGATTTATTATGGTCACCCTTCTGATCCTAATCCCCCGGGGGTGGCCTTTGTTGACTTGCCCCCACCGCAGCCGCCGCCGACGGCCCCGCCATTGCCCTCTAATGCCGACCCCCTGTCTCCCACGCCTCCTGACCCCCCCGCCACGGAGCCATTCCCCGGAGCCCTTTCGGACCTCGCGGAGGCTATGGCACAGGGCAGGAGAGAGACATGGGCGGCTCTGGCGCAACAGGGGTGGCAAAGGGAAGACCCTGAGCTTGCGGCGGCTGCCCAAGAACAGATTGATACTTGCGCTTTTCCTGTTATTTTTCAACCTAATGCGCAAGGGGGCCAAAGAGCTGAGCTTGTAAATCTTGACTGGAAGCTGCTTTCTCAGCTTAGAGCTACTGTAGCCAGCTACGGAGTCACGAGTGAGCCTGCTAAACAAATGTTAGAGTTTTTGTTTAATGCCAACCTCCTTTTGCCATCGGACATTAGAGGGATCTCTAAACTTATTTATATGCCACATCAGCGGCTACTATTTGAGGCTCGCTGGCGAGAAGAGGCAGCCATGAGTGCTGCCTTGCCGCGACCTCAGGGTGATCCCTTGGCAGGACTTACAATGGATGAACTTATGGGGCAAGGACCATTTCATCAAATCGAGGCACAGGTAGCTTTAGGACAGGAGAAGTTAAGAGAGGCTATGGCAGTAGCAAGAAGAGCGATGGGCAAAATCAGATCGCCAGGTGGTACCCCCATATATATGGGAATCAAACAAGGTAGAGATGAACCCCTAGGATCTTTTGTTGATAAAATAATTGAAGCATTAAGCAAGGCAGGTATTGCTGATCATATGCAGGATGCTTTAGTTAAGCAATGTATTTTACAAAATGGGAATGCTAATACCCGTTCCCTTATAGCTGCAGCCCCAGGTCATTGGAATGTGCAGGATTTGTTAGACAAAGCTGAATCCATGCCTTCAGGCACTCAAGTTTTTATGGTAGAAGCTCTTCAGAAAATAGGGGAGGGACTGCAGCAACAAGCGCAGGCTTTTAGGGAGCAAACCGCCTCAGCACATACTCAGGTTTTAGCTGCCCTCGCACCCCTCCAAGCGGCAACGGCACGTCAGCGCTCTAATACAGGAGGAAGAATGAAATGTTTTCGCTGCGGAAAATTGGGGCATATCCGTCGTGAGTGCAACGCTACTGGTATCTGGTGCGAGAAATGCCGCTCTAACACCCATAACAGCGCCGCCTGTGCCCGGTCTGGATCGGGAAACTGCAAAACCAGCGCGAAGTTGGGCCGCGCCAAGACACAAGTAGCTCCAGCTGCTCTGCTGACAACCAGCTCGTGCCAGCAACCTCTGGCATCCTCGGATTGGACCTGGCAGCAGCAGTAACTGTTACCTTGTTTAACAACAGCCCGCATGTCATTTCTAACGGAGTTTTTGGCCCCATTATTGTTAATGGACAGCCTACAGGAGGACTTATTTTAGGTCGCTCATCGGGATCGGTGCTAGGCCTGTTTATTGAACCAGGAGTTGTAGACGCTGACTCCGAAGGAGAAATTTTTGTTATTGCCAGTACTCCTCATCCACCAATGAAAATTCTAAAGGGTCAGAGGATTGCTCAATTTGTACCTCTGCCACAATTGACTGCGAACATTTTGCCACGATCCAAGGAGCCACGCGGTACCGGATGCCTTGGCTCCTCAGGAGCCATTACTCTTCCCGTTATAGACTTAAAATTCAACTGCAAGCCCCATGGAAATATTTGGGATGGACCATCACGCAAAAACAAGTGCGCCCACAAAAACTTACCATTCAGACTGAACCAACTACCCTACATGAAGCGCAGCAATTGTTAGGGGATTTACAGTGGCTCAAGCCCGTAGTAGGCATCCCAAATACACTTTTAGAGGAACTGCGTCCCCTGCTAAAAGGTACTAACCCGTCTACTCCTATTACACTGACACCTCAACAGAAAACTGCGCTTCAAAACATTTTATGGTGTGTTGCCAACGGTTTCGTTACACGCTATAACCCCTCCAGCCCCATTTCTTTAACAATCTGGAATAGCAAAAATCATTTGCTAGGGGCGATCACGCAGGAAAAGAAAACGGGGGAGAGTGCAGAAAAGGGGAAAGACTTAGGAATAATAGAATGGTTAAGCCCTCCTTTGCACAATAACACAAAAAATTGAAAAATTAGCTGGCTTAATTGTCAAAGGCCATCTTCGAGCAATCGAACTTAGTGGGAAAGAGCCCGACGCAATACAACTACCAATGGAAAAAGCATCTTTGGACTGGTTCTTGCTTAACTCTAATAACCTTGCTGAAGCATTATTGCAATCACCCAGTTTGATTACTACAGGCCCCCTCAAACCAAAATTGTTGCATTGGTTCGGAGAATGGCAGCTGATAACTAAGCCGTTAAGAGAAGATCACCCCCATTCCTGGAGCAACTACAGTGTTTACTGATGCCGGGAAGCGTTCCCGCCGAGCAGCGGCGACATGGAATGAAAATGGACAATGGCACGATCACATTATCCTGGCAACACCACAAGATAACCTTCAAACATTGGAACTCCTAGCTGTCCTATGGGTGTTCCAAACCTTTTGGGGACCCGTTAATGTTGTTTCTGATTCTCTTTATGTGGTTGGAGTTGCTTCCAGGATTGAAGACGCTAGCCTAAAGGAAGTAAATAATCCTCGATTGGGTGAACTGTTCGTACAGCTCCAACAAACTTTACAAATGAGAGAATGTCCGTATGCTATTATGCATGTCAGAAGCCACAAATGGACAGAAGGTTTAGGAGAAGGGAACGCTCGAGCTGACCAATTAGTGGCTATTAGTCAGCAAACTGTTTTGCCCCGCACCTTACAAGCCAAAGAGAGCCATAATATTTTTCATCAGAATGCAAAAGGGCTAGCACGAGAATTCAATATTTCAGTTATTGAAGCAAGGGCAATTATTAGAACATGTTCTGTGTGCAGCCATCATAACGGAGGGGTGGGATTAGGATTAGGGGTAAATCCGAAAGGATTGTCTCCAAATGAACTATGGCAAATGGATGTCACGCATGTTCCTGCTTTTGGGAGGCTTAAGTATGTGCATGTCACCATCGATACATTTAGTCACTATTTGTGGGCTACAGCACAAACAGGGGAACAAGCCAAACATGTTGAAAAGCACCTTAACAGCTGTATTGCAGTAATGGGTGTACCTCAGAACATTAAAACAGATAATGGGTCAGCATACTGTAGCCAGCACATACAACAATACATGCAGTTTTGGAATATTAAGCACACACGGGGAATCCCGCATGTATCCACGGGACAGGCCGTAGTAGAGAGGGCTAACGGGACCTTGAAACGCTATTTGCTCAAATTCTCAGACATTACAGAGCCAAAAGAGAAGTTATTGAGATGCTTATTTGTGTTAAACCATTTGTGTCTTTTTGGAGATAGGACAGTCCCTCCTGTTATTACCCACTTCCAGACAGCGTCCCCTCCCACACCGCCTATTTTTGTCCAGTATAGGGACCCAAAAACAGGAATATGGCAGGGCCCCGCACAAGTGCTTTACTGGGGCCGAGGATATGTTTGTGTTCCGTCCCCAACAGGTCCCGCCTGGATTCCTGCTAGATGGACGCGAGCTGCAATAAATGAACAGCCCCGAAGGGAGGAGGCTTCATCGCTTAAGAAAGACGCTCCAACCACTGCTGATACAGGCTGACAGCCTGCCGGGACTGACTGGGACTCAGTTCGTGGTTAACTCTGGAGAGGACATGCAGTTTGGACTTCTTCCAGCTTTAAATGCTTGTTTACTTTTAGGACCATGCATTTTCCAATGTATACAACGCATGATGATGTCAATGGTAGAGAATGTAAAAATGTCGATGTTTGCCAAAAAAGAAAATGGGGGAAGTGTTGAGAGCTTATCAGAGCAGTGGCTCGCAGAAAAGGGACATGACATGATTAAACTAGTAAGAATTTAGGCCTCAAGGATATGCTATCCTTGAAGGAAGGCTTATGTGAAGAACAGGATGTAAGCCGGATGTGAAATTAGTCAAGTATGGGAAAACTAAAGATATGATGTACTGACTTTAGCTGTTTTGCAATTATTGAGGTCGATGCTAAGTAATGCTTGCGTTAATTAGTTATGTCCAATGATGAGCTTGGCTTTTGCAATATGTATGAGCTAACTATGGAAAGTATAAAAATGTAATGCAACCTTAATAAAGTGAGATCTGCTGACCATGACAGCATGAGGCATTTCTCCCGCGGCTCCGGTAACCCGACCCCGACACACTCCATTTCCCAGATTTTTTTTTTTGATGCAAAAGACAGCCTGCTGGCTCACGAAGCATTGCGCCGTTCCACCCAATCCTGCAATGGGCGACTCCACAGGGTCCAGAGACCAAGGCGGAGGCTACACAGAAAAGGAGAGGATGGTCACATCTGTGCCCGTGTCAATCAGGCCTCGAAGGTGAATTTCTAATGGGGTGGCACTGGGGAGGCAGAGCACACAGCATTTTAGGACATTTGTCAGACAGGATTGCAGTCCAGTGGACTTGAGGCAGCCCGATAGATCCGATGCAGCTGTCCCCTCAACACCACTCCTCTGTCCCAGAAACAGAAGACTTAAAAGGCACAAGTTGAGCAATGCGAGTTTTTTCAAGGATAGTGATGGGGGGTGGGTGTCAAAACCATGGCACAAATTTGTCCCGTAAAATCCGCATCAATACGTCCTAGATGCACAATGATACCCTGAAAGGCACTAGACCTCCCTACAAAGAAGGCACTTTTGCCTTCACCCAGGGGTCCAAAGGCTTCCAGGGGAATTTTGTGTACCTTGCAAGAGTCTAAGATGAGTGTTGCCTTCGTGCAGACATCAACTCCGGCTGAGCCATGGGTGCTGGCTGCAAGCTGGCTAAGCAGGCCTGCCTTGGCATCGGGACCTGGGGAAGTTTTTGTGTCCGTGCGCATTTCCCCTGAGCACTTGGCTTCCCGTTTCCTGAACCTGGCAAAGGCTGACCATTGGCATGGAGTTTTGCCATACAAGCCTCTGCATAGTGATTTGGCTTTCCACACCTTCTGCACAAAAACGAGGGAGTTTTTCCTTTCTGTTTTTGTTTTCCCTGCTTCTTACTGGCTTGTGCATTCGCCTGTTTCTGCTGTCTGCCATTCAGCCCTTTCCAGGATGACTGTAAAGCAGTAGCCAAGGCAGCCATCTTACAATCTGTGGTGCTTACATTAGCACAAGTTTGGACCATGTCTGGTAAGGAAGGATCCCCAGGGAGGGCCTCAATAAGCTTCCTGAAATCTGCATTGGAATTGTTCTTTGCAAGCTGTTTGACCAAGAGTTCTCTCAAATTTTCATCTTCCATCTGCTCCTCCAAAGATGCAGAGAGCTTTTCAACAAACTGCAAAAAAAACGCTTTTTTGATCTTTAGTCTACAGTCACAAACCTGTTTTGGAGCAGCTAATTCTACAGTTTTTACCAGTGCTGACATGACTGTTTTCTAGCACTGGTCCAGCACGTGAGGATTCTAGGTAGCCTGAAAATCAGGGTTAGCAAAATTGCCTATGCTTGTCAACTGATCGCTTCCAACCCCATACCTGGCATCCTGTGGAAACAATTGAGTATTCTGTGCTGCTAGCCTTATAGCAGCTGCCTCCTGTTAGCTTCAAAAACTTCAAGCTGGACAGGTTGAAGCAACATCTGAGCCAGGTGCCTGGTATCATATGGTACTAACAGGTCAGCATTGATGACTTTAATCATCTGCATTACCTCAGAAGAACCCTGGCCATATTTAGCTACCTTATCTCGAAGGTCCATCACAGCTTTCCACTATATGATGTGGTGAGTATCAGGCTGTCCTGAACCAGGATGAGCCTTAAATACAGGAAAAGCCTGGAAACCTCCTTGCAAGGTGACATCAGCCCTTTGGCCTGAGACATTAATTTTGAAGAATTAAGGATTTTCAGGAAAGGTAAGATAATAAGTTGCTGAATTAGCTGAAGTAGATAGGTAAGCTTTGTTCACAGTTAACAGAAGCCGGATCTTAGAAAAACTATCCTGGATTTAGTAACTCATTGCTTGTCAGCTTTATGCTTGTGTAACTGTGCTTGTAATGAAAAACAAAATGTTGTAAATAGAACATAAGATAGCTGCAGATTTCCTCCTTAAAGAACCCATTGAACACAGGAAACTAAGTTCTACCAAGGATTCATTTGCCATGAATGCATTGAAAAGTTAGAAAGGTCAGAACAAGACTCATCTTACTTCCTCATTTTGGGTGACCCCTCCCCAGAAGAGACTCCCAACTCATTTTAAGAAACAAACTACACATGCTTAATAGCCTTTTTTGCCAATTAGCATACATAGCGAGGAATGGGAGGTGACAGGGGTATGAATATGTATTTGTAGTTTGGGTATTCAACACTTTTGTAAATAAAAGGCTTTGTAATTACCTGTGAATTTTGCAGCGTGTATTAGGGAACTATCCCGCGTGCTGCCTGGCCGTAATAAACATACACTTTCTAACTTTAAACTGTTAGAGAGTTTTTGTCCGTACACAGTTGGGTATCAATACTAGATCAATACCCGTATTTCTTTACTAAGTCAGGCCCAGCTCCATAGATGTCACAGGAGCAGGGACACACATCTGGCTGAGGTCCACATCCATAGCACCAGATTATCGTATCTCCTCCGGTACCTGCAAAGCCAGGAAGACCACCTCCAGACCCCACGACATGGTCTACCATGTCCCAGTCCCCCATCTGCCCCCATTTGGCTTTCACTTGATCCCAAAAATGCTTGGGATCCCTGGGGCGAACTGTAATTTGGCACGGAGGGAGTGTCCAATGACTGCCCAAAGAGGGACGACCGATTTGGGGTCCTCGGCTCTGACTAAACGCCTGCCCCAGGACAGCTGTGTTGCCACCCAACCCAAGGCTGAATACCGAAGGGACTGCAGACGCGGCAGTCCCAGGACCACCGGGGGTTGGGGGTGCGGGGCCGCGGCAGCAGCCGCAGGAGCTGGGCCATTCATGGTAGGGTTTGCAGACGCCTGCGGTACAGAGCCACCGGCGAGAGACGCCTGCACGGCGGACCCTATGGCAGACGTGGACCCCAGCAGCGCACCTAGACCCGGAGCGGGGGTGAGCGGGGCCGACAGAGACTTGGCACCACCCACGCCCGACACCGCGAGGAGACGGCACGGGGAATGGCATGGCGCAGGGGCGTACTGAAGGCGCAACCCGCACTGGGCGGAGAGAAGCGGGCCGGCCCTCCGCGGGGGCTGGGTCTGACAGCGAGTCGACAAACATCACGCCTGCCGCCGCTCCCGCCGACTGCGCAGGCGCGGCGGGATCTCCTCCATACAGCAGGGAGGGGGCGGCGGGGACTCCGCCATACCCTCGCTGGCAGGCGCCGCCCCGCCCGCAACCTGAGCTGCCGCCTCCGCAGCGGCGGGCCCGGGAGTCGCCACGGAAACAGGGACCGACTCCTCCCCGATTGGCACGGGGGAGCGCTCCGCGGGGAGAAGAGGAAACAGCGTGGAAGCCCCACAGTTCGGACAAAACGCGAAAATTGTCCGTGTGATCCCGGCTCTGCCACCGACGGGGACTGCGCCGCCGGCTTTCCATCCCCCTCTACCACGGGAAGAGCATGGAGAATGGGTTGCTTCCCGCTATCCTGCAGCCCCCCCCCCCCCGAGTGCATAGTGTGGAGCGGCGCCCGCGGAGCGGGGTGGGGAAGGCTTCCGAAGGACCCGAGCTCCTCCCACTCCCGCCGGCCGTCCGCAGCACACCGCATGGGAGGCGAATCTCCCATCCATGGCTCGGACCCGCAGTGGGAAAAACAAGCCGAGTGCAGAGTGCTGGTCTGGGCGGGAGGGAAGACGCCCGAAGCGCAGCCAGGTTTAGAGTGCATTCCAGCCTCTGGTGTTTCAATGTCCACAAAAACAGAGTCCAAATCGGTTCCACCACCCCCACCCTCCAGTACAGCATTCAGAGGTCTCTCCGTCGGTCAGAATTTCGGAGTTAAGAGTTCTCTCCGTAATTTCGGAGCAGCCTGATGAATTTCTTCCAAGACACAAGCAAACTTGCCGCTTCCATATTTCCAGAGTACAGAGACTCCAACAGGCTGTCCGCTACCGACTGCCCTAATTCTTTCAATAACGTTTTTCCAGCACTAGAGAAAACCCCACGTTTCATTCCCCAGAGAGTACAATGCCTTAAAATGGCCTTCGGGAACGTCTACTGTGTGACTTCGTAATATATCTTGACACATTTCTATTATCAATTTGTCTGCTGGAGCTAACGTAGAAATGATCATTTTGCGTCCCAGCGATCAAAATTCGTCTCTTTAACGAAAGAGGAAAGCGAGCAGGCAGAAGCCTGTGTTGCCGGAATCGCTGAAACCCCCTTTCTAGAATCAGAGTAATTTAACATTGTCCCGCAGCTGCAGTTCAGTGAGAGGTCACCAGATGTCACTGTAGGACACGAAAGAAAGATGAAAAACACCGACTATTTCAGAAGGCAAAGAGTATAGAAAAACTTTATTGTCTAATTCTTACTACTTTTTATAAGACGTTCTGATGCAGACTTAACATGATTGGTGAATAGGAAGAATACCTGTTTAATCCCATTAGTTAAACTAGAGAAACAGCAAAACACCACCTAAAGAAAGATTGTTTTGAGAAAGGATAGTTGTTTTGCCAAGATTGTTTTGAGAAGAAGCTTTCTTGAGAACTTTTCCCATGGGAAGATGTTAGCACTGCTAGCAGGCTAAAGTCTCTTAGACCGGAAATATCAGGCCCACATCGTAGGAGCCTCCACTTGTCTTTGCCAGGTTTGTGAATGATGAAGACCGGGGTGTTCCAAGGGCTAGTGGATGGTACTATGTGGCCCTTGGCAAATTGCTCCTCCCCTAGGGATTCAAGTGCTTTTAATATGACCTTTGATTGATACCTTAAGTTTTAGCTTTCTTGTTTTTCAGATTCTGTGCTGCCTAGGGGTGTAGTTCTGAGCCTCACATTAAGTGCTAGTAAGCTGTCTTCAGAGTAGGTTGACAAAACAAATCCTTTTCCTGCTGAAGACCAAGGACTACTTTCATGCCTGAAAGCACAAACAACGGTGGACATGGAGAGAAGAACAAGAAGGATGAGACCTCACAACCTAAAGATGTAATTGGACAATTAAACCCCAATATGCAAATACACCAAAACATATAAAAGTGTAAGAGCTTGTGACTGAGGGGACATTTTGTGACCATTCTTAGTCCACCTTGGCTGTAACCCTGGTGTAGTGGTTTCATGTTCACTACATTTTGGTCTTAGAACTCACTGTTTTTCTGTGGGAGAGAGACTAGGAGAAAAGCAAAGTAGGCTCAACCTTAAAAATGAACAAATAGTCTTATTAATGCACACTAAAAGAATGGAAAAAGAAAGTTGGGGAAAAAAAACTAAAACAAAACAGAATGAAACTCTAAAAACATTCTTCTTTTCCCTTACAAACTGTTCACTTTTTTACAAAACAACATAAAGAGACAAAACTTGTAATTTTCAGTCAGTTTCACTATTTGACAATAGTCTTTTATTAATTCTTTAGGAGAAGAGTCTCTCTTAGAGTCATGGATCTCACTCACAACTTAGAATGGTTCTCTTGTGGGTTTTTTAACTGTCACAAAAACAGCTGCTTGGAGAAACCTGCCTTTGTAACCCTTCCCATTAGCAGGTTCCTAAGCTGCTTATGGGTCGTGGGTCTTAGACTTTTGCATATTGGGGTGTCAGTTTTTAAAGATGAGTAACTCTAAAGGCAAAGGATTTTTCATCTCAAGGTACAGAGATATCTTTTCACTTCTTCACTGGCGCAGAGAGCTTCTCATCTTTATCTTTGTTCAAGCATTTTATGGGATTAATATTACTTAGTCTATCACAAACACCTTTGCTTAAATCCACACACAAATCTAAACAATCATCTCCCTAAATGCATATTTTTCTTATGATTTAAAGGAATAATCTAAATATAGAGTTCATTTCCATGGCTTAAATAAGAATGGAACAACCAACTCTTTAACCCTCTGTCTTAATATTACTCTCGCTCTACTGACTTCATGCTGTTTCTTCTTTATGCTCACTTTGTCCCTTTCTTTTCTCTCTCAGAGAAGGGCTAAGCTCTGGAAGCTTCATGTTGCCAGGAAAGGGTTAAATATGCCTAGAGTTTCTTCTCTCTCTCCGTAGTTCGTGATATTAGATGTGCAAAGCCACGCTGGTGAGGGAGGAAGAACTCTCACAGAAACATCAGAGATCAGAGCACCCGGGCAGTCCAGAATCACAAAAAAGCTAGGCAGGATCATAAATGCCTTTTTGGCCCACCCCCTCAGTGTAAATCGGGGTGGTCTCAGCTTAAATGGTGCCCATAGCTCTTATCAGGGGCCCGGCAGAGATCTCTCTTTGCTCCAGGGAAGTTTGGAGAAAGTAGTTGTTGTAAAGTAGCAACTTTTCCTCCCCACCCCCCAACCCAGGAGCCGATGGAATCCGGCCAGGCCTCAGGCCAGCTCACCCCCAAAAAGGGGGGACCAGCAGGCCCAACTCAATGTTATCTGTCTCTCTCTGGCCAAAGGAAAAAAAGGAAAAGGCCAGCTTGCAGGAAATCAAGGGGTTTTATATGGTACTTCCCAAAGTTGTAGCTGACAATTTTCAGTGGTTAAAACAGATGCCAATATTCCAACTAACCCTCTGATAGGTCCCTGTCCTTCCTAAAGCAAATCCCAGGTCCTGACCCGGAAAATCACTTTGCATTCCTCTATGATTAAAAAACTAAACTATACTAACCCATGACACCTGGTCAGTCTCCTGCCCAGGGTGAATCCTGGAGGCCTTTCAATAAATACCTACTTTATTCTCTAGCTCTGTCCTGTCTCTGTTTCAGGTCAGCCTTCCCAAGGCATCATATAAGGGCCACTGTTTTATATAAATGGGATCATCAGATTTCCATATAAGTGATGGTGTCAGGCACTCAACAGTGGCCCCAGCTAAAAATCCCATGGTGGTGAAGGGATTTCTAGACTGGCTCCCCATTGTGATGATAATAGATCTCTACCCCATAGAATGACAGGCGCTTTTACTATGAAAGGTCTTACTGTAGCAATCTGACCTTCTGGACCTTCAATAATGATTGACCTTTTGCTGTGCATGGAGGTGGCAACTCCTTCAATGCCAGAGATTACTCCATTGACTGGCACTAGTTCCCAGCCCTGGGGCCACTTGGAGTGGGCTATGATGGTGATGTTTGACCTGGTGTTGGCCACGCCTGGGAGAGAAACTTCAATGCCTTTGTTAGACAAGCTACACTCTGTAATAGGTCTGTCTTGGTCTAACATCTCTGCCCAAAATTTTTTCTGGCAAAATATCAGTCCATGTGGGTACAAGGAAGGCTTGGGCAATAGCTGTGCCATTAGTCAAACGCCAGGGTGGGTCTATACACATTACAGTCACAGTGATCTCATCCCTTGGCCCTACAGTCTGTACTTCTGTGAGTACATGTAATCCATCTGGTCCATTACTAGCATCTTCTATGATTAAAACATCTCTTTGCCCATCAGGAGGTCCATATTTACCAGTTAGAACTCAGTAATCTGCTTCATCGTTGAAATCTATAGAAAGAGCGCTTACCAGCGTTCTCCTTGTCCCTGCCTGAACCCGTTGGTGGGCCTTGGAAAGTCAGTGCCCTTCCTCATAGTAGGTGTCATCAAGGATGATTTCTTGATGCTCCAAGACTGTGGGGCTTTGCGTTTGGTGTTATCACGTAGGGCTGTCTCGCGCTTGGCTGGAAGTTTTTTTGCTGTTGTCAGTGGGAGGGTTGGTGCTGTACCTGCTGGTGATATTGCAGCTGGGGACAGTGCTTAAAATGTTCTCTACAGTCCAAACATGCAGGGCAGTGACAGTCAGTGGACGAGTGTTTCTGTAAAAAGTCCTTAGCACATTCCATCTTGAGGTGGCCAAGATCACCGCACTGAAAATATCAGATTTTGTTTATTTTGTGCTACAAAGGCTTCAACTAACCTTTTACCAACTGCCATGGCTACCATGTTTTCTGTGTTTGTAAGACAGGTACAGGCTTCTACCATTTGCTGTTACGGTAGGTTCCGGTTTTAGGGCTAGTCCTCTGATGATTCTCTTACACTCAATATTTGTATTGGAAACTGCTATCTTGTTGAGCAGTTCCTCTCTTGACTGTAGACTATCAACTTGTTTACCAATAGTATCTTTTAATCTATCTGTATAATTGATAAATGTTTCATCTGCCCCTTGCCAAATATCAGAAAAACTTTGTTGTGGGGTAGTACCATCTGGTGTTTGGAAAAAAGCACTTTGAGCAGCATTTGTAATGTCTTCTAAAACAGCTCTGGGCAGATGTTGAGCCTTCTCCTGTAGTTTTTTTAATTGTCCTTCTCCACTCAGGTGCTCACCTGTGAAATGGGCTTGGCCATCTTCACTTTTGTAATGTTTTAATAATGCTTCTAGTTGTTTTTTTCCAGACTGACTCCCATAGAATAAACTCCCTAGGTATAGGAGGAGGGGCATGACATGCCAAATATGATGGGGGATGACCACATGAGCTGAGAAAGTTACTTATAATAGATTTTTAAAATATAGTGACTTCTGTAGTCTTTGGAAATCTTATGTAATTCCTTGAGTTCCCCATAAAGGATGGACCCCTATTTCAGTTTTCTATCTCTTTTATATATAACTGGAGGATGGATCCCCATTTCAATTTTCTACCTCTTTTATATATAACTGGAGCTGCCAGGATTTGTAATTTTTGAGCAAAACCCCAATTACTATCCAGAACTGCTTCTCTCTGAACCTTCGCCCAGTGATCCTGAGATTCATTGTCTGAGTCCGAAAAATCACTGTCCTCCGCTGGAGAGGAGAATCTGCTGATAGAAGCACAAGAGCTTAGGTGCCTGCTCCGCTGCTTGGAGCCTTTTGGTGTTTAAAATGGATGGTCTGGGATTAAGTAGAATCCCAGCTTCCATGCTGGAAGCGTGGGAACTATGACTTGTCTGGATAAGGGAAGGTTGAGGTCCCACAGGGGTAGGGAGCCCTGGCAAGGGGGGCAGGTGTGGGGTGTGGGACAGGAGCCGAGGGAGCGGCCACGGGACCCAGGGAGTGCGGGGGGACGATGGCATTTGGGAAGCAGCTGGGGGGAGACTCGGGTCCGCTGGAGGGAGACCCGCTAGCCCTGTGGCAGAAGCTGGCACAGACAGGGGAGGACCCAGAGCTGTTGCAGCCACGCAGGAAACTGCTGCTGCTAGGACAGGCGGGGGGACTGCAGTGTACCCCGACGCTGGCGGAGGGACAGGTGGAGCAGCTGGCCCAGGGTCTATGACTGGCAGGGGTGGGATGGAGGGGAAGGCAGCGGGGTAAGGGGGCATGGAAGCGATAGAAGGGGCGAGGGGGGCAGCAGGGGTAACAGGAGTTGCTGCCAGTGAAATGACTTGCACAATAGAAAAACCTGGCACGGTAGAAAAGCAAGGAACAGGAGGCCCCAGGAAAGGGACTGACTTGGGCCAGGAGGGCTGGAGCAGCCAGCATGGGACCCGGGTTGGGTTCCAGCAGGGTGGGATGGAGTGTAGGGGTAGGGGGACCCAGCTTGAGCAAGGATGCGGCGGGTCTAGAGGGGACCATGGGAACCGGGAAACCAGAGGCAGGGGCGGGGCTGGGAGGGGAGGCAGCCGCAGGAGAGAGGGCAACCATGGGAACGGGGAAACCTGAGACAGGTGTGAGACCAGGGGCAACGCCCCCTATGGAGGAGGCAGGTATGGGAGGAGGGGCAACTGTAGGGGGAGAAGAGACCGCTGGCGCTGGGAAACTTAGCGCGGAGGTGGTGATGGGTGTAGTGCCTGCCTCGAAGGGAACGCCCAATGCAGGAGGTGGGACCTGCTGTGGGGGTGGGGCCCCGAGGTGGGGAGGAGCAGGGAAGGGAGGAGGAGGATCCCAGATGCCATTTTGAGTGCTTTATTAATTCCAAATAATTCGAAATGGCAGATCTGACCACATGGTCGGAACCGTCTTGACCCATAGAAGTGAATGGGGTTCTAGGGAAAATGGGGTTAGGAAAGAGGGTCTGGTTAGAATCCAGGATGATATGGCCACTATCTCACTGGAAAGGGGATGAGAGAGTACTGAAAATGGCAGAAGGCAGGTAGTATTCCTACACCTTAATTTAGCGGGTTGCATCTCCAAACCTTTCCCAAAGGGAAGGGGATGCATGGACAGGGGGGTAAGGGCAAGATGACTGGGGTACAAAACCTCTAGTGTTTTTAGAACCCTCTCCCAAATTCACAGTCACCGCATAGATAGAATGAAAAAGGATAGAATGAAAAAGGATAGAATGAAAAAGGATAGAATTTTGCAACTCAAAAGTCTCCCTGAATTTGCAGACTATATAGGCTCTTCCCAACTTTATCCAAAAATTCCAGAGACAGGATAGACTCAGATGTAACACCTGGAAAATTTTTGAAAATCCAAGGAAAAAGAACTTTAAGATCTCCCTTAGAAAAACTAACATTATTTCTAGCAAGGGCATTATATACATGCAATAAACTTCCTTCTGCTTGATGGCCCACCCATGAGCCCCCTTCCTCCCACAAGACTTAAAACAAGAAAGAAAAAACAAAATATATAAAAAGGTGACAGTCACAAGTATACTCACCACTCCAGTGGGTCAAAGGAAATAATCTCATGGATGTTTAGCTGAATTGACTGGTCCTCGACCTCTGAGGGTTGTCAGTCAGCCCCTGAGAAATTTTCCAGAAAACTGGAGTATTTCTCTTGGGGAAGTGGTATCTGAAAGTGGCTTAAAATGCAGACATAAGGATGCTGGAGACACTGCCGAAGGAGCTACCAAGAACCTCCCAGGTTCGGGCAACCACATTTTGTGCCATTTGTAGCAGTATGCTTTTTCAGTGTGGAGCTGCAGACTAGATCCCAGTAAACATCTCCAGTGGAAAGGCCACTTGGCGGAAATTCAGGCAAAGCAGTCAAGCTCACACATCTGCACACACCACAAGGCTAATTCAGCAAGGAGAGGCAGAAGGGCCTTTGTATGAGATAAGTTCCAGAAAGGATTTATTCCAGGTGCTAAAAGGAGGTCCAGAACAAAGACCAGGCCATGCGCTGCATACCAGCTGAAGTATGGGGTTCAGCGGCCAATGATCTGAGGGCACAGGGCAGGCAAGGTCCATGATCTATAGGTCACTGGGGTCCCACAACCAAACAGAAAACAAGGAAAGGAGAAACCATGAGAATTTGAACATCAAGCATCAAGAAGAACAAGACTGGGGTAGAATTACAGAGTATATCACAAGGCTTCAAGGGGAAGTCTTCTCTTTCAATCTAGGTGGGAAGCCTCTATGATAGATCCTTCCAAGACCAGACCCTGGGTATTAGCCCGAGGGGCTCCAGAGACTCCACACTCCCAGTTTCCTGATGTCAGTTTGGAGAAGGCATTTGGCACTCCAAGGGCAGCTGGATTCCCAGGTTATGGCAGATTTGATCTGGGAGAAATCCTGTGTCATTCATAATTTCAGCAGGTAGAAAGCCTCTCTCAGCCACAGGTGCCTGTACATGAATTGTGGCCCTTTTCCATGGGGAACAAAACTCACCCACTCAGGTTCCTGATGTCAGTTTGGAGGAGGTGTTTGGCACTCCAAGGCCAGCCAGGGTTATAGCTTGTGGCAGCTTTAGTCTGGGAAAAATCCTGCGCTGTTCATAATTGTAGGAAGCAGAGGCCCACTCCTGACAACAGGTCCCCGGAGATGAAAAGTGGCTCTTTTCCATGGGAAACAAAACTCATCTCCCCAGGCTCCTGATGTCAGTTTGGAGGAGGCATTTGGCCAGAGTCCTAGGTTTTGGCAACTTTGATCTGGGAGAAATTTTTCTCTGTGTGTAATTTTAGCAGGTAGAAGCCCACTCCTGACCACAGGCCCCTGGGCAGTAACGGTGGCTCTTTTCCATGGGAAACAGAACTCACACCCCCAGGTTCCTGATGTCAGTTTGGAGGAGGCATTTGGCACTCCAAGGGCAGCAAGGGTTAAGGCTTTTGGCAGCTTTTACCTGGGAGAAATCCTTTGCTGTTCATAATTTTAGGAGGCAGAAGCCCACTCTCGATGATGGGTCCCTGGACATGAATGGTGGCCCTTCTCCATGGGAAACAAAACTAACTCCTGCAGGTTCCTGATATCAGTGTAGAGGAGGCGTTTGGCTTCCTCCAATAGCACCCCGAAAATCACCTCAAAATAACTCCAATTGCCCCACAAAAGTGTCCGATAGTCAGTCTTAAATCCTTTTAAAAATCACCACAATCACCCTCAAAATCGCCCAATAAACCTATTTAATATTGCCCCAAAAACTCTGTAAAAATCACCAAAAAACCCTCAAAGAATCAACCCAAAGTCACCTGAAAATCTCCTTTGGCACCCCTAAAATTCACAGCAAAATCTCCCCATGTTTCAGTGCACAGCTGTCAAGAACAGCTCAGAACAAGACCTTTAAAGACATTGGACTAGATGCTTCTAAAGAGAGGCGTGATTCCAATGCTTTTCTGAGCTCCCTCGTCAAAGGTTCAGTGATATTGGTGCCTGGCCAAGGAATAGGGAGATACAAAGAACGACATGTGGCATTTCCAATAGGCCCCTCAAAGGGCTAAGGCAAAAGACATGCCACATGAGACACCCAAATGACACAGAATGCAGGATAGAGACATGACACAACATGCACCAGGACTGCCCTACCCTGCACACCTCAGCATTGTGAAGCTTTCCCTTGATGTGGCCTAAAGGGCCACATCTTGGACATCCCCATCTCCAAAGCTGACTCAAAAACCTGACCTGGCACCCTGCTTTCATCCCCTTCTGTGGGTGATAGCGCTCGACTTATCTCACGGATGTCTGGGAATGAGAATCCATGTTAGGTCTGAAGAAAGGCCACGGGTAGCATGCTTTGGCTGCACTCGGAGGCCAACGCTGTTGTTGCAGGATATGCCTGGGTTAAGAGGAGACAAGGTGATTCAGCAAGATGACATTGCTGAAATTTGAGTAGACCCTGGGTCCTCCTCCCTGCCTCCCAGACTTACTGCAACTCCTTGGTCAATCCTGAAGGGTACCCAGGTGGCACCTTCAAATGGAAAAAGGTCAAAGCTTCATCACAGAGTCCTGTAATATTTCTGGAGCACTCATGAGAGCAGCAAACTGGGTCTGTCGGCTGGTTGGTAAGGGGGTCACAGTTGTGGTGGTTCTTTAGAGAGACCCAGATGACCGTCAATGGCAAAAGGCACAGAGCCTGCTCCCTCGCCGGGCTTTATTCTGGGGTCCTGCCCCTGCTGGCTGGAGATCCTTCCCCTTCCCCACCAGTGCCAGAGAGCCCGGCCCCACCCATCCTGGGGCTTTTTCCCAGGGGGGACAGGCCCAGAGGCAGGGACAAGCCACTCCCCAACCAGGGAGAAGGTGGGAGTAGAACAGAGTTGTGTCCCATTCCAGGCTGGGGGATGGGCGCGGCCGAGCAGGGACAAACCACATGATCCACTTTCCAAGGGGAACAGGGAAGAAAACATTCCAAACACCAATATAAAAATGAAACACAATATAAACCAAATTAACACACTGTAACACAGTGTAATGTGTCTGGACTGCCTAAAACACACAAATGACAGTGAATGCTTAGAGTTGCACCAGAAATTGAGACCTGCACAATAACAACTGCTTCTGTCCACCGGTCACTGCTCACCTTGCCGATTTCACCTTGAATGCTGATATCCAGCTTTACTTCCTAAAAAAAGACAAAGAACAATGCTCTAACATAGTCACCATTTACACCTCCCCTGAAAAGCCAAATGTGAACCAACCTTCCTGAGTTAGAAGGGGCAAAACAAAATGGAAAGGTGTGTGTACTGTCATAGGGTCTGAAAGCGACATGTTACTGAAGTAGTTTCCATCTGAGACCTCTTGAACATGACCTTCTTCTGCAAGAGTCTTGGTTGTATTGGACCAGTGGTTTAAATGCTGCAGACGACACATAAAACACAAAAAACCAAAGGTTACTTATAGTGTCAGGTCTTAGTTTGAAAGACAGGTATGTGCTAGGGAAGGCAGGAGCCTCCCTTGGAATGAAGGATATAAACCACCTCCCTCTGAATGATTATAACTTTGAAATTAAAGGGGCTCTCAGGCAAGGATATGAGAGTAGGAATAACATTCTTTGCTCATATGTATAACAGGACAAACAAACAACAACAACTATGGCATTAACAACAAAAGGAAACCCAGGAACCTTGTGACAGCCTTCTCGGCTGAGACAGGAACAGATGGATGAGAGGTTTTGCTTCACAAAATCCTGGGGCAGTCTGATCCCAGTGCCCCTGCAGGACTCAGGAGCACCAAGCTGGAACGGCAGGACATGAGCAGAAATCCCAGGCTGGTGGATGAAATGCACTAGAAGCTTTGTGATGATAGCTGGAGCTGCAGGACACCCTGGCAGGGCCGGGGGTGTGGGGCTACAGTGTAACTAAAGGTCCAGAGCAGTGCCGAAGAAGCGGCGAGGGCGGAACAGCAGCAGCCTGGCTCCAGCAGGGTGGGAAAAAGTTGAACTCAGAATTCCCAGGCTGGGCTCCAGTGATGACAGTGAATTCTCCCTGCACTAAGCAACAACTTGGCCTTCCTCCTTCTGATGCCAAGAGCATGAGAGAGCGCAGCTGACCCCAGCCCTGTCCTTTACCTGCCCCCAAAACTTGTGTGACCTTCCCCTTCTGAGAGAAACTCCCAGAGACCAAAAGAGGTGTAGCCAGGTGCTACACTCCTTTCCTTGGGCACTTCTTTATTTTTCTTAAGTACCCAATAGCTAGTTTCCTAGCAACTTATGGGAAAAAATTCTGTAAGTAAAAAAGAAACAAATCTAACCCACAACACGTCATCACTAATACCACAACTCTGGTAGCATCCAGTTCTGTGCTGGAATTGATATTCATCTTGATTGAAGGTACTCATCTGGTCATGGTCCCCTCAGTGCTATTACCTGGCCATGCTGAAGTCTTCACATCTTCAAAATGAAATGTAAAGCTGAACAATCAGGCAAATATAGAGAATAAAGTCCACTGTAGCTTGGACTTTGGGTGCTGACCCGCTGTCTTGTTTTGAAAGACAGGTATCTGTTAGGGAGGGGCGGGGCTGTGGAGAATCTTCCTGTGGAGAATTTTTCTGATGCATGGCTGCACAGCAAGGGCCATGATACTGTTAAGTCGGTTGGAATGTAACTATGTCTATGTGGTGTACGTGATGATTAACAAGGATATAATATCCTTGAGCACTAGAATGATACAACAACAAGGGTGTTGTTAGTACAAAAATGCTGAAAAATGCTAGGCTAAGGAACTGAAAATGCTAGATTAAGAAAATTGTAACTGCAAGGCTGATTACAGGAAGAACATGCGTCAAAATATCATAAGCCAATCATGAGCTATAGTTTTGTAATATGTATGAACTAATTATTGACACTATAAATTTGCTATTAATCTAAATAAAGCTGAGACTTGTTAATCATCATCGGATGTGGCTTGTCTCCCGTTGTTTTCCGACAAATGGTGACCATTCCGACGTGATCCACGACTGGGAACAACGTAGGGTTCGGGTCCTGCAAGCAGCAGGACGGCTTAAGAGCAACAGAACCTGGGAGTGCTCCGTGCCCTGAGCGACCACAGAGGTGGGCTTAGTCGATACGTGCTGCCGAGACCTGGAGAGGCTGCAACAGCGCTGATATAATTATGGACAGGCAAGCAGCATATGATTTATTTATGGCGTTCTTGCAGAAACGCCAGATTAAGGGATTAAATTTGGGAAAAGAGTTACCTGAACTTTTAGAATATAGTTATTCTCAAGGGTTTTTTATTAACCCTCATACTGTTCATGAGTTAGTGGAGTGGAGACGATTTGGGGATAAGCTATGGGAGCTCACATTAGATGATGATAAGACAGCCAAGAAAATGAACAAACTATGGAGGGTGGTACATAATGAGTTGTTATGTCAGGCAGAAAAAAGGGCAGCTCGAGAAGTAGTGTCAGCTCAGGAAAAGAATAAAGATTATAATCCCTTCTTAGGCACTAGTACCCCTAATCCTCCCGTATTCACTACCATACACTTACCAGCCTCAGCACCTCCTCTGGCAGAAGTAGAATCTAGACAGGGAGCCAACAACATAAGGGAGCCTCCACGCAGCCCCGGGAATGCTGCCCCCGTATTGCCTCAGGTGGCCATGTTCCCAGATAGCCAGGAGCCTATCCCTGGGGCAGAATCTGACCTTGCGGGGGCTATGGCAAGGGAACGCCGCGAGGTGTGGGCAGCCTTGGCGCGGCAAGGCGCGGAACAGGGTGATAAAGATATGTTGGAGGCTGCCTCTGATTGTTTGGCTTTTCCGGTTACTTTTACGCCAAATCCAGCAGGAGGTTTGCAGGCAACAGTTACAGTTTTAGATTGGAAAATGTTAGCGCAGCTGCGCTCTACGGTTGGGCAATATGGGGTTACTAGTGAGCCTGCAAAACAAATGTTAGAGTATCTTTTTAATGCTCATGTTTCGTTACCAGCAGATATAAAAGAGATAGCCCGACTCATTTTTATGCAACATCAACATTTGTTATTTACTGCACATTGGCAGGCAGAAGCACAAGCCTCAGCAGCTGTGCAAAGGGGACAAGGTGATCCACTACAAGGTATAACGTTAGATGAATTGTTAGGGCTGGGACCCTATCAAAGAATGGAGGCTCAAGCCCTTATGGGACCAGACAAGTGTCGAGAGGCTATGGCAGTAGCAAGAAGGGCCATCGATAAGGTTAAAGCTCTGGGGGGATTACCCATATATATGGGAATCAAGCAGGGTCGTGAGGAAACCTTGGGGTCCTTTGTAGACAAGGTAGCAGAAGCCATAGATAGAGCAGGTGTTCAGGATTACATGAAAGGGGCATTATTAAAACAGTGTGTTTTACAAAATAGCAATTCACACACTAGATCAATGATAAATACTATGGCAGGGGATTGGTCAATAGCTGATTTATTAGAAAAGGCAGCAACTGTGCCATCAGGAACGCAGGCATTTTTAGTTGATGCTATAAAACAATTAGGGCTCGGATTACAAGAGCAGGCAAAAGCTTCTCAGACGCAGGTAATGGCAGCTCTTGCTCCTCTTCAAGTGGCAACGGCTAGCACTGGTCCTCGCTCCCCACCTTCTGGTGCTCGCATGAAATGTTTTCATTGCAGCAGTAGCGGACATATCCGAAGAGAGTGTAATGCTGCAGGGGTTTGGTGTGCAAAATGCCGCGTTGACACACATAACACCAGCGCCTGTCGACAGAGGTCGGGAAACTTGAGGAGCAGCGCGAACAGTCGCCGCGCCGGGACACAAGTAGCGGCTGCAATGTCAACAAACAACTGCGACCAGCCACCAGCGGGAGCCTCGGCATGGACGTGGCAGCCGCAGTAGATGTCACTATAATGACCACAAATCCTCTCAAGATCCCCACGGGACTTATAGGACCTATTATAATCAATGGACAACCAGTAGGTGAACTTTTGCTGGGGCGCTCTTCCACAACTATGCTGGGATTGTTTGTTTTACCTGGTGTCATTGATGCAGATTATTGTGGGGAAATTATGATTATGGCTTATACTCAATACCCCCCCCTGCAGATAAAAAAGGGACAAAGACTGGCACAATTAATACCCCTTCCTCAATTGGCGAAAGATATTTCTCCTATGTGACATGATGCAAGAAATCAAGGGGGTTTTGGCTCTACAGGAGGACTAACATTATTAACCATAGATCTTTCTACACGACCTCGGAGGGCAGTTGAGCTCTACCTCAATGGACAGATTAAAAAACTTATGGGATTATTGGACACTGGAGCGGATACCAGCATTATTGCTCCAAGTGAATGGCCTCATAATTAGCCTCTGCAGGCAGCTGCCACAACAGTGACTGGAGTAGGAGGAATGACTCTAGCTAGTCGAACACCGACGCTCACTGTAGTCATTGATGGGAAATATGCACAAGCATCCTTTTCAATTACACCACTTCCACCTACAGTACAGTGTTTAATTGAACGAGATGTGTTGGCACAACTTGGTATTGTTCTCACCAATGATCACCCTTTGGGATAATGGCTGCTGCTTAGACTTTCCCCATTCCTCTCACCTAGAATACAAACACTCCGGTGTGGGTTAAGCAGTAGCCATTGAAAAGGGAAAGCTTACAACATGCACATGCCTTAGTACAAGAGCAACTTCAACAAGGTCACCTGAAACTGTCTACCAGCCCATGGAACACCCCTATATTTGTCATAAAGAAAAAATCTGGAAAATATCGACTGCTTCACGACCTTCGTGCAGTGAACGCCCAAATGGAACCAATGGGAGCTCTTCAACCAGGTTTGCCTAACCCAGCTATGTTGCCTCAACATTGGCCTTTGTTAATAGTAGACTTAAAAGACTGTTTTTTCACTATAGCATTGCATCCTCAAGATACACCTAGGTTTGCTTTTACGTTACCAGCTGTAAATCGTCAGCACCCCGATCAAAGGTTCGAATGGACTGTGTTACCTCAAGGCATGCGCAACAGCCCCACCTTGTGTCAACTTTTTGTTAATTCTGCCCTACAGCCTCTAAGGCAGCAGTGGCCTCAGGTTATCATTTATCATTACATGGATGACCTTTTGTTTGCACAACCTCAGCCCTTTTCGGATTTACAAATTCACCAAATTCAACAGACTCTTGCTAAACAAGCTCTGATTGTAGCCCCTGAAAAAATCCAGCGATCTTCTCCATGGAAGTATTTAGGATAGATTTTAACAGAACAGACGGTTACTCCCCAAAAGCTGCAATTTCATCACAACATTACTACATTACATGATGCACAAAAACTGTTAGGGGATTTACAGTGGCTCAGGCTTATAATTGGAATTCCTAATGAACTAATTGATCAATTACGTCCTTTGCTGAAAGGGACTGACCCCACACAACAAGTGACTGTTTCCCCTCAACAGCAGCAGGTAATTCAACTCATTGCTGAGTGCATTTTACAGGGCCAGGTTCGCCGGAGAACTTTAGATCTTCCTGTTGACTTAGCCATATGGCTGAGCCCCACTCATTTTATGGGTGCATTGGTCCAGCATCTCAAGAGAATGGGGGAACAATGGGTGCTGGAATGGGTTATGCCTCCACTACAACAACAAAAGACTATATGGCAAAAAATTGAGCTATTGAGTCTACTTATCAAGAAAGGACATCAACGTGTAGTACAAGTTATGGGTTTGGAGCCTGATACCATTTTTCTGCCACTACAACGAGATACATTAGATTGGTATTTGGTTAATTCTGCTGAATTACAGGAAGCGCTATTAGGCAGCACTAATACTATCGCACCTAATAACAGCAAGCCTCCACTGAAATGGGTAGGGATGCAGAAATGGATGTTAGTTCCTAAAAGAAGTGACAGGCCCATACCGGGAGCACTTACTTGTATATACAGATGCCGGAAAGAAATCCCGTAAGGCTGCCATTACATGGCAGAAAGAAGGGTCTTGGGAAAAGAAAATGTTGTCAGCGGAAGAAGCCAATACTTTGCAGACACTAGAGCTCTTTGCTGTGGTCTGGGCAATATCTCATTTCAGAGAACCAATTAATGTAGTGACTGATTCACTATATGTGGCAGGTGTTGTTGCACGAATAGAAGATGCCTTTATCAAAGAAGTACAAAATCAGAGACTCTATCAGCTTTTGATGCAGTTGAATAAAGCTTTGCACCACCGAGAACAACCCTATGCAGTAATTCATATTCGGAGTCATAAATGGAACATTGGTTTAGGAGAAGGAAATCAGCGAGCTGATGAACTGGTATCTACAGCCATAACCGTGCCATTGCCTCAACATGAGTTAGCACGAGAGGCTCACTCCATTTTCCATCAGAATGCAAAAGGACTTCAGAAAGAATTCCACATTTCACATGCAGAAGCCACTGCAATTGTTAGAAGCTGTCCCATATGCTGTCATCATAATGGAGGTTTAGGGCTAGGGACAGGGGTTAATCCTCGTGGAGTAATGGCCAATGAACTGTGGCAAACAGATGTCACGCATGTTAATAGTTTTGGTCGCCTGAAATATGTTCATGTGACAATTGATACATACAGCCATTATATTTGGGCTACGCCTCAGTCAGGTGAAAGGGCTATTCATGTAATTAGACATTTATCTAGTTGTTTTGCAGTCATAGGAGTTTGTCGAAAGCTAAAAACAGACAATGGTCCAGCTTATGTCAGTAGCAGGGTTCAAACCTTTTTGAAACAATGGGGTGTGAAGCATGTTACAGGAATACCGCATAATCCTAGAGGGCAGGCAATTGTAGAGCGAGCAAATGGTACTTTAAAAACTTATATTGAAAAATTTAGCCATATCACAGATATTCAGGAACATGTGGCTAAAACATTGTTTGTATTGAACTATTTGTGTGTATTTGGATCATCAAAGGTACCAGCAGTTATCACACATTTTGACAGCTCTAGTGAGAACAAGACAGAACCAACAGAAATCTGGGTTAGATACAAATGTTTGAAGACAGGTTTATGGCAAGGTCCAGTGAAAGTATTATATTGGGGAAGAGGATATCTTTGTGTTTCTACCCCTACAGGACCTGAGTGGATTCCAGCTCGGTGGACGAAGCCAGCATCAAAACCTCAAAGTGGAGGACATCAGGAATCCTCAGTTACACCTAGACGGCTTGGTTCGCCTTCATCAGAAGTTCCTGTTGACAGTGACTGAACCTACCCTCTATTATATATACAATAGACCATTTTGTACTTTTAATAGCCTGTTTAGCGAATTGTTAATTAAGGATTAATAATTTGTTGTTGTTGTTGTTGTTGTTGTTGTTGTTGTATAAATGATAGCATGAGAGTTTTGTACCTATTGTTCTTTTGTTCCTGTATAGCAAGTGCTTGGTGGGTTCCCCTACAGCCAAAAACAAATGTATGGGTTACCTTAGCTAATTTAACCAATCAGGAAGCAATATGTCTTTCTCTTTCATCCCCCAGAAATCCTTTTTCCACGTTTGGTAGGATTGCCTGTTCATGAATGGCCTTGCCCTTCACGGATCCCTACTTGTCAAAGGAACAATTCCCAAAAAACAGTGGATGCTTAAGACAAATGGGTGCCTTATCTACCTTTAGCACCCTTAGAGCCACAAGAGATTGAGTTATTAGGATCAGTTCAGGCTGATGGATTTGTTGTTTTTAACTTTACCAGTAGAACTTTACGTTCTGGAAAAAACTATACTACAATAGTTAACTCTTCTTTAGCAGTTCATCGAAATTCCACACTTTGGTGTAACTATACTTCTCCTATTGTTTCTGTATCTACTTTAGCACCACTTCAATTACCTTTTAGAATGTTTTTTATTTGTGGTGACAGAGCCTGGGCAGGCATTCCCTCTCGGATGAAAGGTGGTCCATGCACATTAGGACGACTATCATTGCTCACCCCGAACACATCTATGATTCTACATCGAACAAGTGCTCGGACACGAATAAAAAGAATAGTCCATCAGTTTACATCGGAGTGTAAATCAGACATGGAATTTTGGTCCCCAGATAAAATAATTGCTGCATCCATCCTTGCCCCAGGAGTAGGAACAGCTCAGAGCTTGGCTACTCTTAATAAATTAGAGTGTTGGCTGGCAAAACAAACTAATGTCACGTCTCTTGCTTTAAGTAGCTTATTAGTAGATGTAGATTCGGTCAGGCATGCTACTTTGCAAAACAGGGCCGTGATTGATTTTTTGCTTTTAGCACAAGGTCACAGATGTGAGGAGTTTAAAGGAATGTGCTGTATGAATTTGTCTGACCATTCTCAGTCCATTCATGCTCAAATATCAAGTTTACAGAAATTAACAGAACAATTAAAATCACAACAAGAGTGAAGTTTAGACGGATAGCTCGCTTCTTTGGGATTAGGACCTTGGCTGACCTCGATGATAAAAATAGTCATTGTAGTAGGCATTGTGATTGTTTTGTTAATTATTTGTTTGCCTTGTATTTGTATTTGCTTGCAAAATTTGATACAAGGAGTTCAGAAAATGTTTAATCAGCATCTCCTTGTGCAATTTAAAGAAAACGGGGGAAGTGTGGAGAATCTTTCTGTGGAGAATTTTTCTGATGCATGGCTGCACAGCAAGGGCCATGATACTGTTAAGTCGGTTGGAATGTAACTATGTCTATGTGGTGTACGTGATGATTAACAAGGATATAATATCCTTGAGCACTAGAATGATACAACAACAAGGGTGTTGTTAGTACAAAAATGCTGAAAAATGCTAGGCTAAGGAACTGAAAATGCTAGATTAAGAAAATTGTAACCGCAAGGCTGATTACAGGAAGAACATGTGTCAAAATATCATAAGCCAATCATGAGCTATAGTTTTGTAATATGTATGAACGAATTATTGACACTATAAATTTGCTATTAATCTAAATAAAGCTGAGACTTGTTGATCATCATCGGATGTGGCTTGTCTCCTGTTGTTTTCCGACACGGGGCCTCTCTAGGAATGGGGAATTCCAATCCCTTCCCTCCAAGTTATTATAATTTAGAAGATTAAAGAGGCTTTTCAGTCAGAGCTCTGGGGAAAGGAATAACATTCCTTTACTAGTAAATATAACAGGACAAAAAAACAACAACAATTACAGCATGAATAATAAACAGAACTAGGAACCTTGAGGGACCTTGTCTCACAAAGCCCGTGGCAGTCTGATCCCTTATGATCCCGAGAGCGCCAAGCTGGAAGGGTGGAAATTCCTGGGCTGGTGGCTGGAACAGCGAGGGTCCCCAGCAGGCAGGGGGAATGTCCCGGCAGGAAAAGGCGGGGGTGTCCTGGAAAAGTGAGCAGTACTGAAGAAGCTGCGATGGCCGGACAGGGCTGGCCCAGCTCCAGCAGGGCAGGTGAAGGATCTCCGAATTCCTGGGCACTCCAGCAGATGATGGATGGTGGTAGAATTCCCAGGACCAGACCCTCTGTTAACAGTGTACTCCTCACGTAGTAAAACAGCCACCCGACCGTTTTCTCTGATGCTGAGAGCAGGAGAAAAGCACACTCAGCTCCTGGAGCACTGTGCCTTTCCCTCCCCCAAACTTAAGTGATCTTTCCCCACCCTCAGCCACTTCTTTTGTGTGGGTCGAGCACCCTCTAAGCATCAGTATTTAGTTTCTTGGCATCTTATGGGGGGGGAAATATTCTATAGGAAAAAAACAAAACAAAACAAAACCTAATCCCCAATCCTGCCTTGCCGCCATACTCTTCTGGTCTGCCATACTCTTCTGGTCTCCTGCATTTGTATTGGGTTTACATCCTATCCCTCTGCCTCTGCAAAAAGGTTATTTGTCAATGTCACTCAGACACACAGGGAAAACTTAACCTTTCCAAAGTTCTCATTTCTCAAAGCAAAGCCCCTAGGATCTGACAACAGCATGCATTAAGACAAATTACTAGAAAACTGCAAGACACTCCTCTACTGCTCCTGTTGTCTCTGCTCAGCTCTGTACAGACTGGCCACACTTGCTCTGTCTGAGGTGGGGCTTGAGTGGCTAAGCAGAGCAAAATGTTACCTGTAAAGTCTTCTTTCTACTCCACCTACCCCCCAATCTATTTCACAGGGCAGAGCAGTTCCATGTTAAACACAAACAACACATTATGTTACAAACAGTGTGACATGATGATGATAAGAAAAAGCTCTTGGCATGGACTGAAATGGCACCAAAAGAGATGAATGATGGCATGGCAATGGTGGCTGGAGGAAGCTCTTATGAGCAGAAAAAAAAACAGTAACAGAGTGACCTGTTAAAAGAACTGTCAGTCACAGTGATCAAGATGGCTGTGAGACAAGGCTACATTTAGAATGCTCTCCATAGCCATAAAATCTTACAAGCTCCAGGATCTTACAGGTCACAGCTGGAAAGGACAGATGGTGATACATCTGGGAACAAGGCCTCAAAAGATATCCGACTCTATGCTTCTGAGGTGCGGCTCCAAGATGCGACCGAGCCAGCCAGTAAAAGAGCAAATGATATTGACACCATGCCGAGAAGGGTGAATGTTCAAGAATCTAGAGATGACAGCAGACACTTGTAATAAATACGATAGACAAAATTCAGTAAATCAAAATTTAGAATTTTATTGTGAGACAAAATAACAGTCTCTGATAGCCACAATTAAAAGGGACAGCGTGGAACCCGGGGGTTTTGGCGCTGGGTGAACACGGTAACACACTCTGTCAGTCTGTCACCCCCTCTGTTCACATTTTGGTCTGGGGCTGCCGATTTTTATACACTGGTTCGCTGAGAGAAAATCGGGACCCTAAGACTCCCTCTTCCGAGGCAGCTTCATTAGATATTCATGTTCGGGTTCTGGTGGGTTGAATGGATTTGCGCTGGAGAACAATTGCTGTGTCCGGGTACGGTGTAGAGATGTTAATGTCGGGCGGGGACGGATAAGATATCGATCTGATGTAATCATTCGGTCCTCCGGGTTCTCTATCTCCCTTTTCCGTCCTTTTGTGTTTTCCTCTGATTCTTGGCAGAAGTTTTCTCGTGTCCCTTTTCGTGTAATTCTTGGCATAGTTTTCTCATGTCCCTCCCGTGCAATCTCTAGCAAAAGAATTCCTTTTGCCCTCCTCTGTGCTGTTTCAGTCCCAGTTAACCCATTGTATACTTGATTAGAAATAAAACTTACATTTACAGAGAATGAATTACATATTATAACATTTAACACGAATTAACTTTAGGACATATATCACACTTGTGATAAGGCCTTCAAGAGGAAAAGGCAGAGATGCCTGATCCGAGGGATCCTGAAGACACGCTAGATAACACAAGATGCTAGATAACACCAAAATGGACTGGAACTGCTCTGCACAGCCTAGGGTTGCAGTCAAAAGTAGAGCTGCTCCCTTTAGCTGTCCTAAGAGGCCCTTAGAGGACATACCTTTCCCCTCTGCTAATTTTTAAACCTGTCACAGGAATTTCCAGTCTGCTACCCTACTATCATCCTATTTCCAGTCCGTGGCCTCTGACTTAACTTTTGGATGACTGTCAATGTGAATCCGTGTTTGACCTGAAATGAGTCTGCCTCAGAAGGTCCTGTGATCACCAGTCAGCCTCTTAATCAGCTACAATAAAGAAAACCAAGATCAATGTATGAGTTTAGTAGCACAAGGGCCAAATCCCAACAAGTTGTCTACTCGCCTCTAATTAGAGGCCTCTAATGGGGCCTCTAATTAGGGCTATCTACCTAATAAATAAAAATAAGAAAAGTAATAGACTCCCAAGTGGCATTAGGGTTATATACATGCCAGGCTTGCTCCTGTTCAAGATACTTGGTACCCAGGTGCAGGTAGAAGTGCCCTAAAGTATTTGTAAACATTTGTGGATTTTCCCAAATGAACAGATTTCACCTGAGGGTAACTTACACTTATAGGTTCTGATTACACTGTAGCTTTACACATATGATTAATCCCTGATTACAGGATATTATGTCTACTCTGTGTTTTGCAGAATGATAAATTTTAAACAATAACAGAACTATCATTCATCATTTTCTTGTTGGAATTTTCAAGAGTCAGAGCAACTTAGAAAAAATTTTTCACAGGAGTCTACAAATTCAGAAATTATATAATCAAATTATTGTCACCTGTATTGACTTTTATTGCTCTGTATCATAACAGTCTCAGGGCTCTTCTTCCCAGGACAACTATGACACACTTCTTCAAATGTTTTTTCTAAAAGCTATTTATAGTTTTTAATCTATAAGAGGTTTGCTGTTTAGTCATTATCAGAATCAGTCCATTAAGAGCCATGTTTGGGTCTGTGTGCAGACTTAAATCTGTCAAAAATGTAATTGGAAGGGTAAGTGTAAAACCATTCACAAAATCATACAGATATTGATACACATTCCGATTTCAAACCAAGAAAATATTTCCTGCATTAAACTGAAGAATGATTGATTCAAAATTGTAGATGAGTTTCAATCACTTTAATTGTGATTTAATTGGGAAAGGGCTTTACCATTTGTTCAAAAGCTTCAGCAACCATTGTGTGCATAAAACAAACAAAAAAGGCTGATGAAGGTAAAAGGAGTTCAGTCAGGAAGTATGACCTGTGCTTCCCTATCCTGCTTGACTTCATTTATGTAAGTCTTTGTGCAGTCTTTGTGCTGTCATCAGAATTTAAGTTTCTGAATTAGAACAAGTTGTTATAGCTCATTAAGATGTACAAGTATATAATCTCTTTCCTGCTCTCTGAGAATTTCAGTGTCTGCTGCATAAATCAACTTGCCTACACTTCAAGAATTGGCAGGGTGTAAAAAGTAGTATAGGATTACTGACTTAAGAACACTGGCTGCTGGCTGGAGGTGCCTGGCTTCGTACCACCTGCACCAAGCTGAAGACAGTTTGTCACAAAACTGTTGGGTGCCAAACCATTCAACCTTATTATACTGAAGGAAATAGATTTTTGGCATAACAAAAATAGGTATGAGGTAGGTATATGTTATTAGAGCCACTTCATAACAAGATGGAAAAAATGAAGAGACTGTTTTCAATAAATTCTGTCTGAGGTAATTACTGCAACATAAAGAAAGAAAATACTTTGTCTCATCAAGGTATATAACAAGTTGAGACCAATGAATGCATCAGTGAATTAACTAAAGGTTGACTGAAAACCTAGTATGTGAGGAATTGGGGGGGAAGGGTGGGGGGAGGGATGTGAAAGAAATATAGTTCTCATTTTTCCTGAGATTGAAATGCTGAGGAAATTTCATTTTTGAAACTTCATGACTTAATGCCTCTAGAAGGAGCTATGCTATCCTTACTGCCATAGATGTTCTTCAAATTGATGTTCTCATCAGTGTTTGGTGGGGTTTTTTCTGACCTATCCTACAAGCAACTGAAGCACAGCTTACATATTAGCCATTGCATTCCTCCTTTGTTCAAGGACAGCTCAAGTTCATACATGCTCGCATACTATCATAAAAATTAATATGTACATGATTGCATGTAAGAGGATCTAGGAGGCATAAGAACAGCCATTGGTTCAATGAAAACCCTCACAGTGTATGAGTCTGGAGACCCCTTGTTTTGGGGTGAGTTTTTCTATCCCCAGTTGTCTGTTCTGTTTATGCTGCATGTTAAGTTCTCTACCTTTAAGACTAGGTAACCCCTGATAAGTAACAGCTGTGTTAATTAACCAGCACAGCCTTGCCCCGATGAGTAACAGCTATATCCAAAAAGGATGAGTGAGGCAAAAGAGAGGGTTAGCTGGTAGGGGAGGATTATCATGGAGGAGCAACTTTGAGGAGCATGAAGCAGGATCCTGGAGACAGTGAATTATTGCTGTGAGCCTAGTCCTGAGAATGAAGAGGGGGAGAGAGAAGATGCTTGGCATTTGTTTTGAAAACAGCATTCGCTCCTCTGCATTCCTGCTCCTGGACTGTGCTCACCTGAGGCACGGACAAGCAGCGGCACGGAGACTTGCTTTGCTCTTAGTTTTAGCTTGCTGAGGCAGAGAAGCTCTCTGGACTGTTTTTTTTTGGTTGGTTGGTCGGTGGGTTTTTTGTGGTTTTTTTTTTTGGTTTTTTTTTTTGTTTTGTTTTGTTTTGTTTGTTTGTTTGTTTGTTTTTTGTGGGTTTTTTTTTGTTTGTTTGTTTTCCTCAGGACTGTTTAAACCTGTCCTGGACTGAAAAACTCAGAGAGTCATCTAGATCTTATGCCTGCACCCCCTAGGGCCCAGGATGGCATTTTTCCAGCAGTGGAGGAACCAATAAGAGACTGAGCAAGCTGAGCTACCTAGAGCAAGGCCTTTCTGAATTTACCATCCCACTTCAGAGTAACAAGAGGTTTTATTGTCTCATATTATTCATTCTTTATGCTTGTGGACACTTTATTTGTTAAATAAATAGTTTTTTCCACTTTTCTCCAAAGAAGTTCTTTTCCCAGACTGGTTGTGGGGAGGGGCCATTTGGGTTTGCTTCCCAGAGGGACCCCTTTCAGGGGCTCTCTCACAAATTTGCCCTAAACCAGGATACCCCTTTGATAAGTTCTTGCCACCAAAGTGAAGGGAAGCATGGTTTAACTTTTTTAAATTTTTCTTACTTCTTGGGTCTTCTGTAATGACTTCTGCCAAGGCTGATTTATCCATGCAGCTTAATATGCTTACTTAGGAGAAGTCAATCTCTTGCTTTTGCATTAGACCAGTTTTTCTGGGTTGTGGATGTCTTTCCAGGGAAGCTACCCTTAGCTTCTGCTGATCTATGTGCAAGGACATGATCATTACCAACCTTTCCCCACTTCTGCTTTACAAGCTGACTACAGTCTCTGTGTTCTGTATATGCTATTTGTTCTCTGAGCAGCTTTGCATTTGCCAAGTAGAATCTCTGTCCTCAATTACAGTTCGGCAAACTGTGATTGACAGAGCAAAGAAGAGTGTGTCTAACCCCACTCTGAAAGACAACTATCCTGATAATACAGAGATAAGATGGTAGTTAAGCATGGCCTCATTAAATATTGGCATCACCTCACTGCTGGAAACACAGCAGTAAGCATGCATTTCATATGTTAAACCATCTAGTTTCCATCTACTGAGCAGAATTCACTTCCCTGTGAAATATTTCTTTAGAGCCTGTGTGTCTCTGCTTCTTCTTCTGCTTTTAATCTCACTGACACATGTGTGATAAGAACATGTTACTAGAGTGTTTCCTGGACTCATAGCCAAGAAACTGTCAAACAGTGAGCACTGGCTAGATTTTTTTTTTTTTTTTACATAAGCTCCACATAATTTTCAGGAATGTGCAGTAGCAGTCTTTGACTTTAGACAGTGCATATATTCAAATCTATTCAAGAATTCGAAAAATATTCAGCCTCAATCTAGTCCTCATTATGACATTACCAGTATATTTTAGCAAGAATGACAAACTACCTCAAGGGGAGTCCAGGGCTAGAATATCATGAGTGCTGGAATTTCAGCCACTCTGCAGGAAGCTTGTGTGGTAAGGGCTGTGCTTGGCATGGTAAGAAGGATCTAGGCACTGGCCTCAGCCTCTGGTGCTGGGAAAAGCTATCTGTGCAAATTCCAGGGAAGACATTATAGTTTGCCACAGGCAGAGATGAGCCATATGCTTGGAATGACCTTCAAGGTGTCAAGGACTGCTTGGAAAAAAGGCAGAAAGTCAGAATTTTAACTCAGTTTATGTCCACTCAGCTTATGGATGCCTGTATTTCAGGCAAAAGGGTTTGTACTTGCCATGGTTTAACCCCAGACAACAGTCAAGCACTCTGCAGCCACTTGCTCACCTCCCCCACAGGCAATATCAGGGAGAGAATCAAATTGGAAAGGTAAAAGTCAGAAAACTCATGGGTTGAGATAAAGGCAGTTTAATTGAGAAAGCAAAAACAAAGCAAAACAAGGAATTAATTCAATTTCCCATGGGCAGGCAGGGGTTCAGCCATCTCCAGGAGAGCAAACGCCATCGCTCCAAATGTCTGCCTGGTTTCCTCCTTCTTGGTTCTTCCTTCTTCCACACTTTATATACTAAATATGATGCCATATGGCCTAGAATATACCTTTGGTCAGCTGGAGTCACTTGTCCTGGCTGTGTCTCCTCCCAGCTTCCAATATGCCCCCAGCTTCCCTCCCAGAGTGGCAGTATGAAAAGAAGAAAAAGCCTTGGCTCTGTGCAAGCCCTGCTCAGCAATAACAAAAGTGTCTTTATTACCATTGCTATGTTCAGGAAAATCCAAAACACAGCCCCGTATCAACCACTGTGCAGAAAATGAACTTTCCTCCAATCAAACCCAGCACATAACCCAACGCTTGTTTCTTTCAGTTTCTCACTGCCCTTTTAAGAACCCAATCTATCAGGTATGCTTTTTCATCAGTACTATTTCTTTCCCTAGATTTCTGTGTAAATAAACAATTAGTCATGCTCAACAGATGGGATTTTGTGGGAAAAACTGATGTGTCACTATCTGTATACATTCCTCTCCAGAGAAGAATGCTGCCTGAGTTGAGATAACTACTGCACCATAAAAAAACAAGCACTGTAGTGATAAAGAAATCTTCAAGTCATTCCTGAGGCTCTGTCTGATAATACTAACTGGAACTACAGAATGAATGAAAATGCAATTTGGTCATTATCTGCCTGGCAGCAATGGCAGAAAGCAGTGGAGAAAATGTCACAGCTGGGCTGCTGCTGCTGGAGTACTAGACTGATACAAAAAGCAGCTGCTGCTGCTTTGTTCTTGGTAGTTACAGGCAAGTGAGTTTATCTGGTAGTATGTCCATCTACCATATTTGAAAAACGGGTATTAAAACAAGCTTCCTTGGGACTCCAATGCAGTAGGATATACATGGAAAATGCTCCATATTAATAGTGCTGACATTGCAAATGTTAATGGCATGGGATACGGCATGCTGAGTGCTCTACCCACACAAATTACCTGCATTCCAGTAAGGTGCTGACTCTTCATTTTACATAGATAACTTTTTCAAAACTATTCCTTGAAGTTACACTTTTCCTAGGGATCGGTTAAACTATGATTCTTGATGTGTTCGGTTATCTCAGATCTGGAGGTGATTAGAACAAAGCTAGCAGAAACAATTGCCTGTACTTGCTAGATTTGATTCCAAACAAATAATTGAAATTTCATTTATGTTCTGTTCTAAGACAGTTGTACCAATTGGGAGTGCAATGGAGGTGGTACAGTATGTCTGTGACAACACTTCTGGAACTAAGAGAACACCTGGCACCTATGAAGTTCCATGTGTGGGTGCATATCATGTGGGAAGAAGAGCTGGGTGTACAGGCTGAGCAGGTATCTCTGGCATGCTCCAGTTATGTGTCTAACTTTGACAATCAGGGCAGGAGGGACTACCAGGCATCCTGAAAACAATTCCCAGTGCAGGAGAAAAGATTCTACTCTTTCTTACAGGTTTCATTTAACAATGCATCATACCAACATAGAAAAACATTTTAAGAAAAAAGTTTATGAGAAAGAGCTTGAGAGGAGTTTCTGCAATGATGCACTTCCCCAAATCACAGGGAAAAGGAGTGACCTGAGTTATCCTAATTAGGCTAAGATTATTTTTGCTCCTATGAGAAGTCTTTTTTCAATCAGACGTGAGAATTGACAAGACTGAATACCCAGCTGGTGGACAACTGTCACCCCTGAGACCAAGTAGCTGAAACTTATAATATAATACTAGAGTGTATCCTCTAACAGTCCCCAGATCTATGATAGATCCTGGCCATCATCTTCTTTGCCTTTTTGGCTTCCAAAGCATGATGACAATATCTGTGGGGAGAACTGGGTAATGTGAGTTCTATACCATCACACCCATGGCAGCAGTTAGCTCTGGAATCACTCTTCCCAAACATAAGGTACCCATGGAAAAATAGGGTATCCCTTTATGCTGGAGAGGGCTGTAGGAAAGCAGGGCATCCAAGTTCACAGCCTGATTGTTCATACTTATTCCAGAGATTAGTCTTGAGCATTTGGTGTGTAGTTTCAAGTTACTGGATTAAACTCTATCCTGATGCAAATAGGTGTTGCTGTCTTTGATGTCAGTAGTGGCTGACCCCCCTGATTGAACTTGGCTCATATGAATACTCACAGAATATTTTTACTTCTCATCCACCCACTGTGATCCTGAATAACAAATGAGGAAAAGAATAATTTCCTATAATACAATTTTTGGAATGACAGTTAACTTGTATATAGTGTACTCAGATTTTACATACAGAAAATGAAACTAAGCATGGGTGTGTGTCACCCTGGTTTTTCTGAGTATTTTTAAAGCCTTCTACTTCTTCATAAGATGGAGTCAGTTTCTTTAGTTTCTGCACAATATTAGGAGCAGTGTTTCGCTTTTCTCACCCATGGGAACATAAACAAACATTTTGCTTTCGTTCCCTGTCCTTTGTTTACATATTTCTAACCTGAAAATAATGTTGTTTGACAGCTAGTCTGGCCAGTGGAGTGAAGGAGTAGTAACCCCAGAAGCCAATCCACAACCAGACCCACAAATGTATAAGAATGAAAGAAATTAACAGGATCACTCCCTCTGTTTTGGGGAGCAACTCTGCACTGCAGACCTCTTGTCTCCGTGTCATTGCTTTGCGTGCTGCTACCACAACTGGTGACCCGTCTGTGTGACAGAGCAGTCTGGTGAGGTTTTCCTTCCCCTCTTTCTCCCTTGTGTGCCTGGTATTCAGGATGCCTTGGTGTTGGAGCTTTGGGGGGACCTCTTGGAGCGGAAACACGCTTAGGTCTCTCAGGAGGGGCTTCAGTGTCTGGTCGCGTGGGGCAGAGAGTGTGGATTCTTTCCCATGCCAGATGACGTGCTCTGTCGTGAGGTGTGGTTCCTCCTGGGGGAATGTCTGATGGAGGCGCTCGAAACAGAGTATGATGTGAAGGTTGCATGCTTGTTGGTGCAGTGGAAATTATTTGAGGGGGCTGTGTTGAGGTTGACCCCCCGCCCCCAGCTCGCAGACCTTGCGGGATGCCTCCCCTGTTTTAAATCTGGATGGGGGGCTGGAGGAAGGTGGGGTCGTTATATCAGACCCGGAAGTACTGTCTGAGCCTGAACTTCAGCTCTCTTGTGAGACGGACTCTCCCCCTCCCTCCCCAGTCGCTGCGCCCGGGTGTCTTTCTCTCTCGGGCTCCAGCGCTGGTCTCCGGCAGGGGAGCGCATCCCGAGCCCGTCGGCGCTGCTCCGGCAGCAGGGGGGTGGGGCCAAAGCAAGCCCGGGGCCGGTCCCGCCTGTCCCCGCGCCGCGGTGCCACTGGAACGGGGCGGGGCCGCCTCCCCTCCATGCCTTTCCGGCGCTGGTGGAGGAGGGCGATCCAGGGACGTGGCCCTCACTGTCGTTTGACCGGGATTCGGTCACGGTGCACGGTCCGTGCTGCGGCACATCCATCACCTAGCCGATGGAGCCGGGGGAAGCGAGCACCCCGCCCTGCCACCCGGGCCGGGGCCGGAGGGGGGTGCGCTGGCCGCTTCTGTCCCCGCGCCGCCTGCTGGGGGAGCGCAGGGCGGGGACGCCGCCGGAGGCAAGGTCCCGGTCAGTCCTTCGATGGACACCGCCCCCAGGGGCGGGCTGACAGCTCCGTTCCGCTCGGGGGTGGCGGTGCCTGCAGGCCTCCGCCCTCCGCAGGGACTCTTCTCGGGGAGGTCCCGGACCCTCCGCTCCCTGCGCCAGCCCCGTGGGCTGCGGCGGGGGGCGGTGCTCGCGGGGCGGGAAGAGACTCTGGTACGGCCAGCTGTGATGGGCTGCCGGCGGGGGACGGCGCGACCCCGGCGGCGGCCGAGCTGCTGCTGCCATCTCCACCTGAATGCAGCCCGCGCTTCCCAGCTGCGCCGGGATGTGTGCCTGCCGCAGAGCCATTTGACCGGTCTCTGGCGGCCGGTGCCGCGGCGCTGCTGGCGGGCTCCAGCCCTGCTGTGGATGGGGCGGCCCCGGCAGCAGCGGCTGGCCCGGCTCCGCCTCCACTTCCCGCTGCGAGCACTATGGTGGCTGAGGGCGCTGGGGTGTTCAGTGCGAACGGGGACATGGCTGGGATGCAGCCTGTCTTTGACAAGAGCAGAGGGTCCCGCGCTGTTGGGTCTTCCTCCACGGCCTGGTGGACACTCCCCCCCATCAGGTGACCGTACGCCTGAGAGACCACGGGCGATTCTGGGGGTAGGTGAAAGCTAAGGTTGAAGGACTGAGTGTGCTGATGCTGTTGCTGGACCTGCAGTGTCTGGTGTTCAGCCGGTCCCCAGCCGAGTGCCTGCCTCTGACCCTGTGGGGCCCACAAGGCAGGATATGGCAGGTGCTGCTGCTTCATCTGAGGGTCTTCAGGCCTTCCCTGTCCTTCAGGGTGTTACTCATAACACCTATCAACCCTTGGCTTGGCAGGCCTTGACAGAGCTGCGTGATATGGTCTGGGGTTGGCCGAGGTGATGCAGATCCTCTGTTATTTAATGCCAGCCTTTTGTTGCCCTTTGACATTTAGAGCTTGGCTCGGACCCTTTTTCCACCGGTCAAATATGACTTCTTTGAGTATAAATGAACTCAGCTGGCAGTCAGAGCGGTGGAATGGAATACGACACTGGGTCCAGGCGATCCTAGACATACGATTAATACCGATATGCTACTGGGAACAGGCAATTATACCAGGGCCGACAGGCAGGCTGGTTTTGAGCCCTTGGTCCAGGAGCAGTGCCAGCAGACAGGCATGGCAGCCCTGGTTCAGACCATACAGCTGGCTACTCCACAGTAGTCCTTGGTAATGATCGTCCAGGGAGTTGATGAGCCCTTCCTGTGCTTTGCAGGAAGGCTAACTGCTGCAGTTGAGAAGCAGGTGAGTGATCCTGTGGCAAGGAAGCTCATGCTTCAGTCCCTTGCTCAAAGCAACTGCAATGCTGTTTGCAGGGGGATAATTGAGGTGTTTCCTGGAGATCTGCCCATGTCGCAGATGGTCGAGGCCTGTGCAAGGGTAACCCCTTCCAGCCAACAGATGGTTGCTGTAGCTACAGCTGTACAGCCAGCCGTGGCTACGGTTGTCCAACCGATGGTGGCTATGGCTGTCCAACAAGCCGTGCCTACAGCCATGCAGCCGGCTGTGGCTGCTGCTGTGCAGCCTGCCTGGATCATTCCCCAGGGCATGCAATGGCAGCAATGGGGTGCTTGGGCCAGGTAGAAACAGGGCAGAAAGGCACAGAAGCTCTCTTCTTTCTTTGTGTACAGCATGGAAGGCCGAATCATGCTGTGGACACGTGTAAGGCAACAGTGCACATGAATGGTGATTTGTTGGTCAGTTCAGGAAACGCAACACGGAGCGTGAAGGCGAGACACGTGCTGACACAAATGTCTCTGCCTCAGCCCCAGCCAATGGAGATCTGCTCAGCAGGCTTGCAGCCAGCACCCGCGGTTCAGCAGGTGTTGATGTCTGCACAGCCGAGTCTGTTGTGATTGATTCAGACAAAATACACAAGGTTCCCCTGGATTCTTTGGTCCCTTGGGTGATGGCATGAGTGCCTTCCTGATGGGGAGGTCCAATGCCACCATTCAGGGTATCATGGTGCACCTGGGACTGATTGATGCAGATTTTTCGGGACAGACTGACGCAATGGTCTCCACACCCACCCCCCTCTGACTATCCCAAAAGGCACACAAATTGCTCAACTTCTTCCTTTTAAGTCTTCTGTTTCCAGGACCAAGGACCGGTCATGAGGTGACAGCAGCTTCGGCTCTATTGGGCTGCCTCAAGTGCACTGGACTGCTGTCCTGACCAAAGACCGTCCTGAGACGCTGTGTACCATGTCCATGCCTGGTGCCACGCCATTGGAGATTCACCTTCGTGGCCTCCTAGATACGGGGACTGACGTGAGCATTCTCTCCCTGGCTACTTGGCCTCCACAGTGGCCTTTGAGCCTGGCACAGATGTCAATCGTGGGCTTAGGAGGAACGAAGCAATGCTACGTGAGTCAGAATCCCGTGGTCATCACGAACCCAGAGGGACAGATGGCCATAATTTGGCCTCATGTTGCTGAGATTGCTTGGAACCTCTCGGGGAGGGATGCTTTGGCCATGTGGGGAGTGCGATTGGGAACAGATTTTTGATTGGGGCCACTGTGATGAAGGGCGCAGTGTCCCATGCCTTCTTTATGGTGGCTGGTGGACAGACCCATCTGGGAGAACCAGTGGCCCCTCCCTCATGACAAGCTAATCACCCATCGTGAACTCGTACAGGAACAGTTGGACCAGGAGCATTTGGAACCATCTACCAGTCCCTGGAACGCTCCTGTCTTTTGTATCAAAAAGAAATCTGGGAAATGGAGGTTGCTACAAGACCTCCGAAAGATCAGTGCCGTGATGGAAGGCATGGGGACATTGGAGGCGGGCATGCCATCCCCTACCATGCTTCCTGCGGACTGGCCGGTCCTCATTGTGGATCTGAAGGATTGTTTTTTTACGATCCCTCTGTATCCCGATGACAGACCAAAATTTGCCTTCACAGTACCAACAATAAATAATGCCAAGCCTGCGCAGTGATATCAATGGAAAGTTTTGCCTCAGGACATGCAAAATTCCCCTGTGTTATGCCAATGGTGTGTGGCCCATGCCTCGTCTGGAGTTTGCAAGTGGTTTCCTGATGCTCACATCTATCATTATATGAACGACATTTTGGTGGCTGTGCTCACCCAGGATGAGCTGCTGAGGCTACAGCCTCAGTTGTTGGATGCTCTGCATTCACATGGACTGCAGGTGGCTCCAGAAAAGGTACAACATCCACCTCCCTGGAAATATTTGGGGGTCAAAATTCTGGAACGGACAATCCATCACCAGGAGGTGCAATTGTGCAGGACAATCCGTCTTCAGGAGCTGAAGACACTGGATGATGCTCAGAAGCTGGTAGGTGTCATCATTTGGTTACATCCTTACCTGGGACTGATGACAGCACAACTGTCTCCCTTGTTTGAATTGTTGAAAGGGGACACTGATTTAAAGTCACCTTGTGAATTGACCCCTGAGGCACGAAAAGTGCTGGAGGAGGTTCAGCAAGCTGTTTTGGCTCACCAGGTGTACCGCATTGAACCTTCCATTGATGTCACTGTGTTCATTACCACTCCTGATTTACATCCTACAGGTATCAGTGGCCAAAGGAATGATGATTGGACTGATCCTCTGCACGTCTTGGAATGGATCTTCCTGCCTCATCAGCCAGATAAGACGGCAACGGCGCTGTTTTGAATTGATTACACGCTTGATAATCAAGTGCCGGCAACGCTGTTTGCAATTGATGGGTGCAGATCCCTCAAAGATCATACTCCTGGTTCAGAGGGAGGAATTTGATTGGAGCTATGTGAACAATGCTTCACTGCAAAGTGCTCTTAAGGGCTTTTTAGGGCAGATCACTTATCATCTGCCTAGCCACTAGCTATTGGCAAGTGGCAAAAAATACTCAGTTTTCTCTACGACCCAAAAACAGCCAAGAGCCAGTGCAAGGACCCACTGTCTTCACTGATGGTTCAGGCAAGAAAGGAAAAGCCATTGTTACCTGGCAGGATGGATCTGAGTGGCAGGTTTTGGAAAGCCGTGAGAATGGGTCAGCCCAACTGGTTGAACTAAGGGCTGCTGTCATGGCATTTGAGACATTTTCCCAGGAACCTTTCAGTTTGATCACAGATTCTGCCTATGTGGCAAACATTGCACAGCAATTGGGTTATTCAGTTTTGAAGGAGATCAGTAACCCTGCCTTGTTTCATTTCCTGAAGGGCCTGTCATGTGCAATTCAGGTCAGGGTTCATCCATACTAGGTTCTGCATGTACGGAGTCACACTAAATTGCCAGGGTTTGTAGCGGCAGGTAACGCAAGGGCTGACAAGTTGGCTAACCCAGCGTGGGTAGCCCCTCAGCCTGACGTGCTCGTGCAGGCCAAGGCATCACATGGGTTTTTCCACCAAAATGCGCATACGCTGCAGAAGCAGTTCCAACTGACAGCCACTGAGGCTCGTGAAATTGTCGAGTCGTGTGACGACTGTCACACCCTTGGTGCGCCATTGCCGGCAGGGGTTAACCCCAGAGGCCTTAAAGCCTTGGAGCTTTGGCAGACCGATGTCACCCAGGTCGCCGAGTTTGGCCGGCTCAAGTATGTGCATGTCACGGTGGACACGTTCTCATCTGCGATGTGGGCTTCTGCTCACACAGGAGAGAAAGCCCGTGATGTCATTGCCCACTGGAGGCAGGCCTTTGCTGTTCTTGGCATACCTTCTGCTGTGAAAACCAACAATGGTCCTGCTTATGCCTCACAGAACGTACGGCAGTTCCTACAGTCATGGGGTATGTCACATAATTTTGGCATCCCTCATTCTCCGACGGGACAGGCGATTGTAGAACGCACTCACGGTACACTCAAGCGTGTTCTTCAAAAACAAAAACGGGGAATGCAGGGTGAAATCCCGCACAGTCAGTTGGCAAAAGCTTTGTACACCATCAATCACCTTTTGGTGCCGCAGAACTCAAATAATCCTGTCATTTTGAACCATCACCTCTAGTTGCAGGTTTTGGATGATGCGCATCAGCCTCGAGCGAAGGTTCGGGTCCAAAATTTAGTCACCAAGCAATGGGAAGGACCCTATCACCTTATTGCTATGGGGCGTGGGTATGCCTGTGTGTCCACAAATACTGGGACACACTGGCTACCTTCAAAGTGTGTCCGTCCTGACCTGCGACCGCAGATGCAGAATTCAGCTGACAGGCAAGGTGGAAGCAGTGATCAGCTTGAAGGTCGCCAAGTGGAATCCTCGAGTGATGACTCAGATGCTGATGATGTGAGTGATCACTCTGATGATTCCTCCACAGACAGTGATTGAATTTGTATATATTCCTTTTGTAAATTCGTTCATTTTTCTTTTTCTGTTTCTTTTTTGTAAGGTTAAACTAAGCGTGGGTGTGTGTCACCCTGGTTTTTCTGAGTATTTTTAAAGCCTTCTACTTGTTCATAAGATGGAGTCAGTTTCTTTAGTTTCTGCACAATATTAGGAGCAGTGTTTCGCTTTTCTCACCCATGGGAACATAAACAAACATTTTGCTTTCGTTCCCTGTCCTTTGTTTACATATTTCTAACCTGAAAATAATGTTGTTTGACAGCTAGTCTGGCCAGTGGAGTGAAGGAGTAGTAACCCCGGAAGCCAATCCACAACCAGACCCACAAATGTATAAGAATGAAAGAAATTAACAGGATCACTCCCTCTGTTTTGGGGAGCAACTCTGCACTGCAGACCTCTTGTCTCCGTGTCATTGCTTTGCGTGCCGCAGGCATGAATGAACCAATTACATTTATAAATGTTATAACTACTCTAGCCCCTTATTAAGCGTGCTAAAAACCCATGTTAAAAAATGGAGCATATTCTATACTCTTTTGGAGTTTATTACAGTAAAACTTTCAGAGGAAAATATTATCCCCTACATCACAACCTTTGCTTAGTTTTGCAGGTTTCAGTGCGTCTGACTGACCTTAGACTTCCAGTTACATACAGAAATTCAATATACAGAAATATAGTCCATCTATACTTATCTTAGTCCATTATTTAAAAAGAAAAAAAAAAAGCTCAGATGGGGGATATAACACCTTTTTTTTTCTATCAGACTTTCTCTGTAATTTGCTGAAGTCTTTTGACTGCAAAATAAGCTGACTTTGTACTTTCCCACAGACAGTAAGCAATTAGAGGTTCTTCAGGACCAATATCTTTATGCCCAAGTATTCCATTTGGAATGTCAGTGTTTAGAGGGCCTTTGGCTGCTGAAACTTCTACTGAAAGCCTGGTTAACTCCAGCCTTCAGTGAGTTACAGGACAAAAATCTCCAACAGTCCACTGAACCTGATGCAGCTTTTATGCAACCCCGTGGTTACAGTGATCCCCTCTGATTGATGTACATTTTATGTTCCTTTTGACCCTTTTTTACGTGTTATAGGGATTGGCTGGGATAGAGTTAAGTTTCTTCACAGTAACTGGTATGGGCCATTTTGGGTTTATGCTGGAAGCCATGTTGACAAAACCAGTATTTTGCTTCTTATTGCTGATCAGGGTTTACTCAGAGTCAAGGTCTTTTCTGCTTTTTACCCCACCAGTGAGTAGGCTGAAGAGGCATGGGAAATTGGGAGGGGACACAGCCAGAACAGCTGACCCCAACTGACTCCAGGGATATTCCACAACATGTGGTTTATCATATCATGCATAGCCCATAAAGTTAGCTGAAGAAGAAGGAGGGGGCAACATTTAGAGTGATAGAATTTTTTTCTCCAAGTCACTATTACATGCGATGGAGCCCTGCTGTCTTGGGGATGAGTGAACCTGCCTGCCCATGGGAAGCAGCAAGTTATTCCTTGTTTTGGTCTCTAGTGTGCTTGGCTTTTGTTTTCTCTGTTAAACTGTCTTTATGTCAACCATGAGTTTTCTTACTTTACCCTTCTAATTTTCTCTCCTGTCCTGTTGTGTAGATGCAAGAAGCTGTGTGGGGTTGAGGTGCTGGCTGGGGTTAAACTATGACATATAGGCCAAAAGAGGGAAATGGGTGTCTGAGAATAAACCTCTGTGGAAACTAGAGTGCCAGTGTATGGAAAAGCCACACAACAAAAAGCCAGTGTTCACAAAGGAGATAGAAGAGTCCTGAAACTTTATTCAAAGAAAAGGAGAGAGTCTACTGGGGCATATCCCCATGGGGTCTCTCTCTCAGTTTTGGGGGTGCAGCCTCCTTTTATCTTAAACTCCCAGCTGCATGTTCCCCTCTTTCTTTCCTCAGTGGCAGAGGCACTAGGAAAGTACAGCTTTTTCCAAACCACCTACCAGATATTCCTCCTGAAACATGTATCATCAATGTCCCCCAAAAATCAGAAGTTCAGGCTGTCTGGGTTCTGCAATAGACTTGTGTGGACCCATTTCTCCTATTACCCTAAAGTTAACTGAGTCAAACTGTCCAGGTGCACGTGTGAGGTGGGGATGAGGAGCAGGAGGGCACTTCCAGTTGGGAGGGACAGGTAGTCCTGAGTCTCATGGCAAGGTGAGCTATTTGGCAAAGCCCTGAGTTTTGCTTCAGGAATGTAAATTTTCCTGTAAAGCAATTTACTGCTCCCTGAATGAAAGGTATATCAGTGTTCCCAGAAGTGTAAAGCTGTTTGCTGAGTCTGTCCCTCAGTAAAGGTGGTGCTCGGTTGTTGCTACTCTAAGGTGATGGCTAGTTCCAGGTCGTTTTGTCAGAGACAGGGCTGATCAAGTAATTTAATGGGCAGTAGCTGGGTGTTAGCAGAAACCTGAGGTAAGCCTTGTGACTGGGGCAACCAAATAGTGCATTTCGGGGGTTGTTTAAAAACATCAGAGTTGAGGCCAGCATGAATTAAACCTAAAGATGCTCAACTCTGCCCAGTACTCAGATAGGGTTTGAGACGCCTCCGCTTTGCTTCTGGACATTAAGTCTTTTTATTCAGAGTATTCCAGACATGCAGTAACTGACTGAACTGGAGGAGCCAGAGCTGTGGCTGTTGCTAGGGGATAACTCCCAGTACAGTATGGGGAGTGAGCACTGCACCACCACAATGTGAGGCAGTGGGTGAAAAGTGAAATGTGGGGCTGCACAGAGGGGTGAGTGCAAGCCCCGCTGACTCCAGAAGGCTGGCTGGCACGTCCCTCTGTGTTGGGCAAATCATTATCAGAGAAGCGTCTAAGCTGATAGAATTAATTAATCCTCCCCCCCCCGCCCCTCCCCCGGGTGCAGCTTTGTTTTCCTGCTTCTAGCAGGTTTTGTGAAGAATGCTATGCAGCCTTCTACATGTGACTGTGTGACTATGACATTTGTAAAATAAATTTTAAAGTGTTATTTTCTGGTTTTCTCAGCCTGAGGAGAGCAAAGTTGACCATTTTATTGAAATCCACTGGAAAAGGGCACTGAGAAAAGGGTCTTTAATAAGCAGTTTCTTTTATTTGCAGCCGTCGGTGACTTGCCATCTCTTGCTGCATTCCCTGTGCCCAGCGTAGCAGCCCGCACAGCCTGCAGAGGCAAACCTTCCCTCCTCGCCTGTCTGGCTGAGGTGTTGCTGTGCTTAGCAGCTATCAGGGCATCGTGGCAGGTGTATGCAGTCCTGGCCAAGAGGATGACAGGGAGAGCTGTACCTTTAACTGAAAAGAGATGTGCGTTACTCCACTGCAATCCTCCCTGGTAGCTTCAGAGTAGCAAATCTCAGTGCAGAGCCTGGGGCTCAGTGCATGAGAGCAGAGTTCTGTGCACTGCATAACCAGTCATATCAACTTTGTAAAGGACTTGCTTTTTAATTTTATTGTTATTCCTGAACTTTGTAAGAGAGAAGAGTCTTTCTATCCATCTGAACCATGAGTGGCTGTTCAAAGAGATGCAAGCATGGGATTGTCAAATTTGCCCAGGCTATTTTTAAACTCATCACAGGCACTCTGAGTAAAGGTAAGGGAAACATTTCAGTTCATACTGTTCCTCTGTTCTATTATGTTTGTGGGGCGAGTTTTGTAGGCTTGAGGTAGGTTTCTGATAGGGCTTATTATTTGTCTCTTCAGAGGTGTTCTGGTTTAATTCTGGGAATTGGCTGCTCTGAAAGAAGTTGCTGTGTGCAGTGAAGATTGGAGTTGTGCTGGAAAGCCTTATGTAATTTTTTCTACCTTCTGTAGTTTGTAACCAGGGCTTATCAGTCTGCCCTGTCCAGCAACTGTAGTGAGTTATTTCAATGTGTTCAGAGATGTATTTGTGAAAATTGTGAAAATTGATATGCAACCTAAAAAATTTAAAGACTTCCTAACTGTCACTAACAGGTATTTCTGCTTTACTGTCTCTGCTAATTTGAAGCATGTGTGTACCTTGCTTCAAAATGTAGGTCATTGCTTACTGCATACATTTGAAATACCTTTTGCTAATCTAAGTTTTGCGTCTCACTTACACCCTTCTTGCTTTCCCATGTGAAAATGAGAGTACCAAACTTATTTATGTTGTCCTCTTAATAAAAATCAAACAACAAACAAATTAAACTCTCTCTTCTTCTTTGTAGTCTAGTAGTTCCTCTGTTGGTGTCCCCAGGTAAGTTATGTTATTTTTGTTGGCCACTGCTCTCAGCACACTTCTCAGCACACCTCTGGCAGCTAATTATGTGAGTATCAATGATCTCTGAGGAAATTCCTACCAACTGTATATAGTACTAGAATGTTTCTCACCCCTTGAAATGTGGTCAGTTCATAGGTGAAGGTCAGACTTCTCCAAGTTTTGTGTGTCTGGTTGGAGACAGGGGTGGTTATCGGAATTGATAATAGGGTTTGAACTAAATTATTAGCAGATGTATTTGTATCAGGCTGGAGAGTCTCTGTTATGATGCAATTTTTTAAAACACAAACTCAAGCTATTTTTAATGTGGTCATAGAGAGCAAAAAAAGAAACACTTATTTTTCATATAAGTTTAGAATTCTTGGAGGTGTATGGCTGTGTTGGCTGTCTGGAGCACATGGATATCCTCTAGTATGAATTTTAATGTTTAAGTGGTTTCTTATGATAAAGCAGGCTTAGGTAACTTAAAAAAAAGCAAATATAAAAGTGCCAAGAGGAGTTAAGAGCAGTTTACTTCTGCAGAAACTGGGGAATTTTATTCAGTCTGTTTCTCTAGAAAAGAAATGTCGTTCCTAGACAGCTTTGTCATATAACATTGCTGGCTTGCAAAAGAAACCTGCACCAGAAAAATGTCTGTTTCACATTAAGAATACTGGACAGGTTGGTTGCTTTTAAAATCAAGGTTGGTTTAAAAGCACATCTGTGTGTACTTAATTCTTCTTCTTCCATTTTCCTCCATGTCATCCATATCCTGCCAAACACCAGCAGAGGAAAGAATAAAGAATTATAAAAGTCTGTGATACAAAAGAGCTAACCGATTTTGGTTATAATCCATGGTTAATGCCAAGATACCTCTCTTACTATTAAAAACAAGTGAGAAAAACATTACTTGTCATGCTCGGAAGAAAAGGAAGTGGTAATGTCTGCAATATCTTGTCATGTCAATATGGTGAATTTGGTGTACTTTATTTGTGCTTTTTTTCATGAGATAATGGTGTACAGGGTGCATGCTATTACAGTCACATGGTAAGTTTTGTGCCATCTGTTTGAGCTGCACTGAAGGCAAGAGGAGACTTGTGTTCTGGTCACATTTCCCCACATGTACATCTAGAGCAGTTAATCTAATATGGTGCTTTCAAGCAGCCCTTGTGTTTCTTGACATAAATAAATGCAATAATAAAATGAGACTGCCACAATTGCCTTTGCTTTGGCAATGAAATAGATGAAAATTTGAGTCTGACAACAGAATAGCATTGGATGAAGAGCTAGAAATTAAAGTATTAAGTATCCAAGACATATTTCCCCTGCCCCTGCTGCCTTCTGAAATGTGCTGCCAGCATTGTACTATCATAGTCATTGCAACCAATGCAATGGTGTTGTACACTTTCACCCGTCTCTTTCCTATGCCAGTGTCTCACTTCAAGCTGTTTGGATGAGATAAGAGTGTCTTCCTAGGTTTCAAAGAATGTAAAACCCTGATAAACTTCCCTTTTTCCCCATTCATCTTGTGTTTTGAACTGAGAAAACCATATACAGGAAGGAATAAACCACATGAATTAGTTTGTTGTGCAGACATCAAAGATCTGTTATAATTAGAATAAATGTTTTATCGTTACCTATTAAAATCCTAACTAGAAAGAAAGTGATTAGAAAAATGTAGCTCAGGATTGTTGAATTTAAAAAAAGTATCAATGCTTGTTTGTATCTTTATCCCAGAGCTAATTGTTTAGTATTTCTTTTAGTAAAACTTCTGCATGTAAAACCAAGAAATAGAAACTTCTATATTGCTATTGTTGGTTTTTTAAATTTACACCATATACATGCTTTTGCATATTCAAGTATTATCACCTATGTTTTTCATCCCACTCCTGCTTCAGTTTTTAATACTGTTTAATGTGAGATTTTACTTTTACTCTAAATACTTTTACAAGGAAAATACTTTACTAGGCACAAGTTTCAATCTCTTCTTATGCTTGAGCCATTCTGCGAGGTTATTGCAGTTGGAGATACTACACTTCTCAATTGGCATGTAATCCTTAGCTGCGCTCTGTGGCTTCTGCTTGTTTTAATAATAGCAATGGTTATTTACAGTAGTAAAACGAAGTTGATTGTAGCTATGAAGTCCTTCCTTTTGCAGCAAGGCATGAGGGGCATGTGGCCTCTCCCTACAATGGGCAGTAAGGGAAGAGGCACACCTGATAAACCATTGTGCAGCCTGGTTGGTATGCCCTGATTTATATCTGCAGCAAGTCTATGAGGCTGGAAGCAAAGAATTTCATAGCTGGTACTTTTGCAAGCTGGACTAGCAAATTTTGCCAGCTTCCCTCTTAGTATGTTCTTCGGAAAGTCTTAGTACCAGAGCAGAGTTTTTTTGCATCTGGAGAAGGTGAGAGAAGGCCTCCTCCACCAAGAGCTTTGCATAGTGAGACGTAGACATTGAAGAAAGCATGCCTGGAGAAGCATGCTGGAGTGAGCAGGATAACTCCCTTATTCTCCTTGGCTGGGATGGGTGTTCAGTGCCTCCAGAGAAGATCATAGAAGAGGCTTCTGGAAATGTTACCACATGATGGGAAGTGGGTGAGCAGAGCACCTTCACTGAAGTTGCCTTTGTGAAAGTGTTCCTTCGCATTACTCCAGTGTGTGAAATGGTGGTACATTCTCCATGGTCTGGAAGCAAGTAGGGATGGCAAGAATGAGTTTGTAGAGGGTTTCATGTTGAGCACAATGACTAAACAAGAAGCTTGTGTGTTTGAAGATATTGCTAATACCATTAAAAACCTAGGAGGGAATGGCCTTGCTGGGTTACCAAAAATGAAGCTGGAATGAGATCTCTTGTATTTCTATTAATGTGTTCTAATTATTAACACAAGAAAAGCAAGAATATTTTAGGAATCAACTCCTTCATATTCCTTTGCAATAGCAGATAGGTTTCTGCAAATTAACTACCCTTTCACCTTTGTTCCAGAACCTCCACTCTTTTAGTTGTGCTCTTAAGATACTTGCCATAGGCACTTATTTCTGATTTTTTGCTTCTCCCAATTCTGTTCCACAGTGCAATTCATCTGGAACTGGTAATTTATCTACTTTTCCTAGTTTTAATTGTCTAATTATCTGTTCTACTGAAGTGATAAAGTCTTCAAACATCTTGCTCTCCCCCCTGCCCCAGCCTCTTCCAGCATGAAAAAAAGTATTCTGAGTGTTTTACAGCTGTGTGGTCTGTTTTGATGCTTTATGAATTTAAATCACAGCTAGTCTTCTAAGATGTTATGTGAGATGGTAAGGAAAGCACATGGTCCCTCTTAGTCATACTCAGGCTCTGTCTCCTCTTAGGGGAAGTTAATCTTGTGCCTTTAGAGCACACTAGCACTGCATTAGGTTTGTCCTCATGACTCTGAAAATGCAAATGTAGTGTAAATGTTGCTAGATGCCCTAAAGACTCAGGAAGGTTCATTACAATTGTTCAAGTTATGCCAGGGTTCCTGCACATGTGTGACGTATGAAAAGATATTCTTATCCTCCTTTGGCAGCACAGCCTCTCTTCACTCCTTGAATTAGGGCTACTGCCTTCAAGTTGGGGGAAGCTCTAATTCAAAAGGAACTGATACACCAGTTCTCTACTGCACTTTTCTGAGTGTTTTAAATGTTCTTTAATAAGAAAAGTGGTTACAGAAACCATAATAATGTGCTTTTATAGGGTGGAGTTAGAGCTTGTCAGTGTTTACCAAATGGCCCTGAAAGGTGAGGGTTTCTGTCCATACAATGCTGTTAGATGGGGGCTGTTGCTCTGAGGCTGTTGCTAGAATAACTGTTCACATAGAGAAGAGTCTGGAACTACTGAAGCTTCATCATTCAGTACGTAACTTTACCCCATGAAACTCTACAGTTTCATTGCATGATGGGGACTTTTACGTGGTGTGACGGTAATTTTTGTTTTGCTCTTTAAAAATGCCAGCTTATCTAGTTACTTTTTCTCCATAATGATCAGTGTTTGAGCCACTAAGAAAAGTACACCTCTGTTTGGCATGTTACATGTTTGCCTGCCTATAAAAAATGAACTGCAAATAAAACTCTCTTCTGCAAAGGCTGTACTACTTAAGAATCTGAATATATGTACGTGCTTTGCACTTTCGTCATCAAGAAAAAGATGAATTTTAAGAACTGACAGTGAGAGGAAGTGATAATGCTCTTATCTCCCTTTTAAAGCTCTCTGCAAACCTCTGCCTCTAAGCTAATGTCTCTGCAAGCATACAGCTGCATGTGGCTGCTAGAAATTTATTAGAAACTTAATTGTAGTGCTGAAAGATAGGTATATAATGTTACTTAGAAAACAAAGGAGCTGTTTCCAAACTGGGCCTGATAATTCATGTTCTTATTGACTGCTCTCTCAGGATTTGGTAGTTGCCTCTGAGGCCAGGATCTCTTAATACTGAAGAGCACCATATGATTGAGCAATAGTTGTCTGACAGTGTTTAAGAAATACATGTTACAGAATGTTAAAGCAGTAGCTTTAGTAGCTCTGATTTCTCAAGCAAAGGACCAGTAGAATGCAGTATATCTAAGAGTTTTATGGGGTGTAAAAGTAGAATATTGTGGCCTGTATTTTGGGTGGTGAGCTTTATTGTAACTTTTCTTCCCAGTCATAATTCATATCAATTGTTTGCATAGAAAAGTAAAGTTGGAATGTAGGGGTTTTTATGTTACATATTGTATTTTTGCCAATACTTTATGGTATTGCACAGTACTTTCTTTGTTTCAATAGTTTTTTTTCTATAAATGCCTATCAGAGGATGTATTACACTAAAATTACAGAAATATCTTGTTACAAATGGCACTGTAGTAATGCAAAAAAAGATGTGAAATGGAAGTGGAACATAGTAATATAATGTGGAGATAGAAATTATGATTAATGACAGGCATCAAGGTTTGCTTCAGTGAAAAGAGCATTTTTATTGGTTAATTTGCCTCATACATGGAACGGGTACCATAGTTGCTGATTTTCTCTTTTGAAGGAGAGCAAGGGAAGTGATGCAAGTTACAAGGTGAAATAATGCTAGTCACATGGCAGGAGCATGCAATGCATGTTTCTGATGTACATGGCTGACTCCTCTTCCTAAAAGTAAGTTTTTAGCAGAGGGTTTCACTGATGACTTGCTACTGCTATTCCAAAAGTGTACTGAAGTGAGGTAGGTCTTGTTAAAGTACTAAGATGTGGTTAAAAGCTGTAAAAATGCAAGCTCTTCTTTCTTCCATTAATTCAATGCCATAGGGTTTTTCTAAGTTAAGTTTGAACTGGCTAATATTTTTTTCCAGTCGGACTTGTTGACTGTTATTTCCGTGTCCTTTCTTAATGAAGAATAAAAGATCAGAGAGGCAAAATTGGAGTAGATCGGGTGTAATATATAAGTGTTAAACTGTTAATTTATACTGGTTCCCTAGAGAGTAGTCATGTGAAATGCAAATTTCTGTCATTGTAGTTTTCTTTTGCATATAACTTTTGTTCACCTGTTCTTTTTGCATGCAGTTGAATGGCATTGTAGATAATTTCCCTTGCAACTTACAGACTGAATGCCTTTCTGAAATGAATTGTACAGTAGGAAGTCACTGAAGTGAGAAAATACAGAGAACAAGAAATTAGTGCAAAATCAAATTCTGCAGTAGAGATGAATTGGAGGAGAAAGAAGAAAATAAGGTAGCTCTGGTCCCACCTATCTAGGGAAGGCAAGATTCATGTTTGTTTCTGCCAAAGCTGCATATGAACAGAAAAGAAAAGGAAAGAAAAGAAAAGATTAAAAAAAATCCCACATTATTTTCATGATTAACAAGTACTAAAATAGGAGCTATGCTCTTTAACCTCCAGTGAAAACTCAGCATAAGTTCTGCTTATATCTTCAACCACATCCATAGTTTTATTGGAACTGGAGAGCAAATTAATATTACTTGAACAAAAAGTGTCATACAGCCCACTTATAACTTCCACCAAAGATGATCTGTTTTTATATTTTTTTGCAATTGCATAATGAGACGTGGAGAGACTGGGGAGGTGGGTGTGTGGGGATTGTTATCTATGTTATTACAGTGAAGGATTGCTACTGGCAGTTATCAAACACTAAATACTCCATTTAATACTACAGATACAGATAAGGGGGTCACAGATTTCAGTCTTGCATATTTGCTGGATCTTGAGACTCTTGGACCAGTCAGCAGAGTGGTCCTGCACCATCAGTTCAAGAACCCGTTATTAATTTTATTTTTCATTATGAAACAGAAAAGATTGCTAAACATCAAGTTTTGTTGTTTAGCTTTTAATTTTTTTTTTTACCAGAGTGCACTATATGCAAATCCCTTTAATCACTTTGAAAGATGTGCTTTTTTTTTTATATTTCTTCAAATTCTTCTTGTTTGTCTTCCAGAAATGCCCATATTTTTACTGCTCATAAACATATCAAGGGTAAAAAATTGTTCTTCATTATTATATCAGTCAGGCAGTGAACTTGATATTACACTACAAGAAATAATACTAAATGCAGATAAAGTTGAAGAATTTACCAATAAACTAAATTTTATCATATTTTTCCACAACCACATGATTTTAGGAGCAATTGAAAGAAGCTGGCTGTTAGGTGAAGGTATTTATAAGTGACAAGGCTCACTGTCTTATGTGAAAGAAAGGAGAGCAATAGGATGAGAATAATGGCCTTTGCAAAAGAAACTTAGGCAGGATTGAGAAGCTGATATGTAATTTTCTGAGAGGATAATTGTGAGCCTGATATTTCTGGGTCTGAGACATTTTAGCCTGCTAGCAGCTGCTAACTTTTTCCCAAGGGAAAATTTCTCAAGAAAGCTTCTTCTCAAAACAATCTTGGCAAACAACTATCCTTTTTCAAACCAATCTTTCTCCAGGTGGTGTTTTGCTGTTTCTCTAGTTTAACCAATGGGATTAGAGAGGTGTTGTTTCTATTCACCAGTCATGTTAAATCTCTATTGGAATACCTTATAAAAGGCAGTAAGAATTAGACAATAAAGCCTTTTTTCTATGCTCTTTGCCTTCTGAAATATTTGGAGTCTTTCATCTGTCTTTTGTGTCCTATGACAGATAATATTAAGAAAGATGGCTGCTGTTTGTGGGAGTGATCCTCCTTTTATGGTAAGATAAGCACTCTATGGCACTGATGAAATAGTGGAAACATGTTACAGTTAGAGCAGAAAGGACCACATGCAGCATGACCTGTTTCAACTGGCAAGGGGATTAAGGAGATGACAATAAAAGATAATGGAAATACACTGGAAGTAAAGACAAGAGCCAAGACCTGTGAGTTCTGAGTGGCTTCAGGCTAATTCTTCCTTTAGTCTTCAAAAACCAGTTTATGTGTCCTGTTGCTTCACACAATTGCTGTAGGGAAAGAGCAGCTAAGCTTACTATGTCTGTAAAATGGTGTGGGAAAAATCAAATTTCTAGGTCAACCAACCTAATTTCCCTGAAGAGATAGTTATTAAAATAAATTAGGGGGAAACATCCAAATACTAGAGAGATGAGCCAACTTTGAAATTACTTCCTTTACACCATTCTCTGCCCACTTAAACATTATACCCCTCCCCAGCTAGTCAGTTTTGTTTTGTCAATGATCAGATGTGAAAAAAACCCACAACGAACCAAACAAAAGAACACCACTAGTGCTTTCATTAGCAGAACTTTCAGAGTAGGAATATTGAAAACAGAAGATGTGGCGCTGCTTTATTAGGTTTGTTTTGAAATCAAGGTATCTGGTATTTTATAATCAAAGTAAAGAAGAAATTGAAATAATGTAATTGAAATAGCTGTTAAAAGACCATTAAAAATGTGTTTAGTTATGCTACCCAGCTCTACTACCAGCTTAGTCTGATGTTGTATTGCTTTGGTTAGGTGTTTGTAGCTGGGGAATCCAGGTTGTTTTACAGTTGCTGATGTAAATTGGAATTTGGATCATGAGAGTTCTGTACAATTTTGTAGAATAAATGTTAATATTCACTGTCATACAAAAATTAGTCCTGTTCACTTAGGAAGGTTAGAGGTTGCTTTTCCATCTCTTGGTGATATCTGAGCTCTTACAACTACCAAAAGTGGTTTTATCTGATTAGTTTACTAGTGATAATTTTACTCTGATTTTTTAAAATCTTTTTCCTTACCTTTGCTTGTCCGCAGCTTTTCAGTGGTTGTGTGGAGTATTTGGTGAAATGTATTGTGGTTTTGGTTTATTGTGGTTTTGGTTTTTTGGGGATTTCTTACGCTTGCTTGGGTGGGTGGGAGTGTTTTTTTTTTTTCTCGTTCCATGTTGGGGTTTTTTGTTTTGTTTTGTTTTTATGGCATTGTGGGGTTTTTCCCCCTAAAAATGGTGTTTTTTCCATCAAAATAAATCTATTGCTCTTGTTTTGAGCTGTTACTCTGGGAAATTTGCCTCTTGAAAGTCTTATGATATGGCTCCCGTGTGTGGAACGGAAAGGACCCTTGTGCTGTCATAACTACCTAGATGGGCACCAGTCTGGTTTGTGTCTCCAGCTACTAGAAAACAAAAAGCAGACATAGACTGATAAATGTTATTGGTCTTCTGTACAGATTTATTTCTCTCAGCTATGAGAGAAATTACACATGGTAATGGTCTCATGGAATTAATTTTGTGTCTTTTAGTCACTGCATTCTTGAATGTTGAAAAAAAGCCTATGTTAATTTTTAGAATTTGTATCTTCATTTTTCACAGTCAGGTAAGTTCTTAATTTCTGATCTTGTATCTCTGACTACTGCAGTCAGATGTCTGTGTCTGGTTTTGACATAGAACTCGACTGAGTTAAAAGATGGGGGAAACCAGTATTGAGACGTTAATTTTGAGGAACTAAGGATTTTTAGGAAAGTTAAGATAATAAGTTGCTGAATTAGCTGAAGTAGATAGGTAAGCTTTGTTCGCAGTTAACAGAAGCCGGATCTTAGGATAAGCTACCCTGGATCTTGTAACTCATTGCTTGTCAGGTTTATGTAGCTGTGCTTGTAATGAAAAACAAAATGTGGTAAATAGGACGTAAGATAGCTGCAGATTTCCTGCTTAAAGGACCCATTGAACACAGGAAACTATAAGTTCTACCAAGGATTCATTTGTCACGAATGCATTGAAAAGGTAGAAAGGTCAGGACGAGGAAGACTCATCTTACTTCCTCATTTTTGGTGACCCCTCCCCAGAATAGACCCCCGACTCATTTTAGGAAACAAACTACGCATGCTTAATAGCCTTTTTGCCAATTAGCATACGAAGCAAGAAATGGGAGGTGACAGGGGTATGAATATGCATTTGTATTTTGGGTATTCAACACTTTTGTAAATAAAAGGCTTTGTAATTACCTGTGAATTTTGCAGTGCGAATTAGGGAAATATCCCCGCGTGCTGCCCGGCCATAATAAACATACACTTTCTAACTTTAAACTGTTAGAAAGTTTTTGTCTGTCACAGTTGGGTATTGATACTAGATCAATACCCATATTTCTTTAATAAGTCAGTATTACATGTTAGTTGTAGATTCTTCTTTTTAATTAACTTTTATTACTGGAAACTTTTTTTTTTCTAATTTTAATAGGCTTAAGTATATTGCTGTACAGTGCTGTGATTTGAGGTCATGAAGTATTTTCACTGAGTCTTTAAATTTCATTGTTTTTTTCATACTGCCTTCCTGTAAAGTCTTGGTATTTTAAAGCTGCATAAAATACTTCCTCTCAACACCATCTGAAAGATTTTAAATGTCACTGGGTGATTTGCTGCATTTCCACGTAGATAAATTCTGTGCAACCATGGACATTAAAAAAGTTAACTTTCAGAACATAAAATGATGGCACATGCATGTTGTTAATCTTGTCCCAAAAGAGCTACTGCAGGTTTTTATTCATAACTGTTAAAACAATCTTGCTTTCCAGTGAAGAACCATCTGGGCATCAGAATTTCTGTAATGTTTCATTCATTGAACTTTTTAAAGAAGCTATGAGACTACAGGAGTTCCTCATTTATTCATTGGGGTTCTTTGTTTTTACGTGGCTGGGGGCATCATGAGACCTTCATTTATTAGGTGTCTCATGCTGACAAACATATGTTTTCATAGTGCAAACTGGATCTGGAATCTTCTTCCATGTAGCGTACCCAGACTGCAGCCTGCCACCAGCCGTAGCTTGCTCAAGCGGCAAGCTGTGGCTGTGTCAGCCATCATGGTGGCCTGCTGAATTATTTCACAGCCTGTGACTGGAAGTAGAATCATAGGATTGTTCTGTGACCTATTCAGATGTCTATTATGTGACAAAGGTTACATATTTTATGACTGGCCTTGCCTGAAAAGTTCCCTCTTTCTTTTCCTTGAAAAAGCAACAAAACAGCCACCACCATAAAGACACGCTTTAAATTCTCCTAAATTGTCCATTCTCAAGCTGCTCACCTACAAATACCAAGAGTAGGATTTTTTTTGTTGTTTGTTTGTTTGTTTTGTTTATTTAGTTTGTGGGTTTTGTTGTCTTTTTAAAGGCTATTTTAGCTCTTATTTGCATTTCAGACTCCTTCTTTTTGGCAGATATATGCAGTACTTTTCATTAATGAAAGAAGACATTTATGAGATTGGAGTACATAGGTGAGAGTGCTAAATGACCTTTATGGTAAAGGCTATGGTTCTTGTATTTCTCCTGAATATTTCCAGGATCTCTGTAATGTTCATGTGCTTTTTAGTCCAGGGAAAACACTTTGATGCTTTGGAAAGCAGCTGTTGGGCACAGTGTTGTGAAAGACAGTTTGGAGAAAAAAGCCCACCAATTAAACAGTTTTGTCATGTGGATGTTGCATGTTTTCTGACATAAAATACATTTTAGCTATTCTTCACTCTCTGGCATATTTAGGATATTTAGTGATACTCTCTGAAGTATTTAGGATTGTCTAATATCTTTAAGCAAACTTGAAAATCATCATTTTGGAGCATGTATAATTGTTTGGCTTTTTCGGCAGTCTGTAATTAAAGCATGTGGCTAACACTCTTTACATTTATTTGTATTAATATGTACTGGTGAAGCATCTAGATTTTTATCCTCTTATACTAAGTCTCACTTATGAAACTACTAGTGTGCTATTATCCCTGCAGTTTATGGATTCCATTGCCTTAAATCGTGTTCTCAACTTTGCCTCAACAGTTCGGTGTCATCTTCTTTCTATTTGCAATTTTTCACTAGTTTTAGTCATATATGTTATATATTTAAATATCCTAGTGCATATTTAAATGCCCTGGAGAAGCAACTGATGTTTTATCTATTAAAAGCACCAAACACTTTTATGCTTTTCTGAAACCAGTTTATCACATGACTTTGTGAAAGTAGATGGGCCAAAGACTGGGATTTGATCACCTGCATTCAATACCTCCTTGACCTATGCTAAAAATGAAGTGTCACTCAGCAGCCCTGGTATGAAGCTGCAACTGAGTTAGGAAGTCACCTATGAGACACTTAAATACTCAAGGCTTCTGCTAAAGTCAGCAGTAATAGCATAGTTGACACCATTATTTCTCCTCACTGTGTTGTAAAAGGGAAGGCTTTTCCTGAGCTGATGCTTGGAATGCTGCAGACTGAACCACATCACTGAGCAGCTTACATTAGCAGCTCACATCTGAACCAAAATTTAACTTCATGTTTTTGATCTCCTCCAGTGATACACCAAATCTTCTAATACACCCTGCTACATTAAGACCAAAGAGTAGAAGTCCTGTGCATAAAGCACAGGCAGTTAGGCATTCTTAAAAGAACTGTATTCCTTCAGAAAATGCAGAAGTGGCCCTTTTGTGGGGAGTAAAGACACCTTGCATAATAAATTGGTTCCTAAGATTGTGCTGAGCATTCACTTGACAGATACTGGCAGTGTATTCTGGAAAAGCTTCTGAGTGTAGCATGTTAAAACATCACAGAGTAGAAACTGCCAGGAACATTACAGTTACCTGGGCAATGTTGTCTTGTTCTCAGGCCAGCTAATCTTCTCTGAAGTATACTGCAAGAATCCTTACTTGCAGATTAACCTATTTAGCATGCTAAGATTTTCTGAAAATCTGCCTGGAATTAGAAGATGTAAGAAGTAGAATCACAGAGCAGTTTGGGTTAGAAGTACCTTCAAGATCATGAAGTTCTCAGCAAGTCAGTATAGATTCCTCTTCAGCTACTGTTGTTGCTGCCTCCCGTGTTGGAGAAATATTATCTTATTGCAAGCTGATGAAATCTGAATCTTGCTAATCCAGGAAAACAGCTTCTCTCTACAAACTTTTGCAATTGTTTTCTTGGTGTTGCAGGTTGTTGGTTTTTGTTGTTGGTTGGTTGGTTTTTTTGAGGGGTTGTTTGTTTGTTTGTTCGTTTTGGGCGGGGGGGGGGTGTGGCCAAGGAGGAGTGCTAGTTCCCTCAATAATAGTCCTATAACTTTTGTTCATCTTCCAACAGAATCACCATGACCAAGTCTTATTTGGCATCAAGAAGAAAAAACTACTCATGAGAGTGCACAGTGCTTGAATAATGGGACTTTTAATAGTTTCAGGAAAACACTATTATTCATATACATATAGTGGGCCTGCACAACTTAAGTATTCATCAGGGTATAAAAATCTATCCACATTCTTCCTGTGTTCCTTAAAACTTCCAGTCAGCTCAAGCATTATTCCTTTGGTGTCAGCATCAATGCTGGTGAAAATTATGTAGAGTCAAACAGATTTCCAGGATGAATTTAATCCCCTGCTGCTGCTTGTGTTGTTGCTTCCTTTCTGCTGGCAGGAGTTGTCTCGGTTTTGAAAGACAGTTGTTTGCTAAGGAAAGTTAGAGCTTCTCTTGGAATGGAGAATGTAAACCCCCTTCTTTCTAAATTATTATAATTTTGTAATTAGGGACTTTTAGGTAAATATATGGGAATAGGAGTAATAGTTTTTTACTAGGAATACTAGGAATATTAATATATATATTAAAAAAAGGAAAATACAAATGTAGTAGTACCAAAAAAAAAAAAAAAAAAAAAAAAGTAAGGTGGCAAACAAAAATCTGGGCAAACCCTGACAGAGTCAGGGATGCGATTCGGCACCCTGTTGGTCAGGGTGTTGGAAGTAGTCTAAATAAGTCTTCTTGGAGTGATAGAGTGAATGGTTCTGTGGAGTAGAGGTGGTCTTGTAGAAAGTCTAGTGGTGATGAGATAGGTCTGGTATTCCTCTGGGAATTTAGTGTAAAAACTGGATACTTTATGTTCTTCAGTCCCAGTTTTTATTTAGTTAGGAATAGTTGGCTCCTCTCCTACTGTGTAGGGTATCTCACAATGGGATGATGGAATGTGTCATGTCACTGGTGGGCCCTAATGGCCCATTATCAGAAGATGTCCCCCAGGAGGATGGAGGGGTGGTGAAAGAGATAAGAAACACTGCCCCACCTGGTTTTAATGGCTGGGCCATTATCAGAAGGCATCCACCCCCCTCCCCCCTGGAAGGATGAGAGAAGGATAAAACATCTCCTAAAAAAAAGGCTTTTAATAGATGAAATAGAATACACATTTTTAGGTTACATAATCCAAGACAGGAGTTTTAATGCTTAATATATACCTTAATCATTTACTCTGCCTTGAGAAAGTGAGTTATGTAACTGTAATGGTCGCTGCTTGTATGGAAGCAATTCTCATAGGAAGTGTTTTGCTGGATCTCAGAAAAATAGCATTTTTAATCAGATTTATTGTAGACTTTAAGGTATAATCCAATAATATTAAAAAAAAAAAAAAACCCACCTCAACCAAACAGAAACCTCCAAAGGCTATGTTGCTTTTTATACGCTGCTGTAAGAAGCATAGAGTTTGTTATTAAAACTTCAGTCTAGTGAATTACAACTTTTGTAGATGAAAAACTAATAGAAAAATATTTGCAGAGGCTCAAAAGAGTAATTAATCAACTCCATCCACTGGAAAAACACTTAGTTTTGATGTTAAGTGAAAGTGTGAAGTAAAAATATTTTACTTTAAGATCTCAAAAATGTAGAAAATAACCAGCTCTGTACACATGAAGAAAGAATTATTTAAAAACAACAATCTTATGTGATGTCTATATATTTTGTTTTCTGCAATAGAATATTTGGCTTTTCCCATTAACATCCCATTTCTTTTGGGCAAAAGAGGAAGCTGTGTTTGGAAAGAATCCAGAAAAATGGAGTTTCTCAATTTGTGTGTGATTTTCCCTCTGCACAGCTGTTTTTACTTTTACTATTTCTTGTCCAAATAGGAAATTTTACTTTGCTAGAGGAAAGAATTTGTGCAAAGTTTTCCTTCAGGTGCTTGCAATGGGTATGAGTTGGAGGAAAATAACCATTTTTATATAACAATTGACTTCCTTTATTTTTGGAGGAGGTAAGTCTGGAGACATAGCTTGCACTCTGAATAAATATTCATCTGCTACCAAGAGGGATAACTGTGATTAGGGAGGTGAGGAGGATGTGGCTTTAAGGGGCAGTCTTGGGAATATTTTAGAGCAGTTACTCCCGGTCTTTGATCTCTGCTGAGCTGGGAGGGGAGCAAAGTGATGGGTTACCAATTTGCTGGACTGAGAGTAAAGTAGTCATGAGCAAGTTCTACTTTGAAACCTGGAGAGTCTTTTTTAAACTACTTGAAAATGAAATTTGAAGGAAAGTCTTCAAAGAGCCTATTCCACAGCTAGCTTGGTCACCTTCTTTACTACCAGTATTGTGCATTAGCTTCAACAACTATCCTACTTGTTAGGTTATTTTTTAAGCTGTTACCACACTTCTGCCTCAGCTTTTTATGAACTATCTCTTCCCCTTCCCATCCCATTTGATCACCCAAACCATCTGTACCTGTGCCAGATGAACTTTTACTTTACTGAGAATGAGAGAGGTTTGAGTTGTAAATACACACAACAACTGATGCATTTCACAAAAGTGTTTTGTGAAGATGTACGTTCCTCCTTGTGGACACAGTTATCCTATATTAATTTTTGATGGTTAGCTTTTTTTCTAAATTTTAGCAGCCACTTCCTTTCATTTGCTGATCATAGTGAAAAGCAAATTCTGACAATGTTTTGTTAGTAATGTTGGAGAATTCATGCACTGGGTTAATATTTCAGCCTTTCTTACAATAAACAATACAGAATTGTATCACATTAATAAGAGTAATTAAACCGTAATGTAATTAATTTAAATTTGTATCTAATCCCTGAAACTGCCCTGTGAATGGTAGCTCCTAATGGTTCAACTGTGTGGTGAAAAAGCTTGTGCCAGTTTTGTCCCAGATGATAATCAAATACAGTATGCAGGAAGTATCTCCTGTTCCACCTGTGTCCAGCAGCAATTTAAAATTTGGCTGAGAGAAACAGATGTTTTCAGAGAACAGAGAAAGTCTCACTACATGCTTCAGAGCATTCCTAGAAGTCTTGGCTCTGGAAACAAATGTATCTCTTTTGGGAAGTATCTTGGTGCTAGGCGTGTAAACTTCTGTGGTTACTTTGGCTTGCTATATTTATTAAAAAGTCACAGATGTATTTTACTTGTTGTGGTTTAAGAATGGTATTCCTCAATTTAGTGTTTCTACAGAAACACTCAAAACCACAAGTTGCTTGTCGCCTTTCCCCTCTCCCCTTTCCCCTCTCCCCTTTCCCAGTTCCCATTCCCCTTTCCCCTCTCCCCGTTCCCTTTTCCCCCTTCCCCTTCCCCTTTCCCCATTCCCCATTCCCCTGTCCCCTTCCCCTTTCCCCTTTCCCCTCTCCCCTTTCCCTTCCCTCCCCCACTTTGATGATCTGGAGAGGAGAACTGGAGGCACAAAAGGCAAAGATCATGGGTTGCGATAAGAACAATTTACTGGAAACAGCAGTGAAAATACAATGCACAGTAACAGCAACAATACTAATAAAAGAGTGTACCAGAAACAATTTACACCCAAGTTCTCACCCCTGACAATACCTTACCATTCCCTCTGCAGTGCTATCTTAGCTGGCTGGCAGCCCTTTCCCAGAAAATGAGGTGAGGTACTACAGAATAACCTCTGAGTCCCGGTTAAGCCCCCTCTAATTTCTACTGCAGAAATTAACCCTATCTTGGCCAGAACCAGGACACTATAATCTTTATATCATAACTTCCTTTTTGTATCAGTTTTATAATCTATGCAAATGGCAGCCAAGTAGCCTTCCTTGAGTGGCACACTTTTCTCAAATAAAGCAAGGCTAAGGTTTGAGTTAAATAGAAAAACATACTTTTAGTATAGGCTTCTATACCGTACTCTGTACTTTATTCATATATTTATTTGTATACAATTGGTGTCAGATGATTAGAGTGGAATTTTTGTAAAGTCTGTGTATGTGTATTTTTGTTTTGAGGGTCTTTCTCCCTTCCCTTTCTCAAAAGCAGAGAGAGTCACAATAAAAAATATACCTTTTTTGCACCATAAGAAAGCTGCTTTTCTCAGCAGACAGGTATGCCTTCAGTACATACTGTATTGGTGTATAAGGGTCTAACAGGTATGTCTGCCAGTGATGATGTATATGGATCTGACACCAACTGATCTCAACCAGACAGAAAATTAGCACTCCATCTAAAACATGGAAGAAGAGTTTAGTAGTATATGTGAATTGTAGGTTTGTAAAACAGCTCCTAAAACCTCCTAAAGCCCAAGGAAACAATACAGAGTAACTAAGTCTGTGTGTTTATGAGGTATTTTCAGGCATTCCTGGGAATCAGTTGTATGTTTTGTCCTTGTGTAATGGATTGCCATCCATAGTGGTTGATATTCAATTTTTTGGAATGCCTGCCCTTGCATTGACACCTGGTATATTAAGAGTCACTAAATGCCAATAAGACAGGCAGAACAAATTCATTTTAGATTTTAGTAGCTTCCAACAATCACAACAGTCTATGTTAGATATGTATTTTTTACTGCCAAGCAGAAAGAACAGAAACATACTGACTAATTTTTACCAGAACAATAATCAGACATCCACCAGTAAACATGAGTGTAGGCCAGAGAAAAGCAAAGAGGAGGCCTTTTGAGGGATACAGTCTGCTTAAAATGACGTTGGTCTGTGTTCCTCCTGGGTCATAGTAACACGGGAAAGTCTGATATTTTTTGAAATTGCTTGCAATTGTTTCTATTTGTGCTTTAACTTCTTTAGAGTTCTCCAAATTGTCTGGGACGTATGAGCACTGAAATAAGAAATCAAGGTGATTCATTATAACAAATACTCCAATACAAAGTTTTTAGTTAAGTAAAATTGAGTGAAAAAATCAGGCTAGTACTGGTAAAATCTGTGGTTTGGTATCTCTGGAGACTGTCTTGGTTTCATTATGTCCATTTGCTATGCCATGCTTCCCTTTTTCCATCTGTATGTCTATGCCCCCATTCTGCAGATTTACAGATTGGAGATATGTGGTTGGAAACCAATAACATACATGCTCAAAAAGACCCTGCAGTCTTTGACACTGTCACTTCATTATTACAGTGCCAAGCTCCAGTTCTGAACAGAGCTTCTAGGCACTGCCACAACAGGAAAGTGTTCGCTGTGCAGAAATTCACACTGGCTTGTCAGTGTGCATGAGAATGAAGTTGTTTCACTGCACACCTCTGGTTGTATATAGTAGAAAAATACAAGAATTAAGGCTGTTTGAGGCTTCCTTCTTGTCCTTGTAAAACAGAACTATTTTGACCTGTAGTAATAATGCAGAGTTCAGTGGAAACAGATTTTGAAGCAGTAATTTTTTTGTTGTTAATTTCTTTTTTTTTTTTCCCTGCAGTATTATTTTGTGTATATAATACTGCTTGAATGTACTAAACTGGAACCTGGCCAAGGCAAAAAGCAGGGATGGTTCCTGACCTGAAAATTTTACTCTCAATAATGCAAGTAGGTAGGACATCAAGAAGTTGCTTCCCCTTGCAGTGAACAAGACTCTTGTTTCCATCTATGGTTGGTAATTTCTATTTGCTCCTTTATTGCATACAGCTTTCCCTGAGGCAGTCATTATAAAGATGGGCAGTAGTTACAAAAATTCTCTTCAGCTGAAGTGTTCTATGCTATTAGGTTTGCACTGCGGGAAGCTCTAATCAATATAAATGTTTTGCACTTGTAATCTGAGTGTGTTTGTTCTGGATTCTGAAAGTACTTCTCTCTTGGGCATCCAAGATCTGAATTTTCACTGATTTGTTTCTTCTTTCTGTCTAAAATGTGCTTCATGTTGCCATTTTTTCATTTATTCTCTGTTTCATAATATATCACCTAAAAAACAAGTAAAATTGGGATTTGTGCTCTTACTTTGGATGGTTTTAAACTTGATGTCTCTCATGTGCTAACAAGGAACTGAGCAAGCCATAGCTTATAAACTATTTATTCCAATGGGTCATCATCTGGGAAACTGACATATTTTAAAATGTTCATAAGTGTTGCATATTCATGTTGGTGTAATTCCTTAAAAAGTATTAACTTAATATTTAATGAAATAAAATCCAAAACTGTATAATTTCTGCAATGTTTTGAAATTGCCTTGGTCTAAGCCCAGACGTTAACATGTAAAAGATGAGTAACTCCTGCTGTTGCTGTGCTGCTCGGTTTAAAAAGTACCAGCCCCTCTCCTCAAAGGTGTTAGATAGTAGCAGAGAATGAGTATGCAATCTGTGTTGCAAGTACCTTGGGATTTCTTTCCAGTGTATCTTCACTCTGGTAGAGCATAACCTCCTGTCCTGAGGCTGTCAGATTTACCCACACCTGTAGACAGGGATAAGGAAAGATTTCCTCATCCTCTGAGCCTTCGCTATTTGGGCAGAAAACTTTGTCCTTGATGTTGGCTTTGAGTACCTTGCACACAGTTTCTGTTGTCCAAACACTACAAAAACAAAACAAAAAGTATTCCTTTGAATCTCATCAGAAGCATCTATTGTGAGTTGGATGTGAAAATACATCTTTGTGTGATGGCTTGGCTGGAGTTCATAGCTGCCCCATCCTGCTGTGATGAACTGTGCCCACCCTGAATCTGTGGCTGCATCTGGAGAAGGGCTGCCATAGTGAGTAAGTTCGGGAAACCATTTTTATTGTTTCGGCTCTTTTTTGCTCTTGTTTTTTAATGGTATTCTGTGGTTTTCAGTTAGCTTCTGACCTCCCCATCAGCAATCAGCTTCATGTTATTCAAGAAACAAAAGCTGCCATGGATTTTAAAGTTTGGTAGTAAATACTTGGAATGCAGTACATTTCATATCTCAGAAATATTATGAATGATTTCATTCAATAAGCCTCAGAACTTAGATCAGAACCCATGTTTTTTCCCACTTCTCTTTTTCTTTATTACATGGGCCTCTTGCATAAATAAGTATCAACATTTTGCCTGGAAAATGTTAATTTTTGCTGTTACGTTTTTCTCAAGAATTACTTTTCTATTATTGATAACACATTAAATTTTGCTCACAGTAGTACACTTTGGTGGCAAAGAAAGTCAAAAAACAGTCTCACTCCAGTTCTTATGAAATGACTCTCGATACATTTATGAATCTTTTGTAATGTAACCTGGAGGAAGGAAAATAAATATATGAATTACTCTGTTTTAAAGAGAATGGTGGTTTTCAAATAGTTTTGAGATTAAAGGTGCTCTAGCAAGAACAGTGAGGTGGATGTCCTTGCTTTCTCTGTTGTAATCTTGATCTATGAACAAGTGAGCTGCACTCTTTGTCTTGTTACTCTATTTTGCAAATTGATTTTGTGTGTGTAGGCAGAACTTGCAAAATTTAATTAAAGGATGGGCATTAGTAAGTCCTTCATCATTCATTATATTCTGTAATATTTGGTGTGGCACACTGGGTTGTTGAAGGTACTAGTTTCTTATGATGGTTAATTTGGAAGTAAGATACAGATTCATGTAAAATTCTACAATTTTGCCATGACTTGTGTTGCTCAAGTTTTATTAAACACAACACTCTCCTGCCCATGAAAGAACTTTTTTGAACTGTTTTTATTTATGCAAGACTTGGCTTTTCATTACCAAGCATTGGCTTTTTGATTCTACAGTAAATGTTTTTATTTCATCTATTTTGTTTAGCTCTGAGGAGAATAATTTCCTCTTTTCTGTGCTCACTTGTGCCTGATGAATTCTTGGTACAGTTTTTTTCTTTTCTGTCTTAAAACCTTATGCGCTCTGTGAGAGTGCTTTGTTTATTGTTGTCCTGGGGTGACTTTTTGATGCTTGTATCCCCAGTTGTTTGTTCTGTTTATGCTGTATGTTAAGTTCTCTACCTTTAAGACTAGGTAACCCCTGATAAGTAACAGCTGTGTTAATTAACCAATACAGCCTTGCCCCTGATGAGTAACAGCTATATCCAGTAAGAATGAGTGAGATAAAAGAGGGAGCTAGCTAATAAGAGGTGGATCATCATGGAGGAGCATCTTTGCTGGGCATGAGGCTGAGACTCATGAAGCAGGATCCTGGAGAGAGAAACACTGCTGTGAGCCTAGTCCTGAGAGTGAAGGGCGAGACCGAAGATGCTTGGAGTTGTTTTGAAAACAGTATTCACTCCTCTGCATTCCTGCTCCTGGACTATGCTTGTCTGAGGACTGTTTGAACCTGTCGTGGACTGAAAATCAGAGAGAGATACCCAGATCTCATACTTGCACCCCCCTAGGGCCCAGGATGGCATTTTTCTAGCACTGGAGAAACTGGTAAGAGACTGTGTAAGCTGAGCTACCCACAAAGTGAGACAGTGAGTCTGAGCCAGCAACTAAACCAGACAGTGAGCCTAGAACACTGGCAGTCACTGCAGGAAAGAAGCACATGCAGAAAACAAATGGACCAGTGGATGATGATCCAGATGAAGGACCCCCCAATGTGAGCTCCTGGCACAAAATCAGAGGTCAAATCTCCTGGCCACTCTCGAGTCCTTTTCTCTGAAGGACCTTCGTGGCCTAAGAAAGGATTACACTTGATGACCATAAATCTATAATTAGTTGGTTAGTCCATCTTTGGGATGCTGCAGGTGAGGCTACAATTCTGGATGGCACTGAAGTGAGGCATCTGGGATCCCTGTCACATGATCTGGTTATCAACCAAGGGATGATGAGGGAGGCTCACCCTTGCAGTCTCTGGGAACCTGTCCTGGGAAGTGTGGCCACAGCAAGGACTTCCTGAATTTACCAGCCCGCCTCAGAGCAATGAGAGGTTTTATTGTTTCGTACTATTTGTTCTTTATGCTTGTGGGCACTTCGTTTGTTAAATAAATAGTTTTTTCTGCTTTTCTCCAAAGAAGCTCTTTTCCCAGACCAGTTGCGGGGAGGGGCCATTTGGGTTTGCTTCCCAGAAGGACCCCTTTCAGGGGTTCTCTCACAAACTTGCCCTAAACCAGGACAATTGTACAATGTACTTACATATATTTTATCATTCTTTCAATTATTGTATATGATGCTAACAGGAAAAAGAATAGCTTTCTTTCATAAACAAATGGCTCTTATTACCTGTTAGTGTAAAATGGCACAATGGTGATCCCGATAAAAAAGTACATCATCATGGAGCATGCAACCATTCCCAGTCCCAGGCAGAGGGCTCTTGTCTCCCCTCGCTTTTGTGCAGTCACCAGCTTCTTTCCCAGCATGATTGAGAGTTGTGAAAAGTGAACAACCTCTTTTTGGTGTAAAATAAAATACAGAAAAGAAAGGGAAAACATGATGGTTATTGTTGTTATGTAACAAGTTCCTGAAATATAATATAATCAATGAAGGAACAGCCCCATTTTTTCAAAAACTAGAACTAAAAAAAACCCCAACCAAACATGCTGTTTTTCCTGTTATCATTAGACTCCTCTTTTGCTTTTTTAATTTATAACGTAGTACCTTAAGTGTGCGTGTCTGTGTGTAAGCCAGGAAGCTAGGTAGGAAAACCTGATAACTCCTGGGAATAATTCTGTTAACAATCCAATTGTCCTTTTTATGTTACTGCTTCTCTGAAGTTAGTTATTTTGCTGTATATTGGTAAAGGCTGCGTGAATGGAAAACCTTCCCAGAGTAGAAACCTTTTTACATTATGCCTTTTCTTCTGGAGTAGTTTGAAATGGGCTTGTCTTATTTCAAAAGATCTGAAATAATTAAAAGTTTAGCATTTGAGATTTCTGACTTGTGCATTTTTGCTTGGCCTTGTCCATTCAGAGGTGCTCCAAGGAGCGGAGTATTTGTGTAACTGGTGGAACTCCTGCTGCCTGAGGAGTGTTGGAGTAACTCTGGGCAATGAACTCTTGGTTAGAGCTGTCTGAACCTGAGCTCAGAACCGACTGGCATTAGGCCCTCCACTCCCTTGACAAAGAGCATTTTAAATGATCCATAATGTTTTGTTGAAGAGAGTCTGAAAATTATTGTCATGAGTCCGTATGCCATTAAATCATTATGAGTGATGTATTAGTTTCTATAGAAAGAGTCCAGAACTTTCACTGCAAGTTCAACCCATTACCATTATCTGCTGCACTGACAGCTGTGATTGCAGGTTTGTGGGGTTTTGTTTTTCCATGAAAACATGGGAAAAGCTGTTTTTGTGGAAATGACAAGGATTATGGTAAAATTTGTGTGGGCTTTTTGGGGATAAGGGAGGAAAGCAGAGCAGAAGGAGAAAAAGAAAATGTTACGTTCATGCCAAATCAGTTTTCCTTTCTGTTCTGCACAAGTTAGTCGTGCACAGCTTTAGGCAGTGCTTTTTCAGGATTTTAGTTTCAGGTGTATGAATCTTTTTAGTGCTTATCCTTACTGGCTGGCCTTCAGGATGACACAAACCAAAGCTGGCAAATAAGCTCTTCAGGTTATCTGTGAGCAGATGGTCTCCTGCTGACAGAGCTGTGGTATGACTGCAAGTAGGGGACCATGCTGAATTTGGTGAAAGATGAGATAGCTCTCATGAGAGCTATGATCATTAGGTCTCAAAGAAACAAATGGAAATATATTCTGAATGTTCTTTCCTTTCCTGCTACTTTCTGGTTTTCACTGGTGAAAGTGCCTCACTTTAACTGTTCAATGATCAAAGGAAAATTTGAAAGTTAACATCCTGTTGGTTTTATACTGCTATAGCACCTGAATGTTAGTCCTGTTAGCAATATAAATATAGAAGTCTGTGGACAATAAAACAGCTTTGGTCATTTAGCAGAACTTGTGGTTAGTTGCAGATTTTAAGTATATATTTTGAAGTTGGTAGTGTGTGATATCATCAAAGTGGAAGGCTGTTTTTAGCTGTTCTGAGAAACTAAATTAGTTGTTTTTAGAATACTAAATTTTGTCCACTTTTATATTTAAGTTCACTTTAAATAAAACATCCACATCTAGTGTGAATTTTGCACACAGCATTTTGAAAGGAATTGTTTTTCTGATGATCATGTATAATTCATTAGTATTGTAAGAAGCATGTCAAATTGAAAATTGCCGTAGATGAACTTTCCCTGTTTACTGCCATTTGAGTTTAAAACAGAATGTGAGCGAAAGCCCTTCAGTAAGGCTGTACTGTGTTTTGCTTGGTCAGTGGGGTAGAGGTAAAACATGTGATATCAAATGCTCCCAGCGCACTCGTGCTGCACCTGCTTACTTACTTGGAGAGGTGCGTGCAGCAAAGAAACTTGCACAGTAAGAGTTAGTGACTATTCCTTGGAAAATTCCATCCTTTCTTTTTGTCTGGAAAATGGGAAATAACACTTAACAAACCTAAAGAATCACAAAGCACTTAGAATATTGGAACACTGTGCAATGAAGTAACTTAATACCAATTGTTATTAAGCTATCTCTCCTTTACCTATTGGGCAGCTTGGTCAGAGGGGAAAGTGGAATAAAGGAACATTATCAGCCCTGGAGCACAGACCCTGAGACAAAATGGTACTGGAGTAGCAGTTTCTTAGAGCATGGTGCGGAGATAATGACAAATGAGTGAAAATCTGTATTGTTAGCAAGAAAATTCTTACATACAGTGACAAGGATTAATCTTTAATTTTCTGTGAGAAATTAAAAAATGAAAGACTGGTACTGCCACTGTGACTTGTGGAAAACTTGAAGTGTGGTAGAGCAATTAACATACTGAATTTTGATGAACCATAATATTTATGGAGCTGTCCCATTTACACTGAGAAACAGTGGGTTAATCAACACACTTATTCCATGGAAAAGAACTGTGAGACTATTAACCAAAGAATTAATAAGAATCAAATTGCCCCAAAAGTCTGCTTGCATGCCAGCCACACATGCAGTGGATATATCATTAAACTCATCCTCCTAATAACCTAAAACTAGCAGACATCTCTTTAAGGCACAAAATGAACTTGTTTGTGTAAATTGGAAATTTTTCTCAAGTGGTGCAGAGGTTAAATACAGTGCTGTTCCCCATCCTGACACCAGAAAGACTGCCTGACCCTGGCTTTCTGCAAGGGCTTCTAAGTGATGCTGTATGCCTTTACTTCCCCAGTTCAGATAACTGCTCTACCCCAAAGGGAATAAGGACATGTAAATTATGCAGAGAATGTTAACAATAAAGGATCATCTAAAAATATCACTCTGAGTGCTTCTATAGACATAAAAAATAACCAGCTAGGTCTTCAGGCAATGTAAAACAAGGGTGCTTACATCATTGTTGTGTTGCTGTAGCAAATTAGGTGTAAATGTGGTCCCTAAAAATGAAATACACTTTCTCTGGTGCATTTTTTTCTGCTTTCAACTGTAGAACACCAGAAAAATCTGTAACACTATTTCATGCCTGTGCAGAAGGATTTAAGAGGAAACACAAGACTGCAAAAGAAACCCATGTACTTTTGTTTTTTCTTTCTTTTATTTTTTCTTTTATGTACTACTGCTGAAAATCCTTAATTTTCTGGCTCTCAAGACAAAGTTGCATACATACAGAAAACCATATTTATTTGGAATTTCTTCATTGTTTTAAAGGATAATTTTTTCAGATTAAAAGAATCTTCTGTCATCTTGCTCTGTCTGTGTATATTAGACGGAGGGTTGAAATAGCTGATTTACCATTTCCTCTGACAAAACTGTTAAATCTTTTAAAATTAAACACTGTAGAAGACTTGGCTAGCCCAGGAAGTCTGAGTAAAATGGAATTGGAAGATGTTGGAGTGTACAAAGCACGGCTTAGTCCAGCTTTCAAGAGAAAATGTAAATGTATTTTTGTACTGCAGATTTTATGCGATGGTTCCATACTTCTTAGGAATGTATAAACTGCAAATTTTTTAATAATGTTCTCTCTGCCTAATCTTCAATTCAGTTAAATTATACAGTACATTAGCTGTGCAATTTCGATGTATAATAATTACATTCATAGATGCTAGTGATAATTTTAGGGATGCCATCCATTCAGGTTTTGAATTGTCCCCTGTTTTAATTAGAGAGATATTTGATACTTGGTGGGAAGTCTCTACCTCCTCCTACTCTCCCATTTTTTTGAGGAGTTTCCAGTGATGTGACCTCTGTGACTTCAGATAGGACCTCTCTCTCAAGCTATTCCAGACATCTCTTAATTTGGGTAACATATGAGTAGCACTGATGAATTTATCTCACTTGCAGAAGAAAGGCTTCTAAATACCTCTCTTGAATTTATGTTGAGAATAAATACTAACAGTAAGGTAGTGTTGTGGTTTTTTGGTTTGGTTTTTCTTTGAGTTGATTTAGCCCACACTATATGGTGAATTTGTGAGCATTAATGTATTGCTTTCAGATGAACATTTATGTTCTAATCCAGCATCAAACCAAGAAGAGTGATGCAAATCATCCACATCTCTAAAGTGATGACTTTTTAAACAGGCCTGTACTCTTTGGCCTCTACTGCTTCTACATGCAAAACAGCCATTTGTTTTCTCCTGTCAAATGCTAACTTAAGCCACTTGGTGTTATTCTCAAAACACCTTGTATAGATAAAATAAAAATTGCCAGCTTTGCTGGATTTGTAAGTGGAGCACAGTACTTAGTGACAGTTTATTGACCATTTGCTTGTTGTGAGAACCAGTCGGCAAAAGTTTTCGATTTATAAATATGAGTTTTGTACTAGTTATGTTACTGGAACAGAACTCATATTTACATACTTAGGACTGTCTCTAGATAGAGTTAGTTGGATCATTCACACTTGCTTATCTGTGTTCCCATGGGTACTTCAACACTGCTTAGATTCTTCCTTTCTGTTTCAATCCTATGCTCATCATTTTCTCATCTGCTGTCCCACCACTTGCACCTGGCTGTAGTCAAAACTGGATGTATGTTAGCACTTTCTTTCCCTTTCCCACCCTCTGTTTCATCCTCTAGCAGTTACAGGCATTTCTTGCTGGAACTGGGGGAACCAGCACTTTTTTTCATTACTTAATAAGCTCTCTGTGTTTCTGGGACCACAAATACTGTATATTACAGAACGAGGTGATGCTGAGCCTCAATGGAAAAGTGCACAGAAAAATTTCTCATGTAGTTGTCTTGGAAACCCAAAACAGCAATATTTTGACTGTGTAACATGATACAATTGTTTATTTTATGAAATATGCTGTATCATTTTGCTTTATTACTGAACAGTTTACCAGATGTGCCACTAGAATGAATTAAAGAAGTAAGCTTTTTTAATTTTCTAAAAACATATGCAGTTGTTCAAGACTAATTCTATTAGCTTTTAAACATGGTGGTTCTTAAAAAAAGAAAAAATGAGAAAAAAAGAAGTTATTTGCTCAGTTCAGCTGTTTTGAAATCTTTCTGGAGTATTTTTCCTTTGATTTGAGCTGTAGAGGGCTGCACAGAAGGAAACAGTTCAAGAGCAGATTTTTGGAAAACCTTCAAGAGTTTATATGCCTGGTTGATCTCTAACTTAGGCGTAGGTAATCACAACACTAGAGTAATGCTGATCACCCAAAGCCATGCATCTACCATTAAAATGAATAAGAATTATGGTCTTATATGAGCTACGGGCTCTTAATTAGTGAAAGTATTATTGTTACCTTTGCTAATTGTTGTGAAGAATTATCAGATTGCAGCCAGTTACAAAAGAGAGAACTCAGTCTGCATGCTACAGAAAAGTTATCTGCACTGTCCTCCATGGTGCTGCAGATATAGCAAACCTTTTGCTTCCCAAAACACCGTACTTTTAAAAACACAAAGCTGTCACATGCTCCCAAGGAAAAACAGTTGTTTAGAAATATACTCACAGTTTTTGATGAAACTCTGATTTCTCTGATGAAAAAAGTCTGTTACATGCCAGTCTTGGGATAGCATGAGCTGAAAAGGATTTTTATTATTTTCTTTCCTTTCCTGTACTTCTCTGGGTTTGCTTTGCTGTGGCTGAACTCCTAACTTAGTTCCCCTATTACAAAGTCTTTTGTAACCATAAATGGTAAGGTATGAAAGAACACTGTCCCTTTGGAAATTAATTGCTGGAAACCAGGAAGCCACAATACTAAGAATGAGCTTTCTCACACACTAAAGCCCCTTTACAACACATTCTAGTGGATTAGTGTTAAACTATGAGCCTACTCCGTTTGTACAACTCTTTTAGTTTAGAAATCTGACAGATCTTTTGGGTAAGATTTAAGGAATTGAACTGTATTGATGACCAGTGGTGACAACTCTTAATAACCTGAGCCATTACCAGCTTTGAGAATGCTCTATTGCCACTATTTTCAGTAAGTTTGGATGCAACAGGTGCTAAAATTCTGACTGTACATCAGAGCATTATAGATAAGAACATCCATCATGCCATAGGTGCATTAATGCCTAGCGTGTTCCTCTACCAAAAAGCCAAGCCTATTTCTGGGACATAAAAACAGATCACTCCTTGCACAGAGCTTCAGAAAAGAGATCACTTTTGTGTGTGTGTGTGTTTTGGTTTTTTTTTGTTGTTTATTTGTTTGGGGGGTTGTTTGTTTTCTTTTCTTTGAGAGAGGGAAACTCTATTATTGGAAGTCTAAAGGAACTTAAATGTGCTAATCGAGTAGCATCATTAGGAGAGAACTGTAAACAAGGGTAGGATATTTTCCCCTCCCTGCTTTAGGTATCTCATAATTAGCTTTTTCAGTTTCAGCTGTTCTTCTAAACTTGCTTTTGGCAAAAGATTTGGAGTTGACAAGCTCAGAATGCTCATGCTGTCTAAAGATAACTGATGAATCTTCTTCAGTAGGACCCTTTTTTATTATTACAGATGCAGAAGAGAGCACACAAAGCTAACCTGAATTTAGATAACTTTCTGGTAGACATTTACAGCTAAGTAAGAGCAAATCTACTACTATCATCTAGATTGAAAAGATTTATGATCATAGTAATTTTATAATACTTGAAGTGATGTAGAGAAATTTTAAAAATTACATTTGAAGTTTGGAAAATAGAGTCTTATGAACAAAAGTTATTCGTGGATAAAACAGGATCTGGTTGAGTGGAGTTTTTTATAATTTTTGATGCTTAGTAATCTAGACTGGATAGTTCAAAGGGGCAGTCTCCAATGGCTCAAGGAGTAGTCAGGCTTTTAATGAGGAATTAATTGTAAGTGATTTTTGTGTTCTGTGATTCAGGATTCAAAGTAGAATAAGGTAAGCCATGCTGAATGAAATTAATTCATCTTCAAATTGAAGGTTTGTCTTCTGTCTCCTCTCTCTGTACACCTTAATCCCAATGACCAAAATAGATTTCATTTGAGTGATAATTTCTCATAATTCTTTCAAAAAGGAGCAATGTTTCAAATTGGAAAATCTTGCCATATCTGTAAATTAGTGAAGTATCTGCACTTAAAATTACCAGCCTCCAGAACTGCAAGTAGCTATCTGACAGATTAAAGGGAATTAAGGTATATTTCTGGGGATTTATTTTCCCTGTAGAGTGATAATGGGGGAAAAAAAAAAAAAAAAAAAAAAAAAAAAAAAAAAAAAAAAAACACACCACCACCACCAACAACCAAACATGTGAGAAAAGGTATGTGGCTCTTAAAGAGACATTGTGTAAATGTAAGCATACAAGGATTTTAGTTTTTGTTTTGTAAATAAAAGTATGAGGCAACTGTAAACATTCCAGCAATGGCAGGGAACAAGAGCTTCTGGTGTTTACTTGCTGTACTGCTCTGCAGTGAATACTCTCTGTTGTCCTTTGTGCACCATCTGTATTGCAGAGTGCTTTGTTCCAGCCCCTTCTGCTCCACATGGCTGGCCTTTCCAAGGACGTGCTTGTTCAGAGTGCTTAACCCTCCCAAGGAATCCATTTCACTTTGCTGGGATGCTGAAACTTCAAGGTACTCTGGTTTGACCTCACATCCTACTGAACAGTTTGTTCTTGTGATGTCACACGAATTAAACTGATTCAGTGTTTGCCAGTGACCCGTTCCACATTAGGCTGCCCTGTGTAACAGGAAGTTCTTGCTGGAAATCTGAGGCAAATTATATAAATAATGTCTTTATCAAAGAAGATATGTGAATTTGTGTGGCTGTGCTTTTCCGCACCAGGTGGACGCTGGCCCCTGGCTGGCTCAGATCTGCACAGCGGCCAGAACGTTTTTGGTCCGGATATGCAAGCAGGCTATCTTTACCTGCTGGGCTCGGCTTCTCAGCAGCAGCTTGTCCAAATAGTGTCATGACAACAGCAGCGGTAGGAAAAGGATGGCCCTTGGCTAAGCAGGTTTAAAGATGTTTATTCAAGCCGAGCTGCGGGAGGTCCGCAACTCGTCCAGACTGCCGGCCAGAGAACGTTTGAATTTGCCTCTCTCATCTTATAAGCAGGGGAGGGTTCAGGGGAGGTCACAACAGGATAGCAAATCAGGGCATTCAGAGGACAGATGGGGGGTGTCCACCTCCAAGCCTCTGACCACTGACACCAAGAGAAAAGGAATTCCCCTGGGGCGACCTATCACTCGACGCCTTCCCTCTGGAATTTCCCAATCTGGGGAGGGGTCCTAAAGTGATAGACAAGATGCCCCAGAGTGGGGGGGGGGTGGGGGGAGAGGAGATGGACAAGGATAGGTGGGGGGTGGGATGATAGACATACAACATCTTGTTATACAGAAAACTCAAAAGGGGATGGACTGTTACAAAACTGGGGGTACAGTGAACTGAACCATAACATAAAACTTCTTATAAAACCTTAATAAAACAATTCTTGCACTGCCACAAATTTGCAAACTCTGAACTCCTTTTTGACTCTGAGGTAAAGAGCAGTTCAGGTGTTAGAAGGGGGTAAGGGAAGAAAAATAAAGAAGCTGTATCTTTCAGTTGGTCAGAAGTCCTTATTCAGTTCTTTTAAACTGATCATCCATAAGGGTTGTTTTCACATTAGGGCATAAGAAAAACACACTGGCTATGAGATAAAGCAAATTTAATAAGAATTATGATTTTATTTCCAGGACTCTAATTCTTTTAAAGAGTCACTAAGCCGTGAAATTAGCACAGTTGTTTGGATCTTCAGAGAGCCCTGCAAAATTATTAGGTCCCCCTTCCTAAGTGAACATATTCATAGTGTAGTACATTGTCATATTTAATGGCCTTCATAAAAAGAAGCTGTGGCTCTTGCACAAGGAACAGTCACATATTGAAAATTATGAGTCAGGAGGACAAGGTGCTAAATGTTGGCAGACCTACATCAAGTACAGGCAAACTTTAGAACCAGCTGCTTCCTTTAAAGTAGCTACATTAACAAACTGTTTGCGGGATTTGCTGTTAACTCACTGTCCTAGAGTGACTTTATGATGCTTGTATCCCCAGTTGTCTGTTCTGTTTGTGCTGTATATTGAGTTCTGTGCCTTTAAGACTGGTTCTAAGAGCAAGGAGAAGTGCGGAGTTTGTTTTGAGAAAACTGCCTGACTCCTACACATTCTTCTCCAGATGGAGGAGGTTTGGAGAGACTGCAGGACAGAGATCTTTTTGCTTTTAGTTAGTTTTAGCTAGCTAGGGCAGAGAAGTTCCCTGGACTGTTTGGTTTTTTGGTATTTTTTTTTCCTCGGGAGTGTTTAAACTTGCTCTGGACTGAAAAAACCCAGGGGAGCACAGGGGGCTTGCACCTCCAGCCCACCAGGGCCTGGACCTCAGCATTTTCCAGCAGCGCCGGAGGGACTGGGACTGATGAGAGACTGAGAGAGAGCCGAGCTACACCCACGGCAAGAACTTTCTCAATTTGCCATCTCACTCCAGAATAAGAAGTTTTATTGATTCATATTATTCATTCTATATACTTGTATGCACTTCATTTGTTAAGTAAATATCATGGGTTGGCACAGTTTTGTTTCTAGTTATAGAGCAATGTGGATTGTTTTTTCCTGCCAGGACCTTGGAGTTGCTTTAGGGGAGGGAGGACAGAGACCTATAAGAAAGCTAGCCAAGATATTGGCAGCTACTTTAGCCACTAAAGAGGCCAAACGTGATTTTGGGAAGTACCCATTTAAAACCCTCATCCTCAGCAAGTCAGGCTCTTCCTTTTAAGATAGCCATGAGGTAACATCGTGGGCAGCAGGAGGGCCCAGGTCAGGCCCAGCCAGGCCTCCAGGAGCCGCTGCCTGCACGGGGAATGGCCCGGGCCGGCTGAGCCCCCTTTCCCCTAGCTGCTGGTCGGGGAGAAAAGAGAACAGCTCAGTAGCGCCACGTGTCCGAGGCCACGGCACTGTGGGCCAAGCCATGGCCCGGCTCAAGAACAGCTGGGTGCGGAGAAAGAAAGGCTGCAACTTTGTAGCAGCTCCAAGCCGGGCCACCCCGGATGAGACCAGGGGGTGGAGGAGAGGACATCCACCGGCCTCCCCTGTCAGCACAGCTTTAGTCTCTGGAGTCTGGAGCACAGAGCACATGGCCGCTGCAGGCCTGGGCAGATTTAACCCTTTCCTGGCAATATGGAGCTTCTAAAGCACAAGCCTTCCCTGAGAGAGAGAAGAAAGAAAATTGAGGGTATGTAGAACAGACACCGCATGAAGTCAGTGGATTAGAAGTGAAAGAACTTATAATATTATTGGAAAAGGATTGAAGAAGTGGGCATTTTTAACTGGACTTCTCTAGGGTAAACTATGGAGAAATAGACTGTTCTTTGTAGCATCTTGATGTTGGCAGGGGAATGCTGATTCTAATCAAAATTAAGGACTGATATAATTGAGATATAATTGAGAACATTAAAGCCCTTGCTTCTGGGTTCAAAGGAGTTCTTAGCCTTTGAGACAAAGATGATTTTAGACTAGAAGAAGCATTCTTAAACAATACCCTAAATACACTAAGAGGCCCATAGGTAACCAAGGGAGAGGCTGCTAATGGATTTGGAACAGCACAATCTGCAAAAATTCCAGGCGGTTGTACACTTATGACATTAGGAGCCACTAGACTATTTTGTCTTGTGGCGAGTGTCTCCATGAGACTCTAGAGAGACTCTTCTCCCAAGGTAATGAAAGATTATGTTTAAATGGTGAAACTGACTGAAAATCACAAGTTGTGTCTTTCTATGTTGTTTTGTAAGAAAGTTAACAGTTTGTAGGGGGAAAGAAGAGTGGTTTTAGAGTTTCATTCTGTTTTATTTTAGTTCTTTTTCCCCCAACTTTCTTTTTCCATTCTTTTAGTGTGTGTTAATAAAACTGTTTGTTCATTTTAAGCTTGAGCCTGCTTTGCTTTTCTTCTAATCTCTCCCACAGAAAAGGAAGAAACACTAAGAACACTACACTAAATTTGGTGAATGTAAAACCACTACATTAATTGGTGTTTCTGCCCAGCTACATTAAATTAAAAGCGTTACAGTAAAATAGTTTTTTCCACTTTTCTCCGAGGAAGTTCTTTACCAGACCTGTTGGGGGGAGGGGCCGTTTGGGTTTGCTCCCCAGAGGGGCCCCATTGAGGGGTTTTCTCCCAAATTCTCCCTAAACTAGGACACACACCAATTTCATGAGGGCTGAGAGTGTCCTCAGAGTTGTTTTACACAGATACTTTACCTTGAATGTTGAATGGTTTATTTCACTTCCAGCTTCACAATGTGGTGGCTGTGAAGTTCTGATGACTCCCTGGGTAGAAGGTGGCTGTTCTGTGATGAGCCTTCCCTAGACATGTCATACCTGCAGCAATGCATAATTGCTGTTATTCCTCTTCAAAATTACTGAGAACTTTCTAACTACCATGTCTTGAAATTGAAGATAGAGAGGATTCTTAACTGCTTGTTGCATCCAACTGTCTGTGGGTGCACGCTGCTTTCAGAGAAAAGAGGCATATGATTTTCAGTCAGTAAGTGTGTATATGCTTTCTCAGTCTGATCTTGTATGTGTAATCAGTTCTTAATGAAGTTATTCCAGGTAGAGGAGCCCTCAATGTTTTATATATATATATATATATATATTTATATTTATATTTATATTTATATTTATATTTATATTTATATTTATATATATATATAAACCCAACCCACAAAACCCATAAAACCAAACAAACTCACAACACAAAGTGAACTTAGAACTGTGGTTTAGAAGTGCTACACAATATTATTGTTTATTCTTGCTTTATTACATGGGCACAAGGTGATAACTGCCTTTGCCTAGCAAGGGAGAGTTTCTGCCCTGTGCTCTGCTCAGTTTGTAGTCAGAAATACATTGCTCCAAGACCATGTCCTCTTCCACCTTACTTCTTTCATCTGCCACTGTGACTTGTGCTATCTCACTGTTACATGAACCAATTAACTTTGAAACAGTGCATCTCTATGGGTTTTGACTGTATAGTTTGGGGGGAAATCCTGAAAAAAATGCATGTTTGGAGTATTTTCCTTGGCATATTCTGGCCAAAAAATAAAGTAATGCCTGATGCTCGATAATTTCAAATATAGTGCTAGAGGGTTTTATTTTCACCCTGTATTTTAGTGACAGTAGTGTCCAACAGGTCAGGAATTAGCGTTCGTATCTAAAACAGTGGCCCATTGATCCAAATCCTCTCAATACATAGCACTGAGTTCACCTTTTCAATGCTTTTGACTTCTCAGATTGTCAGAGAGGTAACAATCTTGTGATTTCCTCCCAGATCTGCTGCTGCAGCTCCTAGTTGTGTTTTGGCTCTTAAAGAATAAGGAGTTGTCAAGGAATAAAAGTAGCTCTGAGCATTTTTTCCCAATCAGTTTTCAGCTGAGAAGTTCAAGTCTGGTAGAATACATACCATACCTCTTCCAAGCTCTACGTTATGATCAAAATTTAATATGGGAAATGTGGATTAATTTGTCATTAGCTGTCAGCTCCATATGTTGCTCTAGGGCCAGTGGACATTCAGCTTCTAACTGCAGCTTGTTTTGTTGTTCAGCTCAATTGTTTCTGCTGTTTTTAATAAAAAAATCTTCTGAAAGCAAATTGTACCCTCATTAGGACTAATTAATAGTTGCCTTCTTTTAAAATAACTTCATGTGAGGCTTTGCATAGAGCAATAAACTGAAATTTTATTCAGCTGCAGATTTCACGTCAAACATATTGCAAAGAGAGGCAGATGCCATATAGAAATAGTTCTGCAAACCCAAGCACTTTCTTTGTGCTTTATGCTTTTCCAAATGTTACATTTGCTCTTTACTCAGACTAGCAAAACTTGTAAAGTCTGGCAGGTTGGATCCTGCTGCCTTGAAAATCAGAGGAGGTAGGAGCTGAAAACAATAATGTCTTCATACTGATTCTTATAACCTGTTTCCTGAGGAAATTCTGTTCCAGGATTTCTTTTGTGGTAATACTTTAGTTAACTGAGAGCAGAGACAGTGAGGGATCAGTTAGCTTTGCTCTGTTCTTTCAGGTCACACAAGATTTTCGGCTTTTCATCACTATTGCTTTCTTTTAAGTTTAGTTAAAGCCTGTAAGACAAAAATAGACTGTCATCCAAATATGGTACTGGTGGTTCCTGTCTTCTAACAGTCAAAGCACAGCAGGTGGAGGAGGCCTGTATGAGTGAGACTGGGAGGAGCACAGCTGTCAAGTGATGCTGTATGTCTGCAGGCAATTTTGCAGTGGCAGGTTTTCCTGAGGAAGGCTGTAGTTCCCACACCTTTCCCAGCTACAGGTCATTTGTTGTTCTTTGTCTCAGCTCCTTGTCATTCCTTGGGACAGCAGCAAGGATGCAGATCCCACAATCAGTTCTATTGGCTGCTGTTTTGAGAACAATGGCAGATGCTACCCTGTACAAAAAGCAGTTCTCTACTGTTTGTAAAACAAAATACTGGTTTGCCTTAATTTAGAATTTTTTTCTCTTGATCCAAAGTTTTATCTAATTTGAGATCAAATTAGGTCTACCCACTCTATTAGAAAGTGTATTCATTGCATAGGACTAAGAGAGCTTCTTTTGTTTGTTTACACCTGGACTAATATAGTTGTTTATCCATTCTTGTTAAGTATCAGCTGTGGACTCAGCACTCAAAGTCACAGGGCAGGATGTGGAACTTCTAGGGGAATTTGAACTTGTCCTGGTGGTTTTTTTTGATCTGATCTTCACAAATGGAGGATATATCTGAATAAAACAGAAATAACAGCAATGAGAAATTTTGTTTGCTGTGTCCTTTTTCCTGGAACCAAGTAACACATTCATCTGCATACAGGTCCCTGGAAAGCCTTAACAGTGCAGGAGTAAGATATCACCAGCTGCTTTGCTCTTCCTGTTGTTTCTTTCAGTGGCTGGCGTAAAAGGACACTTTGTGAGCATGAAGACTGCTTGGCAATGGGGGCAGAAGAAATGCCTGGATGAGCAGTCCTGCTCATTAGAAACTGGAAAGTAGCTGTGTTTAGTTTTCTTTTTGTGCTTCCCAGGGACTAAGGGAACTGGGATTAAGTGTGGATTTCAGAGTGCTGTCTGGCATAGGGTGTCTCTGCCTAGCAAGGACTGCCTGCTAAGGAAAAGTTAAGCAAGTCAGGAATGGTTTACTTGCAGTGCTGATATAATCTGTACATAGGTCAGTCAAGGGTATCATTCATGTCTTAAAAATGCGTGTAGAATTTTGTGTGCCCTTGGAAAGAGGGGAAAATCCTGAAGACACTTCTGCATGGAATCCCTGCCACAGAAGTGCCCTGTGGCTTTGTCCATGTGGGCGGCCATGCAGTCATCACTTAGAATCTGCACCTTTACAGAGAGCAAAACAAGAGCAGATTTTGGGCTTGTGGCTTCTTTTTCTTTTAATTCCCGAAGCAAGTAGGTACTCAAATTTGAAGTTGATAGTTTGCACCTCAAGAGTAAGTGTGGTTTGTAAAACTAATGACTCAAGCAAACAGTACAAGGAAAATGTCAATATAAGGAGTGGGTGGGATGAAGAAAAAAGGCAAAGCCAAGCTTTTCCTTCTTATTGTGGTATCTTTTCTAACTGAAGTGTTGTTTCAAACATTGCTGAAGGGTGCTTAAGCCAAATTTCCAACCTCCCTGTATCTTACTGTTTCTCAGAAACACATGAATTACCTTGAATGAGAAAAAAAGATATTGCATCAAGCTTGTGGGTTACCAAAATTACTGAACTCATATGGAGGAACAGCATTTAGGCAAACAAAATTATTTCTGTGATTGTTCCTCACTTTGCTAATTCCAGGATGTGCTTCTGGTTTTGGTCTCAATGCCACAGTGATTTTGGAGAGGCCATGATTAGGGCTATGAAAAGGTATTTTCAGTTCTACAGCTGTACCTAGGGCTATCAAACTGGGAATAATTTTTTGAATGGAGTAAACATATAATTGTATTTTATCTGCCAAATAAAATTCTGGAAAGAAATTTCTTCTTTTAAAAGGAAATCTCCCTTTGTTTCAGCACAGAGGTTTTTACTGTGTACTTGAATAGAACAAATAATAGCAATAAAGTGAACTATTTGGAAAGAGAGGTTGCCAAATATTTCAGGGATTTGACAGCATACATTTTAGGGTGTGGAAAGATCCAGGTGCCATGAGAGATACTTCTGAGTGCCTGAACCCTCCTCTTACACCTTTTAGAAAAGCCAAGAGGCAAAGTTTGTTAAATAGGCAGATGGGAGGCTGTATTCTCTGTATGTCCTTAGTTACTGAATGTGCTTTTGTATAAAGAAGTCAGTCTTTGTCAGAACAGGAACAGGCACTCAAAAATTTCTTTTCCCAGATTGGTGCTATGAATGCAGGTATTGGTGCAAAATAGAGCTCAGTTAGGGAGAGGTACCTCCAACTTCTGGACATGTCTCTTCAGATTGCTCCTAATGCTCAACTGGGTGCTCCAGCTAGAATTTGCTACTGAATTAGACTTAAATGTGATTTTAGAAAACTGAAGTTAGATTTTATGGAGAAGCTAATAGTTATAGGAAAAAAAAAATTCTTGTGTGTGACATAGCTGAATATGGGAAAATGACTGGGGATCACGTGGACATGTAACTGGGAATATAATTAGAAAAAACTGGGGAGTTATATTAGCATCTTAACATGAGTTAGTACAGAAATTATAGGGTAAATCACATTTGCTGCTGCCTGGATGGAATCCGGTTGGCATGACTTGAAACCTATTCCAGGATGATTCTCCATCCACACACACATCCTAAGGGGGGTGGAATATAAGGTTGGGCAGAGCAGAGACACAGGCTTTGTGGGAATCTTTGCAGGGAAGGGAACTCAATGGTACTTTGCAGCTGATAAACCTAATACCAGGGAAGAGAAGGAGAAATTGGTGAAATTCCCTTGCTTAGATGAACTTGCTTCATTAAAGCCTAATAATAATATTAATGCACCCCTCCATCCCAAAGTTCCCTGCCCCTGAGGTACAATCATCCCTCACTGGACATGTGCTCTGTGTTCTTTTTGATTGTCTTTGTAAATAAGAGAATTTTACACCCATCCGTAACAAAGGTGTGCCTGTCTGCCTCGAGTCATTGAAGCTCCACCTAAACACAAAGAAGTAATATAAAAATCAGACAAGAATGGGGGAAGAGTTAAGGAAGATTCCATCATAAATGCTGGGATCAGTCAAGGGGCTGAAACTGTTTTCTTCCCCATAGAAATGCCTGTTGGGTAGGAATCATACTTTATGCTTGCTAAACAATTTATTTGGAATTAGAGAATTTATCATAGGTTAGCACAATTTTGTTTTCTAGATATAGAGAAATGTAAAATGTTTTCCCTGCCCTAACCCTAGCATAGGTTGAGGCGAGGAGCACAAGGACCTATCAAGAGCAGGCTGGGATATTGACAGCTGAGTTGACCAATGAGAAGTGTCTGTGTGACTTTGGAAGGAACATTTAAAACTAATCTGCTGCTGACCTCCCACTCTCTCGCTTTAGGATCAGCAATGAGGTAACATCGGAGGCGGCGGGCGGCCTGGGGTCGGGCCTTGTTGCCCTTTTGGGCGGCCAGGCCGGGCCTGGCCGGGGTTCAGAGGGCCGCTGCCTGCACAGGGAAGTCTTGGCCCAGCTGAGCCCCTTTCCCTCGCTTGCTGGCAGGGGAGAGGGGCAGCTGCAGCTCGGCAGTGCGGGGCCATGTGCTCACACCACGGCAGAAGGGGCCAAAACGTGGCCCAGCTTAATCACTGCTGGCAGCGGAGAAAGCAAGCCTGCAGCTCCATAGCAACTCTGAGCTGGACCGGCCTAGATGAGACCGAGGGGTGGAAAAAGAGACATTTGCCAGTTCCTTTTACCAGCTTGGCATGCGCACGTGGCTTTGCAAGCCTGGGCAAAAAATTTAACCCTTTCTTAGCAATACATAACTTTTAAAGCACAATTCTTCCTTGAGAGAAAGAAGAAAGGAAAAAAAAAAAAAAACAGAAGGTACATGGAACAGACACTGCATGAAGTCAGTTAGATGAGAAATGAAAGAACTAATAATATTGGAATAGGATTGAAGAAGTGGACATTTTTAACCAGACTCTTCTAAGGTAAATTATGAAGAAATGAACTGTTCTTTGCAGCATTCTTAGTATTATTTTTGGGTAGAATGCTATTCTAATCAAAATTAAGGACTGGTGTAATAGAGATTTATTTGGGAACTTTGAAAACCCCCGCTCCTGGGTCGAAAAAGGAGGTCTCAGCCTTTTGAGACAAAGATAATTTTAGATAAGAAGAAGTATTCATAAATAATACCCCAGATACACTGAGAAATCTGCAGATAGAACATCACAGTCTGTGAAAACTCCGGACAGCAGCAGATGTGTGACATTAAAGGGACTGGACTATTTTGTCTGGTAGCAAACATCTTCATAAAAGATCTTAGAAGGACTCTTCTCCTAAGATAATGTGTAGTTATATCTAAGTAGTGAAACGGACTGAAAATCCTAAGTTGTGTCTTTCTATGTTGTTTAATAAGAAAGTTAATAATTTGTAAGAGAAAAGAAGCATGTTTTTAAAGTTTCATTCTGTTTCAGTTTTTTTTCTTCTATTCTTTTAGTGTGTGTTAATAAAACCATTTTTTGTTCGTTTTTAAGCTTAAGCCTGCTTTGTTTATTTTTCTCCTAATCCCTCCCTCCCACAAAAATATTAACACATTAATTAGTGTTTCTACCCAGATTTATTAAATTAAAACCATTACGTCTGTATATTCCTTCAAGCATATTTTTGCAGTCAAGACACTATCACTGACGCTCTTCAAACCTTAACCTTTCACAATTTTATATTAATAAAAAGCGTTATTCCGTAAACTGTCAGTGTGAATCCTTCCTGGTCACTGGCAGTCACCAGCAGCAGGGCACACACTTCAATAAAGAGGAGACTCTGGCTCTGCTTTTGGAAGTAAGAAGGGCTTTATTTTGTCAGCTACCATTATTTTTATTTACTTATTTTAACTAATCTTCAGGACGATTAATCTATGGAGAGGAGTAGAACTAATAAAAGGAGTAGAACTAATAAATAAAATAAACAAAAAAAATCACTCTTTTAACATTCTGTTTGGCTTTACTCTGCTGCTACTTGCATTTGATGTCCATATGTCTACTCAGGATTTAGAGAAAATCACAACTGCAATGAGTCAAAATTATAATTGAGAAGGCACTTCCCATATCCCAGCTTCTCACTGCTTGATCTGCACACAGTTAAACAACTTTTCAAAAGGTTGTTTTATCAACAGCTAACTTTACAAGAAGCTGTATTTTCTCATTGGACTAAGGATAGGAAAAAAAAAATATATATTTTCAGAGGCTGAAAGGGTTTAATTCTTCATGCTTAGAGAGTTAGTGAAGCTCCTGGTCAGTAGCCCCTGGGTTATTATGAGCACACTGTTATCTCTTTGTGTGTTAAGCAGCATAATTCTCTTTTCACATACGTCAGGAAGGCCTTGGCAGATGAGTGGAACACTGTGCTCTTTTTGGACAATGCTAGATTGTCAGTCTAAGACTGGGCAGATTTTGCTGGCCTCAGCCATTGGACAGATGGCAAGCAGGAATTATCCAACATGGTCATGCAATTAGTTGTGTGAAATTGTTGTAGCACATTAATTGGGTTTATATTGTGTTTCATTTTTATATTGGGTTTGCAATGTTTTCCTCTGTATCCCCTGTTCCCCTTGGAAACTGTATCACATGGTTTGTCCCTGCTCGGCCCTGCCCATCCCCCATACTGAAATGTAATCCAACTCTGTTCCACTCCCACCTTGTCCCTGATTGGGTAGTGGCTTGTCCCTGCCTCTAGTCCCTTCTCCCCTGGGTAAAATCCCTGAGAGAGGGTGGGGCGGTCTCTTTCGCCGTGGAAGGGAGATGGGGAAGAAGCTAAAGGAGCTAGCTACTGGGCTCCGGACTCTGCAGGGGCAAGAATCCAAATAAAGCCCTGATTCCCACCCCCGGAAATAGCAGACTCTTTGCCTTTTGCCATTGACGGTCGTCTGGGTCTCTCTAAAGAACCACCACAAGAAATAGTGATGCCACAGGCCTTGCCTTTCATGTTTCAGAGCAGTGTGTGACTTGAGAATTTTAAGTGGGCCATTCCCAATTCTTAGGCTGGTCTGGCTGAGTCAGAAAAGATTCACCCTGAGGATGAATAAATCAATGAATGCTGGATAATCTCCTGTGTGAGTGAGCCTGACATCATTGGGAGCTGTCGCAGTGATATCAGGGGCAGGTTGAGTAGTGCTGTCTTTTTTTTTTTTTTTTTTTTTTTTTTAACACTCATCAGTGTTAAATAGCGTCTTAACATCAGTGGTCTCTTGGGGTACACGGGTTCTTCTCAAAACCTTTAACATCCTGAGGAATGCAAAAATCCATTCTTCAGTGACTGTTACATAGACATGGGAGTGTGGAAAGGATGTTTATCAGTAGAAATGTTTATCTGCTGTGGCCTAATAATGCAGCAACTAATAGCTCTGGTTTGGCTACACAGTGACTGACCAGGACTACCCTTGCTCAGAGAACGGGCAGTGCAAAGTGAGCTCTGCATGTGGCTTAACTGATACATCCACTTTTTCCTAAAGTAACATCTCCTTTGTCTATGTTCGCAGCATAGAAATGGATCTTCTATCCTAGAACATTACAGAGTTACCCGCCACCTCTGCATATCTCTGCTCTTTCAGTTGTATGTCGATCAGAGTGTGTAGACCTGAATGATAGTTTGTAGCAGCAATATGGAAGAGCTGATTCTTATCTGCTCTGGGAATAGACCACAGCAGTAGAAAGGCTTATACCTTTCTGCTGCATATAGGGATCACGGGAGCTATGTGGTACCCACAGCAGCACTTGGGCCTAGAGCAGCTTCATGCCATTTGTGGCATAAAAATTCAAATTTTGCATGTGTCCCTACATATTGGGGACTTTCTACAGACCTCATCAACCCAAGTGTTCAGTGAGGAATATATAGTGATGTAAGCAAGAAACACATTTTCCTTACTATGCTCTGGGCTCTCAAACAGATCATTTAGACACTTCTTCTTGTAGTTGCAGTAGCTTTTGGTGTGGTGCTGTCCTTAATGCCTTTTTAAATGTTTTATTAGAAGGCAGCATTAGTGCACAGCGATGCATCTAGATTGTTGCAAGGAATAGAGGCATAAAAATAAGAAGGTCATTATGATAGCAGCAGCAGTTTCTGCCAGCCATTATTAGCTAGCAAACTTAATTTTGGAAACAAATTGTCCCCTAGTCTGGGCTAGGGGAGTAGGTTGTGTTTTCATTATATATGCACTATATCCAGTTTAGTAAAACCTGATGGTAGATAATTTTTTTTGTGGCCATTTGGCATATCACTGCATAATTTTAAGGAAGAAGCTGAAGTCTTGTCAGCTTTATTTGAACTTATTCAATTAAGACTGTATGTGTCTTCCCTTACACACAGGCTGTGATTTTTATCACTGTCAACAGAGGAGAGGAGATGTGCTTGTCTCCTCCTGGAGCTCCCTCTATATCCTGTCCTCCTGTGAAGCAGAAATGCCTTAGATTTGGCCATGGCAGTAAGGAAGCTTCCTTCTTGCCTGACAGTGGTGGTGGCAGGATGCAGTTGGTTTCTAAATGCTGGCACACATTGCCAGGTCATGTCCACCCTGTCATTCACTGCCCCCCTCAAGTCCTCCTCAGCAGGGCTGCTGTCTGTCTATTCATGCTCCAGCCTGAATTGATACCAGGAATTGTCCTGAACAAGTGAAAATAAATGAAGAGGAAATCTAGTTAAAAAAAAAAAACCACAACAAACAAACAAACCAGTAAATCTTTCTACCCTACTGTGAGAGGTCTTCTTGAATATCTCTTTTTATGTGGTAATTTGCTGGTGGAAATCTTAGACTTCACTATCTCTGTCCTGACTTTACTTAGTGTCCTTACTCAGGCAGCATGGGTTGAAGTTCAAACCCAAATGTCTTTTTATTTGAAAATCTATTAAGAAGATGCTCTCAATCACAGATGGTTTGCCAGTTAATCACCATGGTCCCTTTTCATTCTGATGCCTGCTAGGAGTGCCATGAATTCATACAATGAATAGGTGAAAGAACAAGGAGTGTTGGTGATAGAATTTATTCCTAGCTAAAAGGTGCTTCCTGAAGTTCCCTGCTGCTATGCAGAGCTGTGTGAGTTGACATAGGCAGGCAGCCAGGACAATCACAAACCTAGAGCTAGAAAGCAAAGAGTAAATTTTTTTCCATTACTCTGGGGTATCCTAACCCTGAAACAACCTGGGCAGAGGCACACAGGTGCAGATGCAGGCACCATTAAACACAAAGCCTGTAGCGCTATAAACCAGGGCTGACTTCATTGAATCAAGACCACTGATCCTGTTGGAGGCTTGGAAGGCAGAGTTATTAAAAGACTGAATGTTTGCAACAGCATTGATTTTTTTTTTCTTTTTTCCCCTCTCTGGAAGGATGAAAAATGAAGATATTTCACAGTCCTCTATCAAATTATAGACTTCTGTTGCTGGTTTTGACTGCTATTTTAATTAACCTGTTCTCCTAAAAGAGCTGACAGATGTCATTGCAAAACATCTCTCAATGATTTTTCAGCAGTCTTGGGAACCTGGATAGATCCAAGCTGACTGGAAGCTGGTGGACATCATCCCAGTTTTCCAGAAGGGCAAGAAGGACCCTGGAAATGTCAGGCCTATCAGCCTCACTTCAGTGCTGAGTAAAGTTACAGAGAAGATTATTCTGGGAGGTGCTGAAAAACACCTGAAAGACAATTTGTCATTGGTCACAACCAGCACAGCTTCTTGAGGGGAAAGTCCTGCCTGTCAAACTGGATTTCCATTTGTGACAAAGTAGCCCATCTGCTTGATCAAGGAGTGTAATCTTTTTCGATTTCAGTAAAGCTTTTGATACTGTCTCTCACCATTTCCTTCGAGACAAAATGTCCAGCATTTAGCTGGATAAACATGCCATGGGATGGGTGAGCAGTTGGATCACAGGGCGTCTGCAAAGGGTGACAGTGACTGGGGTGACATCACACCTGTCACTAATGGGGTTCCACAGGGTTCCATCCTCAGCCTTGTGCTCTTCAGTATCTTCATAAATGGCTTGGATGCAGGACTTTCGGAAGGGGTACTGAGCAGGCTCACAGAGGATACAAAACTGGGAGGAGCTGTTGACCGCAGGAATGCAGCCCCACACTCAAGCAGGTGCCTCTGTATAAGGAAAAAAGTTTCAGTTTACCTTGTAACATGTAACATGTAAGGAAGTAAAACTAGAGCTTTCCATCACCTTCGCATTGTAATTGGCTCAGTGCTAGCATAAGGGCACTGGTTGGGCTTTAGCAATGTTTCTCAAAACCTGTAGTTCTTTCTGTTGGCAATTTGCCAGTAGAACCTTCCTGGATCATTCAGCACTTAAGGATGAGCATAGAGGTGCTCTGGGCTTTTTAGGATGTTTTTAGCAAGGTGTCAGGGGTTTCTCTGACACTTGTGCTTGGCTTTTTCTTTTATTTCTGTATTGTTTATTACTTTGCTTTTATTAAAATCTTTACTTTACAGAACACCCTGCAGAGCTGTCTCACTGTTATTATCAAGCCATTCTGAAAAGTGCTGGACACCCTCAGAGACATGATAAATCTTCACGTAGCTTATTCCATTCTGGCCGCGTGCAAGATTTTATCAGCTGACTACCTCAATGCCAGGTAGGTCCTGCAGAGAGATCTTGACAAATCAGAGGGCTGGGTCATCACCAACTGTATAAAGTTCAACAAGGGCAAGTGCCAGATTCTGCATCTGGGATGGGGCAACCCTGGATCTACAGACTGACTGGGGAATGAGAAGCTGGAAAGCAGTGCTGTGGAAAGTGTCCTGGGGCCCCTAGTCAATGGAAAGTTGAACATGAGTCAGCAGTGCCCTGGGAGTCAGGAGGTACATCTGTGTCCGGGGGGGCATCAGGTCCAGCATCACTGGCCAGGCCAGGGAGGAGATTGCCCCACTACATTCTGCACTGGCTCAGCCTCACCTCAAGTATTGTGTTCAGATTTGGTAACCACAATATAAAAAAGATACTAGGCTATTAGAGAGTGTCCAAAGGCGGAGAACAAAGATGGGGAAGGGCTTTGAGGGGAAGCCCTATGAGGACCATCTGAGGACACTTGGTCTGTTCATCTGGAGAAGAGAAGACTGAGGGGAGACACATCACAGTTACAGCTTCCTTGTGAGGGGAAGTGGAGGGGCAGACACTAATCCTCTGTGTTGACCAGTGACAGGACCCAAGGGAATGACCTGAAGCTGTGGAAGGGGAGGTTTGGGCTAGATATAGGAAAGGGCTTTTCACCCGTTGGTGGTGCTTGGGCACTGGAACAGGCTCTTCAGGGCAGTGGTCACAGCACCAGACCCAACAGAATTCAAGAAATGTTCGGACAATACTCTCAGGCATAGGATGTGACTCTTGGGGCTGGTTCTCTGCAGGGCCAGAAGTTGAACTAAATTATCTTTGTGGGTGTCTTCCAACTCAGCATATTCTGTGTGTGAAACTACTTAGTATGCAAGCAAAAGGCATGGTCTGCCCCAGTGGTGATGTCCCAGCATTCACCAGCTCTGTTAGCCTCAAGGCTGTGGAGTCCAGAGCAAGGGAATCTGCCCAGGATGAGGTCATGGGGAGTTTGTTTTGAGGTGAGCAGCACAGGTGGCATTGTTGCTGATTCAGGGGCTCTCTAAACAGAGACACAGGGCCTAGTTCAAAAAGGACATGTTTTTTATGTGCAGAGGGTGCAAAGTAAAAGCTTTCCACAAATCAAGCACATCAATTCTGAAAACTTTACACTACATATTGATTTTAGCACACAAATCCCAGTTCAGTGCCAAAAATTACCTAATTCTCTTATTAATTAGTACTCTACTTCTTTTGGTTAATGATTCTCTTACTTCTTGTCTAATTAGTCCACATGTTAAATCTTTCCCTTTTATTGAGTCAGTGAGTTTCTTGAGACAGTGGTCTCAGTCTTCCACTGCTGGGCTCAAGAGGCTATCAACTGGCACCAGTCTCCTGCATTACAAAGGGCACAGGAACACCTGTGACAAGAGACAGTCAGGTGACAAGAGACACAGCAGAAGATGATGTCACAACAGGAAGACCCCAGACTACACAATAAAAGTTCAGGTCATCCTTTGTTCAGGGTCAAGCTGTGAGGTCTGTTTCACTGAGAAGTCAAGACAAGACCCTATTCACAACCCCATTCTCATTCTCCATAACTCTCTTAGTGAATTGTTAGCTATTTCTGACTCTTGAGGTGTCAGCATCAGCACAGCTGCCTTTTTGTTGCTGTTAGCAGTCTCTGCCAGTGGCTCCACACTCCTGCAGCCGAGTGCTGATGCTCCTATTGTAAAGCAAGAGCACATTCCAGTGGAACTGGGCTATACGGTCCAGGCTGTGGCTGCCCCAGTGCACTGGCTCCTGCCAAACATCCAGGTTGTTTATTTGGTGCCTTTTTGGGTGTTGTTTACTATGTCTCTCAACCAGTACATAACTCTTAAAAAAAAAAAAAAAAAAAAAAAAAGAGTTCATTCTATGCATTGCCACTTTTTTTTTTGGTCTAAATGGGTAGAGTTGCACATATTCTTATTCCTGTTGTTGTTTACTCTGTAAATAGAAAATAAGAGATAAGGCCATGAGAGAGGATATTTCCTCCAAATTGAGGCCAGAACTCTTTTTTAATTTTTTCCCCACTATTGAGCACAATCAGAATTTCTGTATTTCCATTTGGTCTTGCACATGTAGTTTTTATGTTTTATTTTTGTATGTTGATAAAATAATAGGCATGAGAGTGTTATACTATACCTATTCTCAACCTAATGGGTGATTTGGGGCCTCTTAATCTGTTCCATAGCAGAAATACTAGAAAATGGTTATAGGCCTTTGTAAAAACATGAGGTCTCCTGTGTGATGCTGCTATTTGGATGAGTGACTTAAACTAATGAAGTCTGATCTTGAGATCTGATAATCCAAATGGTTAAACAAATTGTGTAAGCTCCCAAAGAAAAAATTAAAAAATTATGCACCATGATGCAGAAAAATCAGCAGGAAATATGCATTTGCAGCATTGAAAATAATGCAGTAGAATTTAGGCCAGTTAATTTAGTCCTTAGTAATATGCAAAATGATGGCAAGAGTTGTAAGTGGAACACACAGAATAATGAAATGCAAGTATTAAAGAGTAGAAATGATACTCTTCTGGTTTAGGTGAAATCCGAATGTGCTAGGAATTTGTCTGTGAGATGTGAAATTTTGCCCTGTTTTTTCTCTGAATCTGTAATTTGGCTTTTGGAAGTTTTCTGTTACCTCTGGGCACAGTCACATTCTTATTCATACATGATCTTTTTCCCCAATGTGAAATACAGTTGACTGTGTCATGCTGTGCCAAGATACATACTTGTTATATTGCGGGACTAAAAATGTTGTGCTCAGTGGCTATGAATGAGGTTAAGCTTCCATTAAAGGTGTTGACTGTCAAACTACCAGTTTTTGTTTCTGTGAGAAGACCAATAAGGACTCCTTAAATCAAGCTCTCTAAAGTATACAGCCACTTTTAAATAAATGTTTCATGTCTGTGTGATGCTTTTAAAACATAGCAGATGACTTTGTAACCACTACATAGAAAATAAATAATTGACAACATTAAGGCAATCAAAGTCTAATTTCTGCTTGCATTTTCATGATGGAACATTTCATAAAATCATTTCTTTCCCATATATGTGCATAGAAAAGATCTCTGTAACACTGTGAAGTGAGAAATTCTAGTGTTAAGAATTCATTTGTGTGAACTTCATTCCCAGAAATGGATGCTTGTGAATACTTAATGAGTCATTGTGAATTATTATGGAGGCTATATGTGGATGTTGCGTGTTTATTTGTCCAGGCCCTCTTTGCTTATCTTCTGTATTTGTTGTTTGGAAGTAGCACACCTTAATGAAGCAAATTTACTAATAATAGTCAAGGATTTAATAAATATTTTTATGTTCAGACCATATGGCCATGTTGCAGCACCTTTGTTAGTGTTAGCGAACTAGCAAAGTTCTCTCATAGGAAAGGAATGATCAGACATGAATGAAAATATGTTTCACCATAACTGATGATACGGGTTTGGATGCTGTGTAAGTCCTACTTGTATGCAATCAAAATTTAACTCGACCAGGAAACAGCCAAACAACTGTACCAGGCTGTCTATTGTACCATCAGTAGGTACTGTTGCCATAACACCCATGCCACACAATAGTGGCACAGCCAGGTGAGGTCAGCCTTAATACAGGTCTTCTTGCTGCCAGAGGCATGCTGCTGATTCCAGGATCCTTTTGGTTCCTTATGTATTTTAGCTCTCACACTGTCAGTGGACCGTGGTGCTTCAAAATGTATGAACACAAAGTAGTGTGCAGAATTAGCAGATTTTCTGATGTTCTAGTGTCCTTGTTCTAATTTCCTCTAAAAAGACATAAAGATAATGCTTTTTTTGATTATTGATAAAGCCATTGATATTATTCCTTCTTCATCTGAAGAGAAATCCAGTGTTGAAGTTTGCATAACATTTTTTGTTTCAAGAGCCTAATTCAAAAACTTGCAGTCCTTGACCGTGTATTTTTGCTGATCAATGGACTGCAGAGGACTGTGAAGCTGCATCTATGCCTTCATGACAAAATCCAAAAGAATTTCTTGCATTTTGACTTTTGACATTATTCTCAGGAAGCTCAGTACCAAGCTCACTGCTCCTGTGCAGCATAAAGAGAGGGATAGCTTAGCATTTAGGTTCCAGCTTGTCTCTAGTAAGTAAGCATTTCTGTTCCTTAAAATGAGAAGGTACCAAGGAAGTGATGGAAAAGAGAGGCTGTGTGGAGTGACAGGCATACCTTTTGCGGAGAACAGTGCCTGGTACATTACACAGGAAATAACTTCTCTCTTTTCATTGCCCTCATGCCAGAGCTACATGCAAGGGAGTGGTGTCACACTCAGCCTCTTTCTGTAATGAAACAGCAGAAAGTAACAGCTCTAGCTCAATTAGATATGAACTATGAAGCTGTTGGGAGGTTTGGGAGGAAATATGTTTATCTGAAGCTTTTGAAACTCTATTCCTCCAGTAACTGCTTTTCCATGTCCTGTTGAGGGACAGAGGGAGCTCAGCCAACAAGAGGCATTTCCAGAAATCCCATTTGTGCACATCTCCTACTGCTGCAGAAAATTCAATTTCAGCAATGTTATCAAGGGTATTTCATATTGCTCCACTCATCCTAAAACCACAGGTATGTCCATCCTCAGCCCTTATTCCCCAACCCTTTGGAGGCTGTACTTTCAAGTATGCACAGTATCACCTGAGAGAAACAAATGTTGGGGATTGAATTCAGAAAGAAGCTTTAAAGCTGTGCAAGCTGGCCAGGTCCATCTGTCGCAGGACCCTGTTCTCTTGTTGCAATGCCGTGAAAGTGGAGGTTGTGACAAATGCTGTGAAAACCCTTTGATACACAGTCTGTCAAAGCCCTAACCCTTACCACGTTGTCCTGACAGTGCTATACTTTCACCCACCAGTTTAAATAATCAGCAGCCTCTGTAAATTATTGTGAGTATTTACGGAAAGCTCCTGGTACAAGATAACATGGTGAGAGGGTGTGATGGTGGAGATAACTCCTTGTGATTCTGCAGGAATATCTTCTCCACAATGTCAGTCAGCAAGCAGTATTTCAACCCTCACTCTACCCTGCCCTAAGTAAATAGGTTGACTCTACTTTTGTTTGTTTGTTTGTTTTGTTTTGTTTTTATTTTTGTTTCTTTGTTACAGTAGCATTTGCAGAATTTCCTGCTCAGTAAATAACAATGTTATACCAGGCTTTCTTATCCAAAAAGAGCTCTGAAAGAGCAGTCCCAGAAGAATTTTGGAGAGGAGTGTTGTCTTGAAGACAGGATGGTCTTCTGGGTTTTAATGCTGCTTATGTTCAGACTAGGTAGGATGACAGCATGACAGAACTGTAGCCATGGCACAGATGAAATAGTTAATGATCTCTCATCTCAACTCTGTGATGCCTGAGGTGTTACTTTAGAAAAGCCTATCCTCAGGTCTGTACCATGTATGCAGTAGGCTTATTTCTGAAGGGGGCTCTGGCTTGTACCCTTATTTCATAGATGTGGAAGCTGAGGTACAAAGCAAAGAAAGTGAGCCTTTGGCCAGCCTATCTTCAGCAAAGTTGGGTGTAAAACTCTCATGGAAATCCCAGATCTTGCAGCCAGGCTTAAGAGTATTTGTTACCCTTTGTTTGGCTTTTGCTAGGTTTGGGTGGACAAGAGACCAGCATGCTGCACTTTGGTGTATTTGTTATAATGAATATTATGTATTATAGTAATTCTTTCATTACATTCAAGGACTGGCTTTTAAAATTTTGAGCTTTCAATAGAACATATCACATAGAAAACTTTGCCTGCTTTTACTGTTATCGAGTTTGCCTGCAGCAATAGAGCAAGCAAGCTTGGGTGATTCTTTATCTACACAGGTTTTGCTTATTATCTTCCCCCATTAATTGCTTTTCTTTCCCTTCTGTCTTCAATAATGAAATTTGAATGAAAAGTAATAGAATTAAAAAGCACCCCCACAGTCAGATACAGCAGTCATTTGAAGGTGTCATAAGTTTATGCCTCACACATAAACTAAAGATCTGTAACAGTGCCTGCAGTGTGCTATGTCTTTGACTGCATTTTCAGGATTGACAACATGGAGCTCAGATTTGCCCTCTTTGGGCGGAGCTGGAGAAATATCATTCTATCAGCTTTCTTTTACAGGCAACACTGGATATATGTAAGTTTATCATTTACTCAGTAGTGTTGTCTTGAGGGTCTTTAGAAACAATTGAGCCACGTACAGTCTGGCCTGGAAGTTTTGGGACTTCAGTTTTCTGCTAAAAGCCTAGAGCAGCCTAGGAAGTGGGAGTTACTGTAAGAGGCATGCTCCAGTATTGTTTATTATGAACAGAATTGGTCATTCCTTTCTGGTGCTAGAACTGCCTGTCTGAAGAGCTCTTGCTTAAGTCTAACTGATATCCTTCATAGTCTTTCAGATAGGCTATTATTCATCTGGTTGCTAAAAAAGTTGCAGAAGTTCCCTGCTGAAAATCAGTAGAACTCCCTCAGGTGTTTTTGATACTTGTATCCATAGTTTTTGGGCATCTCAGTCTTTAGCAAGCTCATCTTTGTGTGGGTGTTGTGACAAAAAGAAATGCTGCTATTTCTGCATTACGGGTGAAAAATAAAAATCATTGCGCAGGGTTTGTGTTCCTGAGGAGGGCAGCTTTGGTCCTCCCAAGTCGTGGGGCCTTTGTTCTGTCCCCTGGAAAATTCTCTGTTCTTGTGACCATAATTCTATTGTCCAGGCTCCAAAGCAGCTGTTTTCTATCTTAGGTTAACTCTATTTATGGCACACTGACCTACTGTATAAAGTCAGCTGTATTTTTTTCAGGGCCTTAAATCCTACAGCTGCTGATACTCTTTCTCAGGATTCAAATACCCGAAATTCTTCTTCTTCCACTTCTATTTCTAAATAAAATAAACTGAATTCAACAAAGTGTGCTTCAATTTTGACTGAAGACCACCAGCATTAGGAACAAGTGGGGGTGATGCACAATAACTACAGCAATTCAAATGTCATTTACTAACTGTTCTTTATAGATAAACTTGAGGCTGGGATTTACAGAAACCCTTGCCTATTTTTGCAGAAGCTTTGCAGCTGGGTAATTTTCTTCAGTTAGTTTTAACTGTGCAATCTCAAAAATGTTGTTTCTTGCTCACAAGTGATGCCCTACTAGGTTAGATCAGATGACCTTTAGACTCAGTAGCCTTTTTAGGTAATGTGGCTATCAGGTGCCATAAAAAAGCTGTTAGAGCATGGCAATCATAGCCAGGTACTTCTTTCAATAAACTCCTAATCTCTAGAGTTTAACAATGTAGAAGTTTCTTGAATTCTAGACGTAAGAATTTAATAGGACTGCTTATTTTTTTCCAAGAGGATTTTTTGGTCACTTTTTGACCTAGTGTGTATTTATTACCTGCAACAGCTGTGGGAAGGATTTTCCCAGCTTAGCTGTGTACTACCCAGTGAAATGCCTTCCCTATGCCCAATCTCCTGTCTCAATAGGTTTCCTTGATGGCTTTATTCCAGCTTTAAATACTTGGGTAACTTTTATAGTCTACGGCTTCTTGTCTGCCCTGAACATAAGAGACTCAACACTGTGGCCCTGGGGTTGTGACAAAAATGGACATACAGAAAGGGACATGCCACTCTTGGCTGGCGGTGGACTGAGCTGCATGTAAAACATGTTTGAAAGCAGAGCTGTGATGGATACTTTTGCAGGGAGTTTCAGAAGACCAGCAGATGAGCAAATGTGATTTTTCTGAAAGGATTGCTAGGCTGAATGTGTTTTCTTCACCTCCTTCACACTCAGAAAGATTTGGTGCCATCTCCTTTTGCCCTGACCCACGTAAAGGTGTGTGGTTTCACATGCCTTCAAGTGCAAGAGCTGCCAGAGTGTTAGATAACGTGACATTTCTTAGCAGAGAAGTTCCAGGTACTGGGAGTATGAATGCCATTTTTATTTGAATTTCTCCTTGCTTACCCTATGAGCACATATGCCTGCTGCTGCAGGCAGTCCCTCTTGCATGTCCTCAGCCTGGGAGTGAGAAATTCCTAGATGTTCAGAAGGCAGAAGACAGTGCTCTCTGCTGTCTGCATGCTGTAAGCCATCCTGGTGGAAAGAAGAGGCTGCCTGAGGGGTTAGGACAGACCCTTCAGCATAAACTGAGGTACCCTGGAAGAGGCTATGCTTCAGCAGCCCTGGCCTATGCTCTATAGGGCACAGGCTGAGTTTAGACTTGGGTTTTAGGCTGTTGATTGCAACAGAGCAACTATATTTCTAATTCAGTCTTCTAGGGAGTAAATAATTTGTTCAGATCACTTTGCAATTTGAACGGAGAAAAGAATAAGGCACGAGGAAAGGCTAATAAAAGACTGAATCTCATTTTGAAATCATTTGTACATAGCATAAACTATAGGTTAATAGGACTGAGAGCAAAGGCCTGAATGTAATTCAGTACAGGCACGCTTTAAACTATGCCAGTCAGTGCACTTTGCACTGAGGTGCCAGAACCATGGGGCCTCTGGAACTCCCTGTTACCCTCGCACCCTGCACAGCACCTTCAGGGCAGGAGCTGGGATGGGCCAAGGGTGGCTCACCAGGGAAAGCAGTGACTTGCCACCGGGTGTGAGAAGGACATGGTGCACAGAAGCTTCCCTGGGGCTGGTGGCTGTGCTGGCTGCAGTGTCAGCCAGGCAGGCACTTAGTGGTTTTCTACAGCAGAGGGTAGTGTTACCTGTGTCTGGAAACAGAAACTGGTTCAAAATGATGGTTCTATTCAGCCTGCTAACTTCAAGCTGATGCAGAGTTGTTAAACTTATGGCAGATGTATATATGCATCTTTACGGCTTTACTGAAAATATTTTTTGGGGGAAGGAGTTACACAACCCCATTAGTTATTTACTGTACACAGTGCTGATATTTAGCTTATAAAGCTTCCCAGGCTGCTATTTTCTGAGAGCATTCCTGTATAGTAGCTTCCTCTGGTAGCATTTTTCCTTACTGCTTTATTTTAGGCAGAATTTTATTTTTTCAAATATCATGCCTTTTACAGAAATACATTTTCTCTGATGACTGCCACCCACATGCATGAGAACAAATTTGCAGTATAACCTACTTAAAGACAACTGTGTAATTACCAGTTCCCAGCTGCTCAACATCCCTGGTAGCTGGTTCTAGGATCTCCATCCTGGCAGGGAGCTGTGGGCAGGAGCCCTCCATCCCACATATGCCCCTGGTCCTATAGCCTATGGGCAGAGCCCCACACACAGAGGCCAGCTGATGCTGCAGTGCCCCAGATGATGTGTTGTTTGACTTGGCAGAGGAGCCTGTGTTGGTAGTTGGTTTTTGAGGAAACAGTGATCTGCCAGATAAATGTTGAAATCCTTGTGCCAAGGTGTGTGCCACATCCCTTGGGCTTCCTTTATGCCCCTAGTAACAGCCCCTTATTGGGCTAACAGGCTGCTGTGTTTTGACCCTAGCCAAATGTCAGGCACCACAAAAGCCACTCGCTTACTCCCCTCTACAGCTGGACAGAAGGGGAGAAAATAAAATTTAGGGTTCATGAGTTGAGATAGGGACTGAGAGCAATCACTCACTAAATACCGTCAAGGGCAAACCAGTCTCAATTTAGAGATATCAAGTAAATTGATTGCTAACAAAATCAGAGCAGGATAATGAGAAACAAAACCAGCCCCTAAAAACACCTTCCCCCCATCCCTCTCTCCTTCCCAGCTGTGCCGCCTACCCCAGTGGTAGAAGGAGGCAGGAAATGGAGATTATGGTCAGTCCATCACCCGTAGCCTCTCACACTGATCAGGGACAGGAGTTGTTCCCCTGCTGCACCATGGGGTTCCTTCCACGGGAGACAGTTCTCTCTGAACTTCCCTGATGTGGCTCCATCTCATGAGCAACTGTTCCCTGCGACTTGCTGCAATTTGAGTCCCTCCCATGGGTAGTAGTCCTCACAAAACTGCTGTGGCATGGGTTGCTTCCACAGGGTGCAGTCCTTCAAGGACAGGCTGCCCCAGCCTGGAAGCAGGGCCCTCTCTTCATGGGTCCTCCACTGGATCACAGCCTCCCCCCAGGCATCCCCCAACTCCCGCATGGGCACCTCCTCCATGGGCTGCAGGTGGATTTCTGCTTCTCTGTGGATCTTCATGGGCTGCAGGGGCGCAGCTGCTTTGCCATGGTCTTCACAGCCTGCAGAGGAATCTTGGCTCTGGTTCCTGCACCACCTCCTCCCCCTCTTTCTCCACTGACCTTGGTGTCTCCATGTTGTTCTTCTCTCACATATTCTCACTGCACTCTTCCCTGACTGGAAAATTACAACTGCGCCACAGATCTGGCTTTTCTTTCTTCTTAAATTTGTTATCAAAGAGGCATTATCACCATCTCTAATTGGCCTAGCCTTGGCCAGCAGCATGTCTGTCTTTGGAGATGCCAGAGAATGGCTCTACCAGACGTGGTGGAAGCTTCTAGTAACTTCTCACAGAAGCCACCTCTGTTCCCCCCCTGCCCCCCCACCACTACCAAAAAAAATCAAGCCATGGAAAACCAATACACTTGGAAACATGTCATTGTCAAGGCAGGAAGAAATAGGAAAACTGATAGCCAGCTGCTTTAAATCAATGTAAAAAGAAAGTCAAACCAGCTTCCTTGGTAGCTTTTGAGAGGTGTGGTTCTGCATGTTGAAATTTCCTAGATTTTTAAGGGTCAATTTATATTTGAAAGCTGGATCTGTTGTGTCCTGTTCTGTGATATTCAGCAGATGTTGTGACTTGGCCTGTGCTGAAGAACATGCAGACATGGGGCATGACTGGACTTTTTTTCCTGCTTTAATGTCTGAATATCACATAGTGGCAGTTACCTTGGGAACAGCTGGACTCAAAGATCTTGAAGGTATTTTCCAAATGATACTATTCTATGATGCTGTGAAAAATGACAGACTGAACTCTTGATCTGATTGAGTGTGGCAAACCATTGTTTGGCAATTATTTGCCCTGACCTGTAATTTATTTTGAAAATTCTAAGTCATCCCTAGATGTGATTGTTCTGGATCTGACAGTGTGCTTGGAAACTATTGTCTGAGGGCTAAGGGAAGAAAAGAGTTTGTACAAACCCACTAATGATTTCCATGGGATGTTTTAATGCCACAAGGCAGGCATCAGATAAGACAGGGTGGAATGTAAACTGAGAGTGTCCCCCACTCATCTACAGGTTGCTTCAAACTTTTGTGAGCACCTCTTTACACACATTTACATTGCCCAGTTTACATATGGCACCAATTTTTGTATTCAGAAATCAAGTACCTAATAAGAAGTTCCAGGTTAAAAAAAAAAAAAAAAATCTGTTGCCAATTTCATGATCCTTCCCCAAGGTTTCACACAGCAAACACTTGTAGTGCTGAAGATCCTGTAGTCATTTGTGGTTTTTCTCTTCATACAAGTTACAAGAGTGAGATTTTCAAATTGTGTGTCAAAGGGCAGGACTGAGGAAATGCTGACATATGGTTTCATTTGTTTGCACCATTATTTAGCATTTAAGAATTTTAATTCTTTATTTCCTTTTCATGTTGTTTTGAAATTGCAACATCACTTTTAAAACAATTTTTTTGCATGCAGTCTTGCATATTTTCTTCATATATTTTTATCTTGATTATGCCCCTCTTTTGGGCCATGTCTTATTTTAGATTTTGATTTTTTAAAAAAAATTTAAAAATTGGCTACTTGCTGAAACTAGCTTGATGCCAACTTTGGTGAGAATCGTTCTGAACAACTTCTTTAAATATATTGTCTATCAACTTTAATTGTACAATTGCATATTTTTCTCTATGATGATGTGATTATTTTATTTTAAAAGCTGAATTTAAACATTGTTTCTCAAAGAGGAAGATAAATTAAAATGAATAAAAACAAAACCAAAATGCAGATGAACCTGTAGCCCTTGTTTAAGTAATTTCTGCTTTGCTAGAGGTGCTTGGACTCTACTAAGTAAAGGTGAAGATGGGTTTTATGACATGTTGTCATGTGGTTGTAAACTCCTAGAGCTGCAAGAGACATGCCCTGGTGAGCTGCTGTACATCTCTGCCCTGCTGTTTTATTCTACCTCACTATAATGATGCCTTTTTGCTAAAATACAGCTGCTGGTTCTGTGGACAGTTTTGCAGAGTTTGGTTTTGTTTTCTGAAGAGTTCTTGGAAATATTAATGATTATGCAAATGATACCTGTCTGTACCTATCATGTAATCTTCCAAAGCTAAATGTTTGTTTTCCTAAAGCAAATACTACAGACAACCCTGTAGTACTGAAATTTTACCATGGCGAGCAGCTGAGCCTGCTCTGCATAAACCTTGGCTCTTCAGGCTCCTCCTCCAATACAGCTGGAGACAGTGGTAGCTCTGGGCCCCTCAGTAAGTGTAGGCATCTAGGAGAGTATTGCAACCACAATCTCTCTGTGTGTTTCTAGAGTTTAAAAAAATTGTCTGAACAACAAAGTCTGTGTAAGATTGCTGGTGGGTAATCTTCAAGGTTCCCTTCTGCCAGAGCAACAGGGAGAAGATTGTCCTACTTGTGCAAGAAAGAAGCAAAAATGCCTAATTGGATTCAGATTTCTGTTGATTTGTGCCTGTGCTTTGTTCCTTGGATGATTTGCTTATCACTTTCCACATTTGTTTTATTTTTCACTCACTTCTGAACATGGTGCAAAAGAGGAATTTGTTGACTGAAAAGTGAGCAAACAGAATTTTCATCTGCAAACTTTTGAGCAAAGTTGGTAATTCTTGCCAGGAGAGGTAAAAAGTTCTGCTGGTAGGCCAAACAACCTAGCTGCCTAGAGGAGATCCTAGAAAAATATGCTTCTTCCTCAGGATGTCTGTCTGCTGTCCTAGATGACATTCATTTCTTTTTAATTGTACCTGCCTGTGTTCTGGGATATAGCTGTCAAGCAGGATATTTTTTATTTCATTTCTCAATTTGCACTTCATGAACATATAATTCCTTCCATTTGGCTCCAGCAGTTATCCTCTATGGTTCTGCTGACCATAGTAGTGCTCCTTTCATCATGAAGGATAAACAAATGAACTCAAGGATGGGGAGGAGGAGTCATGCATTGCACAGTGAGAAAGCAGTTGTGCCATCATCTATACATAATTTCCACAGCTTTCTCCAGTCTCGCATTCCTTGAAATTCAGGTTTCCCTCTTTCTTTGTATGAGGTTCTGCTTGTGGTTCTGTGGAAACCTTTGAACCCCTCAGGGAAACACCCAGGGCTTTTCCCTGGAAGAATATAGCATAGAATTTCCCCACCTAGGCTAAAAGAAAAGACTTCCCCCATGGTGCCCTGCAACACTACCCTGATCTACCTGAGTTTTGCTTTCCCCATATGTCCCTAGTTCTTGTGGTTACTCCTTTCCCTGTTTCCCCATTGGTTGTGATATCCCTGGTAGCCTGCCCCGTGTCCCCTGTACGGCATTGCCCTTTGCCATGCCCTTGTACTGCCCCTTCCCCTCAGACCATTGACTCCTGACCCCATACTTAACCTTGTGCACACCTTTGATTTTGGTCTTTTGTCCCTGATCCCTTTGGCATGGTGAACGTAATAAACCCTTGCTGGAATTCATCATACAGAAGACCCTTCCTGTTTTTCCTTTGCTGAGCTATCTGTGGCATGTGTGTGTGCATGGACTTTAAATGATTGTTCCTGTGGCCTACTCTGAGCAGCTTCTGAAGGAAATGCTTCGAAAAGGTAGCGGCACTTCACCATCCTGCCATGCTGCTACATGGTTCTGTTTGGCCAGGATCCTGATGAAACCCAGACTCTGTGTTAATAATTGGGTTCATCAAAATTCATTAACTTTTCAATTGAACTTCAGAGTAATTTCCACCCATTTTTGCTGATTTTATATTGGGTCAGCAAGTTATTTCTTGTCATGCAGAACTCATTAATTTCAGTGAAATTTTGTTTTGAAGTTTTGTATTCATTTACACACGTAATAGGAATCTGAAAATACAAAGCTGATACCAATTAAAACTACTAAAAGCTTCCTTCTGCATAAGTGTGTATGATGATGTCCTTTGGCAGGCTGTGTCCTGGCAGCAAGGAGAAATGTCTGCTCGTGCTGCAGTAACACAGCTGTTTTTGAAAGGGTCACATCAATGTCCTCTTTGTGTAAATTTGATTGTTCATATCTAAGTTTATGGTTTATGTTCATTTGGACTTAAATATATGACCTGAGTTTTCCAAAACTCATGTATACAAGTGTAATTTTCAAATTACAAACCAGACAGTGAAGGGACATACTGCTCCCATGGGCCTGGGACAGCTGGACAAAGTGTGAGCTGTGGTGTCTGCTTGCTAAGTTTGAAATATGCTGAGGAAATCACGACCTGAGATATTTGAGATGTACGGCTTGAAGGGTTTTGAAGCCACATTCCTTTTAAAATAAATACTATTACTCTCTTTACTTAAAGACACTCTATAGCAGATTAGCAGTAGTGGCACCACCAGCACTGCCCTGTGATCATGTGCGTAGCTCCAGACGGAGTAAATGTGGGTTGGCCTTGTCCTGCTGCTGTAATCCTACTGACTTTCAGGGCCTTCTGTGGAGTTTTGTGTTTTCTTGGGATTTGCAATTGTGTCCCACATTGGTTTGGGGACTGAGTATGTTTTCTCTCATAGTATCTGTTCACTGAACCAAGCCAAAAGCAACGTATGCTTTCAGTCCTAATATTCTCACTTTTTCTAACCAGTCTAGCTGCACATCTTTACCTTCCCACTGTAGTTTGTATCTGACTCAGTCTTTCAGCAGAAACTGTTCTTACATTTTATTTTTGATTTCACCTGTTTATCAGTTTTTAAATTCAGATACCAACAAGATTTTCAAGCTGAGCTGCAAGCACTGATATTTAATTTATAGAGTTCTGTCAAATGATATTGTATTTTGTTTGCTGAGAGTACCAAGGCATTATCTCACCTCTTGTCTTCTCAGAATGTTGACAGCCAAACCTTCTGGCTATCCCTGTGCACCTGTGTGCTCATCTCCTCTGCATCTGCTACCTATGGACTCAATTTTTTTAATGCTTATTTCTGTAGCTTTGGTACAGAGTTTTTTAAATGCTGGAAATTACTTTGGGGTTTACTTTTGCTATGTCTTTTGCAATACTTCCTTTTGCATTTCTCTTGCATTTTGACCTGTGAAATCCCTTCTGAATTCTTACAGTTATGATCTTCTATTTTTCAGTTTCCTTGTAAAATATTTAGACTAACCTAGTTTCACCTTACTTTCACTATAGCATTTCATTCAACACAATGATTTTTCTGGAAGCAAAACCAGCCTTGCCTGCAGATCTGTATTTGACAGTATCTCTTATCTGAGTACAATCAGTGTCTTATAAGAAAAGCTGCCAAAGTATAATGGTTTTCTTTCGTCTTGTTAATTTAAGAACAGCCAAAAAACTTCAGCAGGCTCTACTTGCTCCTGCAGGAGTCTTCAATATTCCAATCTCCCAACAAGGATATTCTGTATTACAATGTTCTTAAGACTTGCAAACCTGAGGCTATTAGCTTGCCCTCATCCTGGTTTACTTGAGTGATATTTTGGAGATGTTATCTTCAGGGCTCCAGGGCAACATTTAAGAAATATTACTGTATTCTCTGTGTTTCCACTGTGCTTGAGTCCATATGCTTTCTTCTGGATAACAGGGTTCTATTTAATTGTTCCAGGATTTTTTCCAGGAAATTTCACCAGTGATTTTTACTTATTTAGGAACTTTAATTGCTCTACTTGTTTCTTTTTATTCATAGTTAACTGTTAGGGTTTTGGTTTTTTTACCCTCCCTCTGATCTTCACTTTTCAATGTTTTGTTGTGAGGTTCCATCTTTTTTTAATGTGGAGTCTGTTCCAGTTTCAGACAGTAACAGAAGTGGGAGGTGATACCTCAGGGCATGGAGATGTCTGGGGTCCTGGGGTCTCATATTCTTTTAACCAGATCTAGTAACTGTAAGCATCTCAGTAGTGCATAATTAGGTTCTCATATGTCAAGACAGATGTGTATGAAAATGTTACAAAAGGAAGTGAACTTATCAGCCCTTCTTCCTTAGCAGAAAGGTGTAAATCCTTTTAAAAGAATGGAGTTATCTGCCACAAAGCTCAAATTATTTTTGAGGTGAAGCTGGAAGGCTGGAGATTAAAAGTTGTTACGCAGGACTATAGTTTTCTCAAATTTAGTCAGGTGATAGTTCATTGGGGCTGCAAAGGCTGACTCTTGCTGCTCACCAAGGAAATAACAATTTGCTTCAGAATTCAGCTTAGAACAGAATTCACCTGTTTTTTGCAAAGGTAAAATGATTTCCTGGTTCTGTGTGTGTGTTTGTGCCTTATTAGGAAGCTGCTTTCTCCTAGTGCAGAACTGCCTTTCTCAGTCCTAGCAAACCAGTTACTTCTGTCCTGCTCATCCAAGCCCTCTGTAGATGCAAGCCATCCTCCTCACTCTGCTCTTCATGAGCACTGCTGGTCTGAGACATCCTTGTTCACACTCCAGGCAGCTCTGAAGGCCTCAGTTCCAGTCATACAGCCTAAAGAAAGTTTGAGCCTCCACTTTTCCCACAGGGGAGAGCACAGTTCAAGTGATCCTTATGGAATAACTGCATACTTAACAGTCCAGCAAGGTTTCAGCAGCACAACAGGATCTGTCTTCACTACTTTGAATATTACGGCAAGACCTGAAGTGTTATTGCTCTTTTTAGTGGATGGCTAGCTGGGAGCACAGCATTCTCCTGATTGATGTCTTTTTAATTTGGAGTTTATAGCCATATCCTGAAAACAGTTAATATTAAATACCAGCAATAGTTAGGGATTCTATAATTTTTTATTCCTGCTTTATCTTCTGCTGTTTTTTGAATATGTTGTGCTATATCACAAAAATTAGTTATGAAAAAGCAATTTGTTAATCATTAAGAGAAGCAGAGGTTACAACCATGAGTAGTAGAGTAGTGACTGAGGTTGACCTTGCAGCAGCAGTCATATGTTTCCTATATGGAATGGTTTGGGAACTATCCCAAGTCTATCTCCTACTCAGTGATGAATCTTGGCAGTCATTATATATAAGAAGAATTAAACTAGTCTAAATAGTGACAATAAGAATGGATGGATGTGAGATTTTTGAGCTTGTAGAAACCTCAAATTCATACATACATGAAAACAATGAGTTATAAAAATATTTGTTATAATTATGATCTCTTAGTGGATAAAAGATCCATTTGCATGTAAGCAAGTGAAAAATTTGGCAGACAATAAATATTTAATCAACTCTGGCTGTAACAATGCTGAGTTTTTATTGCTGCGTGAATCAGCAGTTCTCCTCAACAAATTCAGCCTGTTTTGTTTGCTGCAGGGGGTTGTTGCTGAAGGTGCTCTTATTTGAAGGAATGGGTTTTAGCATGGAAACCCCTTTTACAGATGTTTAGAAATCAGCTGGGATAGACTTATGCGTGTGTTCAATGAAGGCCAGGTCTAATTTGAGTTACATTTAATGGAGATGTTAATCTAAGTTTTTTTTTTTTTTAACTCCTCTTCCTACTCCTGATGTGCAAAGAAACTGGGAAGATCATTTACCAGCTTCCTTGTGGCCTCTGCTGAATGTAAGACAGTGTATAGAACTGTGGCAGAGGACTGGAAAAAGTAGGAGTTCTAAGTTTAAAGATGAAAAGAAAAACATCTGAGAGGAGACTTCCAGTAGAGGCACACAATGAAGCTGCAGATCGAATGGCTTTTGTGAACTTAATTCCACCCTCTTTAATAATTCCTGACTAGTCTCAACATCTATTTGCATAAATAGTCCTTTTTTCTCCCCCAACATAGATTTGACTTTTCTGCAAAAAATTATAGAACACTGACTTTTTGACAATTCAGTTTTCGGCTCTGTTTTACATTTATGTGCTCTCTGAGTTTAGGTGTTAGTCACCTTTACCAAGAATGTTTTAAATATAAATCTTGGTATGGGCCATTTCATCTGTGAAATGGGTGCCTCATTCTTCCTGTGGAACGTACAGGAGACACAGATGCCAAAGTGATTTCTCACTTTGAGTTGTAGTTGGATCTAAAGTCAGATTATTCATTTGTAATATAGTCTTACTGGAATTTCCATGGAAAAGATTTCTCAGGAGTTAAGCTTCAGGGAGGTTCTGAAGTTACGGATAAACACTGGATCCAAGCCATCTTGGATCTGCATTTTTATTATGCTCACTGAGTTGGTTTAACAAGGTAGAAGCACGTTTCCTGGGACAGAGAAAACCGCTGAGCCTGTCAGTGATATTTGTTCATTGTTCATAGCAAAGCTGCTGCCAAACTGCCAGTGGTGTCCAGTCTCTGTAAGGAACTTGCCAGAAAATCTCCTGTTGGGAGTGCTTGAATAGCTCACCAAGCCATGATACGTAAGAACACATAAACACAGGAATTTATTAATCAATTGTAACTAGTCTCTAACTGAGCATGTACATGATGATTTTTTATTTTTTTTTAATATTTATAACTTGGATGAAAACTACCTGGCTGCAAATTTATAACTCCCTTTAACAGATCACAGAGTTGTGAGGATGCCTCAGCTGAGTAGATGTATAGAGTTGCTTAATGCTGTTGATAGTGCAGTCTGTCCTGCTCGAGGCTGCAGTGCAGCCTGAGTGATTTTCTTAATGATTGCTCAAAAAATCAAATGCATGAGGACAGGTGTCTTCTAGATTGGTCATTTACACTTCAAATTTATTTTTTTTTTTTTCCAAATTTTTAATTTTAGAATTAAAGAATTCTTTAATTAAGAATTCTTTACCTCCCCATTGTTAATACATATCAGTAATGTGGGCAGCATAATATGCTCAGATTATATTAGATACAAGACTCTGGCTGACTTATTAAGTGAATATTTCAAAGCACAGTAATATTTGCCTATCTCCTTCCAAGATTTTAGGTTTCATTTCCATTTCCATCTTACAGGATTTCAACAGCACAGCACCTATCTACAGAAACACTACTGCATGTAATGCAAAACCTCAGTGTAGCCAGGTGTTTTGTGGTAAAATCAGGAAAGACTTCTACTATCAGAGACACAAAAAGGCACTAGGGAATGACAGCACAAAGACAAAAACATTGTAAATTGTTGTCTCCTTGTGAACTCTGTCTTTCCTTTTAGATGTGTGCCAGGAAAGAGACCAGGTGTTGAAAATCTCAGCAAAGTGCTGGGCAAAATGTGAAGGAAAAATTCCCTTTGTCTTTGAAATCTTCAGTAAGAGCAAAAAGATTTTAACAATGTTTTTTGGGGGTTGTTGTTGTTGTTTGTTTAATGAAAAAAGCTTGCTTAGCTCAGCTTTGACGTTGAAAACAAATTCTTTCTTGCCTTTGATAAGAGAACAAATGTGGTGTTGCAAACTGGGGTTTGTCATTGACAGGAAAATGTTTGTGGAAGATGCTTTCTTACTGCAAATCACACAAAGCTGTCATCAAAGCAGTAGCTTGGGTTTTCAAGATTTTTGTTGCTAATGACATCCTAAGATTTGTTGCCTTTCTTCCCTAAAGCTGTGTTAGGGTTTTCATTCGTAGCCATGTAGCCATGGGGCAGCTCTTCCACCCTGGGCTTGGATTGTTATGTGCACTGCTGCTACTGCCTGCTTTCAGGTGCTAGGCTCTCTGGACCTGAGGTATAAGGAGTTTCATCATTCATTGCAGAAATGAAGTGAAAAAGGCTGTCAAACTCAACACTGAACAGGTGGGATCTGGTTTCTGCCCTCCATAACATCAGATCCTGACTTCAGTTATTGATCAGCTCATGTCTACTAGGTCTATTTGCTTCACCATTTCTAAAAGGTAACAAACTGATTGATTTGAACTTAAGTGTGGGACAGTTAGGAAAGGCAATGTCCTGCTGGATTATTTTGAGTGGTTTCACCCCATACTGGGAGACTTGAAGGGACTTAGTCTTAAGAGACTTAGAAGAGGGGGTCTAGATACTTGACAACTCAACCTGCTTGAATGTATGCATAGTTACAGTCTAACTCATCCAAGATGAAAGCATTGCTGAACCAGATGATTAAACTATTTTTTAAAAAACTACTTTCGTTGTATTGAAAACGTCTGTTGGTGACTAATGGCAGATCTTTGCTTTTATTTTGTCCTCCTGATGAAAATGGGAAATCTTTGTCTCTGGAATGCTCTTTGTTTGGAATGATCACTGAGGTATTTCTGTAGTTTGTAGTGATCTTCTCTCTTCCATGAAATGCAGTATAAATTTTCACCATCTGAGACAATACAGTGTAAACCATTCTCAGCATGTGGTAAATGAGGAGCCTGAGAATGAGTTTTTGTTTGTGTTGTGCAGCATATTTACCTGCTGGGAGTTCTCTGCAGCTTTTATTCTCCTTGAGGTCATGATATCTCTTCTTGAATGCAGCCAACTATTCTGAGTCTTCTCACTAATACAGCTGTCATCATTGTAAAGAAAAGAGACAGCTAAAAGGCTCTGGTGAACAGTGAAGACCATTCTGGAGATGCTTCTAGATTGTATCTTTTCTCCTTTTGTAGTCCAGGGGCTCTTGATGGCTCACAACACTTATTTGTATGCCCAAGTCTTCATTATACTGGGCATATTTAGCAAACTAAAACTCAAAATCATCCAGAATTCTTAGTTTGAGATAGTTTGAGTCCTCTGAATACTCAGCAAAGGAAGATAATTGCTGAAAATGTTATATTTATTGCTGAGGGCTCTGCTTGCAACCCATAATGGAGTTTAAGAATTGGACAATTTTACTGCAGAAGTTTGTGGCAGACATTTGTATGGCACAATTTAAGGCAGGTGCCGACAGAGTGGGCAGAACCATCTGCTCTGCAATCAATTATTTTTGCCTCCTCAGTGGAACACACCAAAACTGGAGACATGTTGGGATTTTTCAAAGACTAAAACATGTTAAGGGAAGCAGTTTATGTAAACATGGGGCATAAGTCTTCTCAGATCTTTTGAACTAAATCAAATAATGTATTATTACAAATTACCAGTAGAAAGTACTCTGGTAAAAGTCCAGTGAAGAGGCTGGGGAGGCACAGTAACATTTGCTCCTTATATTTCTGCAAATATTTTTAACACAAAATTGTTCATCCTCACTTTCATTTGGGGAAAACGGATATGCCCAAAGTTTTATTTCAAACATTCTCTTGCCTTATTAATATTTTCTAGGTATTTAATATAACCTTGAGCTATGGCAATTGTGGTGCATAGAGGGAAAGGCTGTAGTGACTCAGGTGCTGTCACAGATTACTGTAGGTTTCAAGTGCAGATATTCCTTTTTCCATACTGTATAGTATGTAATAACTATGAATAGTTTTGCAGATATTCTCATAATATTTTCAGAAATGACATATTCCTGGGGTAGAAAAAAAAAAAAAAGATTGATAGAAATAATTCTTAAGGGAATGGGTTTGCACAGAGGAAAACAGTCTAAGTAGAATTGTTCGGGGTGGTCTTTTACAACCAGGTTTCTATGCTAAGATTTTATGAGCAGTATAATTCAACTGTATAATTCTCATTTGCCCAACAACAACAACAACAAAAATTAAAAGCGTATAGTGTCACAGGAGTGGCAGACGACAGGGAATTAGAACAGAAGGCAGTAGGAAACAGATATATAAGTTACAAAGTTATGTGCTTATTTATGAGGCATGGTAGCAAAAACGGAAAAGTAAATAGCTTTAACTGCATGCTGTAAAAGCAAGCTTGAAGATGAAAACAATTGGAAATGATTCAGAATCAGCACAGTAGCAAATCCCCAAGACAATCTGGATCTTTTTTGGTTCTGCTTATTGGTGCCCTGAATTTCCATACTGACAATGACCTAAGGAGAAAAGAGCCATGCCAAAACAGGAATTGAGGAGATACAGGTCAATCCCCTACCTCATTCCAGTAGGCTACTCTCGAAGCAGACTTTTTCTGGGAGAAAATATTATTCCAAGTTCAAATGATTGGTTATTTTCTTTCTTTGTTCAGCTCCACAGTCTAAATTTTCTCACCTGGGAATCAAATTTCCCCATTCTGTGTTCACTTGTATGGGACTTAGATCCATTAAAGCAATTTTATGTATAATCTGCTATTAGCAGTATTTGGCCCTAAATGACAAATTGGTAATTTTAAATAATAACTTTGAAATCTGTGTGTAACTACAGAAGTCACAGTGAAAAGGCTGGACTCTGCTCTTCCATTCTCTGTATTTAGGCCCCTAAAGCAGATGCACTGAACCAGGGAAGTCAAGGGGGTTTAAAACATATTCAGTGGTTTACAGATTTTCTGCATGTCTGTACATGCACCTTTGTGCACAAAGTCTTGCTCATGAGATGCCACTGCTGCAAAAATTCACACCAATTCAGGCTGTTAATGGTGAGTGTGTAGCCTTCTAATGAAACTTCTTTAATTTACAGTTGGGCAAAAGAAGACATTTTTTGCAGAAGTCATCTTACCCATAAGAGAACAGCTCCTCTTTTTGCAGGTTCCCTTATGATCAATTGAGTTTTAAAAACTACCTTGAATATTTTCTAGATATTTTCACTGTTGTTTCCAACCAAGAAGCCAATGAGTTATATTTTTGTAGTCATTATCAGGTATAGAATATCTACCTTTTTTAAATATAAGGACACTCTAGGATAATACCTGACTGGATACTGATGCATGTGAAAAGAGCTACTTTTGTGTTTGAATCCTCATTTTGGTACTTTAATATCAGATTTAGTGTTGCATTTGAAAACAAATTTATGTGATTATACTCTCAAAATGCATCCTTACATATCTGAAAGTCGGCTGGTGAGGTATCTAAGTGAGCAGGTAATATTTAAATTGTTGCTGACATCTGACCTCTTCTGAATGCTTATTCCCTGAGAAAGAAAGATGGGCAGTTACTGTCTGATTTCATGAGAAAATTTCTCCTCCAGTCAAGTCAGTCTCAGCACCAATATGGAGTCAGGATCTGGTGCAGCATTGCCACAGGGGAAAGGAATGGAAAGGGGGTGATGAGAAATCTAATTTTAATTATGCAAGTTAATCTTGGACAAAGTACTATTTCATAACCCCAATATGCGTAAGCAGACATCAGGGTTTTTTTCTCTGACTTGTGTACATTTATTCCCTTCTAGTTTTGGGGTGCCCTTCCCTGTCTCCAACTAATTATCATGTCAGTACGCTTTGGGATTAGAATCATTGTTCCTTATTTCTCGTCCTTCTTTCTAGTCCTTGTCCTGTGAATTTGCTCGCAGTGGGCGCTGGTGGTCTTCAGTAGTGACTGGAAACACAGAGGTCTGAGCTGCTGCCACTGTGTCTTGGTTTTGAAAGACAGGTATCTGCTAGGGAAAGCTGGAGCTCCCCTTGGAATGGAGAATGTAAACCCCCTCCCTCCAAATTATTATAATTTTGCAATTAGGGGCTTTCAGGCAAAGATATGGGAATAGGAATAACAGTTTTTTTCTAGGAATATTAAAAATACAAATGTAGTAGTACAAGAAACAAACAAACAAACCCCAAAAAATAAGCACAAAACAAGCAAGCAAACAAACAAAAATCCTAGAAACCCTGACAGAGTCAGAAATACAACCTGACACCTTGTTGGTCAAGGTGTTTGAAGCAGTCCAAAGAAATCCTCCTGGAGTAACACATGTAGTTCTGTTGGAGTAGAGATGATCCTTTAGAAAGGGTCCAGTTGTGGTGAGATGGGTCCGGTCTTCCTCTGGAATCCAATGGATACAGGCTGCCCTGGTGTTTCTGACTCCCAGTTTTTATCGAGGTAGGAATGGTTTGTTCCTCCCACTGGGTGGAGCATCTCACAAGGGAGTGATGCAGTTTTATCAGTCATGTGGTGAGCCTTAATGGTCCATTAACAGAAGATATCCCCCTGGAGGGAGGATGGGTCGTGGAAGAGATAAACTGGTTATAACAGCTAGCCCATTAACAGAAGACACGCCCCCCTCCCCGAGTTAGGAGGAATGGGTTATACAAGAGATAAAGAAAACATCTCGCCAACCAGTTTCAACAGATGGAAAATAGAATGCACATTTTTGGTTACACACTGCAAACCAAGACACACAGTCATTAAGGACCGTGGGGATCCAGCCCTTTCAGAAACAACTGCATTTATAGAAAGCTGAAAATAACCCCAAAGTTACTGAGATGTATTTGAATGGAACATTGATGTTTTCCTCAAAGATGCAATGGCATGTCATTTAACTTTGCCCAGGGCTTAGGCTACTTGGCTGGAAGTCCCCATGCAAATTTTGAAGGGGGCGATAGCACCAGACCTTAACTCACTGCTGCCACGCAGCTCCTACTGTACTTCAGTAATTTTTAAGCTACTTTTGCCATCAGTGTGAAGCCCCTTAGGCAGTGAGTCAGGCTCTGATTTTGTCAACTTGACTTTTGCTTGAAAGTTTGTGTATCATCATCCATTTTTTGGCAGGAACTAGAATGTTAAAAAGGCTTACTTATAAATCTAGGAATTTTGTGCGAAAGTCTCCCAAGATTTGGTTTATAGCTTTGAATGTTCTGTGTAAAGCTGCACAAACTGAGGGTATAGATGAATTTGTAGGAAGAGAAACTGGACAGCATTCATAGATTCTGGACAGCGCAGTGTCTAAAAGCTTTCCCCCCTGGCATGGTGCAGTCAGACCCTACAGGGCTGAATGCCAAAGCCACAGGAAAAATGAAAGCAAACTGCAAATTAGTATCCATTAATGACTGTTATTCTAGTGCACATATAATAAACAAATGCCTGTGCATATATTTAAAAGGGTGCCACTGTCTCTTAGGAGAAGAATTAAATCCACTTGTTCTTGAGTTTAATTGCTTCTGCAAAATTAAATTTGGAGTGGTAGCTTTGCAAGAGGAGCATTACCTCACCTTTCATAAATGAAATCCTTGGATTTGTATAGAACCTATGGGAAATAATTTTATCAAGGGCTCTAGAAACAGCTCTTGCCCCTCAAACCTTTGACAGGCTTTATAGGTTGTGTTGGGTCTGTTCAGCCCCTCTTTTGAGAGATTTGCTTTAGGATGGGCTGGGGGCTGGATCACTCTCACTCCTGAAAGTCCCTAGGATACTAGAAATGCTTAAAAACTGAAGCTTGCAGAGAGTCTTTTGAAGTGTGCAGTATAAGGTGGACATTTATCTTGGGATACAAGTTGTGGGTTATGCTTTGAATCACAAAGGTTCATAAAGAGGATCAAAGGTATCAAGCAGGAATGTGTCCTCCAAGATAAACGGCAGTTTCTGAGGTACAGTACAGGGGAATTTCATTACTGTTCTCATATTAGGAAGAAAAATTCCTATACAAGAGTTTCCTTCCATACAGATACTAAGAAATTATTTTCAAGTTGATACTTCAGCCAATACCAAAGCCCTGCAGCCACATGTATCTGGCTGATATATCTGCTGGTTTGTGCAGCAGGTCTCGGTCCGGGGATTGGATTACTCTTGTTGTGGAGTATATTGTAAGCCATGATCAAGTCTTAAAAGGGAATAATAACACCCTGCTGTAATTCCAGTCTTATCCAATCTTGTGAGTCTTTCATAATGACTCCTTTGGTCTTACCCCAGCTGGGAAGGTTGCTTTTGTGCACTGTATAGCATCATGTGGCAGAAAAAAATCTCATGTAGTTCTTCAGTGTGATTTCTTTTTTCCTCTGAGGACACAGGGATCTTTGTCTGCAAAATTCCTCTCTTTTTATATGGTAGCTCATAATAATTTATTATTTTTGCTTTCTTTTTCAGAAAGTGTGGGGACTGTGATGCTTTTAGTCCTTTACGTAATTTTTGTGAAGAAATTATATATATGATTTAAGTCTTTGGGAATCCATGTATTCAAATGAGGCACCAATAAGATAACAGGATGGTTAAGGAATTGAGATGCATTTGTTGTACATCATTACAGCAAAAGTTTTGTTGTTGCTCCTTGCAGATGAAGTCACTGAACTATGACTATATTGCAAAGAATGAAAAGAGACAAAAATAAAAGGCAATGAAACAAATTTTTAGATGTCTTGAGGGACACAATTATTATTGACTGACTATGTTTTATCTCATAAACAGTCCAAAAGTCTGACAATTTAAATTATACATCCATGAAGACAAAACTCTTACTGGTCATCAAAATCTTTATTTCACTGATGCTGTTATATTCTTTCTGAAGTTCCAAGTTAGCAAGAAAAAAACCCAAAATTGTCTTTTAATGATGTTTTGAAAAGAGAGTAAAATTGTCTAAATACCAGCTCTGAAAAAATGAAAGTCATGTGGACATTTAAGTTTTTTTACTGTAACATTACCGGTGTTTAATACAGTAACTGACATGGACATACTCTATGCCCATGGAAATAGTGAGGGATGTGGTTCTGGGTTGGTTCTGTTTTCTTTGAATTTCTAGTGGTCTAAATATTTTTTTCCTATTAAAAATTAAAATACAAGAAAATATGGAAGCAGTAGTTGCAGGGAGAAAACTGTGACTATTCAACTAGAATACACAGAAGCAATCTTTATATCCTGTTTTTCATTCAGAATACCCAAGCAACCCAAGAGGTCTTAGTTGTCTTATTTTTTTCTGCATTTTCATTTTTCTCCCCAAAAGTTCTTTCTGACTGTGGTGTTTGTCACAGCTCTTTTAGACTTAGAGGACTGATCTCTCTCTGTGGATATGTAAGCAGTGGCATTTGTAGGCAGTAATGTTCTCTCATTTCTCTGCTTGTTGAGATGACATGTATTTTAAGGGATTGTGTGCTGTTCTCTCCTGTAGCTGTGGTGAGTAATTTATGAAGCTCTGATTCAAAGCCATGGACTTCCCAAAAGTGAAGTTGCGCCATTTGACATCAGTGCCATTTCTGGTTTAAGTTTTTATTTTTCTGACTCTCAGAGATCTAGTCCACTGTGTATTCCTGAAAAAAATAAATAAAAGAAAGGAAGATGAGCAAATAGCAGAGAGCAATGGGCTTGCCTGGTTAGGGCTGGATGAATAGTGAAAACTAGCCCCTGGCTGATGTACGAGGCAGCCCATAGTGCAGACCAGTGGGGCTGTTAGACAAGGCAGGGCTGGCACAGTGGTCCAATGTGTCTCCTGAGCACATGGAAGCTGTCAGAAATCTCCCTGCAGGTTTACTCAGTGCGGCATTAAGGAAAGGCTGCAATAGCCATGTGTTTCTTCATTGTTCTTCATTGCTACTCACACCAGCAAGTAAGTGGGGGTGGATGTGCAAAGGTTGGCATGAGAGAGGTGGTGATATTAGCTTGCTGCAAGAAAATGGGGGCAAATGAAGCTTGAGGGTAAGGTGTAGGGAATAAAAAGCCGGTTTTGTCCCCAGCTGCCAAAAGGTTTGAGCCACTTTGTGCACTGAATGTCAAGACCTCTATGCAATAGTGCCAGAGGGTCAGAAAGACCCTTTAATGAGCGTGCCTGTGAGTGCATAAACAACAGCAGTACAAGGGGCTGGAATGCCCTGTGTAGAGGTGTGGTAGCTGAGCCAGTTTCATATGACAGAAATCTACACAGCAGAGATTAATGAGAAAAGGTACACATTCCAGCTTGCCTTAAAGGTGTTGGATCCTGCATGTGTTACTGCAGTGTGCTAGGGCAAAGAATCTGCCCTGGTCAGTAAGTGCATGGAGGAGACCCAGGAAAATGAAATTGAATTGCAGGTATGGCAGTGTTGCTGGTATTATGTCATGTGGTCAAACTGTTTTTCAGTCTATTTGTGCAACTTATAAAAAGTTTAGTAAAACTGTTAATGTTGCTTGAGCATTCCTTTATATATATCTGTGTATACAGAATTTTCTTTTGGTTTTGTGAATCAAGTGAAGAAAAAAAAGCTTTTTTAAGAGATGGCTGTGTTTCAGTGACAGATTATCTGTTTATGTAATTAAGTATTAATTTATTTAAAACTCATACTCTAGACAAAAGATCTGGCCATAGTGGATCAGATTTTTCTGAAGGAAAATTCTAATAAATTTACTTGCATCGCAAAGCATATCAAGTATTTTTGTCTGGTTATTTCACATTTTATTGCCTGAAACAAATAACATAACTGCTTGTGTTGAAGCAAGAGTTGCAGAGATGCTCAAACCTGTGCATGAACATTTTGGTATGTTCTGAAATTATTTTCCTGACTTCATAAGGTCACTTTGGCTATTCAAAGGATTATATAAATCTGAACTTCCATTATTTCAACCCTTTGTTCACAGCTCCACCAGAACTTTGGAATAGTTTCTCAGAAGTAACTTATATGAGAGCCATAGTAATTGAGGGCAGAGGAGCCATATGTTTGATGAACAGCGTGCTAGGAGCTGTGTTAAGTGGTCAGCATCCATCTGGAGATGAGGTTTTATCACTGAATTATTAACTGTGCACTTGTCTCTGATGGTCACAGTTGTGGAGAAGAGGCCACTGCCTTCTGAATGGACTTCAGCAGTTTTTCCCTCTAAAAATGGTTTTGAAGAGTTCCTTTTATATGTCATAAAGCTTTTTTTCTCTATTCTTTGGCAGCTAGCTATTTTGGGGGCAGGGAGAAGTTTTGATTAAAAAGTCAGTGAACGCACATTGGAGAAGGAATTCTGGTTTCCTGTGAGCTGGTGCAGCTGAGAGAGGATAAACTATCATATTCTTTATCATCATATTGTTCTTCCATAAGAGAAACTGGTTGATGGTTTGTAGGTAAGGCAAGATTCATGCTTTCTTTTGCATGCAGACAGGCCAGTGGGGACATGAGAAGGCACATGCCTGCCTTTGTGGTGGTGTTATCTACATGTGTACTCTCAATGCAGCCCATTCAAAGCCTTCCTGTAACTAAAAATGATTTTTTTTTCCTTTTAGCTTGTCTGTCTCATGTGCCAAACATCAGACTTAGATTTATCTGTCTTACCATTCTTCATATAATGTGACTTGTTACTCATCTGTCCTGGGTGAAGTGGAGGTGTGGGCATATGTGTGTGTATGTGAAGTCAGACAAAATTTATAAATTATTTCTGCTTCATTGTTGCTGTGAGAATTGCAAGGGGAGAAACAAGAGGAAATATGTTGCGCTGCAGTATGTGTACACATGTACTGCAATGCTGGAAATTTTTCATTTGGCAGTAATTATGGGCTTATTTAACAAGTCTTGATACAAAAAGATTTTTGCATTTTATATATTTTTCATATATGCATGGCTCTGTAGACTATTATTGTGTAATTTCTTAGTTAACTCCAGTACTTCTACACTGTTAGACAAACACATTGCTGGAATCCTGTTCTAATCTTGCTTCTTCAGTGAACCAAGGCCATTTCCGTTTCCCATGTATTTAGACATAAACAATGTTCGGCAATAAGCAAGGGGGAGGCTTCAGTAGGGGGCTGAACTAAGAAGTGGAATCACTTCATTAACTGTACTTTTAATTGGAGACTCTTGTCAATCATGCTAATTTGCTAAACTTATAAAAGTGCCGAAGCCTTGTATCATGTGTGCATTCTGCCATAAGTGCACCTGGAGGACCTTCAGTAAGTGGTAACTCCATTTTATAATTTTATCATTTTATCATTTTTAAATAATTTTATCATTTTGACCTTGTTTGGCTTGTCATTTTAGGGCTGATAAGGCATCAGTCTAATGAAAAAGGTATAGTTGTGTATCATACAGCTTTATGTTCAAGCATGTTTTGCATCCTGTTAGCCTGCTGTTCACTGCCTGTTTTTCTTTTAGTCCACTTTCTAGATTTTCTGGTTTTCTCAGTAATAGGATGCTAAACTTTCAGCTTATGTAACGTTCTTCATGTTCTAACTTTAATTCCTGCTAAGTTATTTTATACTTGGTAAAGACATAATGTGCCTGCTTTGCCTGTAAGGAAATCTTGATCTCAGAAAATTCTGATCTTGAAAATGACCTCCTGAATGAAGGAGCTGGGCAGCTGTTGAGGTGAAATTGAGGTGAATGAGATGACATGCCATTGAACAGTTGCTTCTCGTAACACTCATAGAGTGATTAAATAATGTGAGCTTCAGGACAGATATATCTTTCTTAGAGTGACAGAAAAAATTGTGCTACACATTTCCAAAAGGTAATTTTTACATCAGTTATTTATTCCTGTAGTAACAGTGAAAGGTGCAAAGCAAAAGCAAATCCCTTCTCTTTTTCCCGATCCAGTCTACCTTTTTTACAAGAAATTGTTCGTGAAGTTCTAGTAACTAAGGATCTTTGAGAGGCCATTGATAATCATTTCTGGTATCTTATGGTAGTGGAATGTGAAGCTTGCCCAACAGGCACTGCTTGAGCTATCTCTATCCAAATACAGCATTTCCAAGAGAAGCCTTCTTATATCCAGTAATTTCCCATAACATTTTCAGAGCTGCAAGGCAACAGATTTCCTTGTATTAATCCAAATAGAATTCTTAAATAAAACAACATAATCAAGTAAAAATAAATGTAATGGCTCGTGTTTAATATTCTTGTTGGAGTCCTCACAAATCAGGCATAAACATTACGAAAATTTGATTAAGCATATGTCATAGTAAATAACAGAAGCCTGGATTATATCCAAGTCAGGTCATAACTGATTGATATGAGCAGCTGGCTATATGTCTTCCCTGAATTCTGATGGTTTTTAGACTTTGCCTATACCAGTGTAGGATGCATACTGATGTATATCAAACTGTAAGTAAAGCTTCTGTGGAAATTGATGGAAAAGTATTTATTAGCATATTTTAACAGCCTGGATACTACTTATCTTTAGGTACTGTTTGATGTTTGCTATTCAGTGTTTCTAGCACTTTAGGAAAGTGCTAGCTCTAAGTGAAAACATAACACATTAGAGCAAGATGTGCTTTTTTTAAGTGCTCAAAATAAGCAGGGAATTTTAAAATAACATTTATTAAATGCTTGTTGCACAATAGGGCAATGCAGAACTTGAAGGGGTTCAGAGTTAGTAAGAGTTTCTGTATGAGGCACAAGTAAGTTTCCCTTTGCTGTGTCTTTGAGCTTGGAGCCTCACAATACTGCTGCTTTGGTGATTTGAGATCTTATTATGGGAATTCCCATGTTTTAGAAATTTTCTGTTAAACAATTTAGGTTGTTTATGAAATGTGGATAATCATAAGGAACTGCTGTAAGTCTCTTAATACTTGTGGTCATGGTGCATGTCTTGGTTTGAAAAGACAGGTATCTGCTAGAGAGAGGCAGGGCCCCTCTAGGAATGGGGAATTCCAATCCCTTCCCTCCATGTTATTATAATTTGGAAGATTTTAAAAAAACACTTTTCAGTCATGGCTATGGGGGAAGGAATAACAGTCCTTTACTAGTAAATATAACAGGACAGACAAAAAAACCCAGCAATTATAATAATAATAAAACAGAACCAAGAACCCCGAGGGGCTTTGTCTCACAAGCCTTGGGCAGTCTGATCTCTTGGGATCCCAAGAGCACCAAACGAAACGGTGGAAACTCCAGGGCTGATGGCTGGAAACGGTGGGTTGTCCCCAGCAGGCAGGGGGGTGTCCCGGCAGGCAAAGTGAGCAGTGCTGGAGAAGCCGAGATGGGTGGACCCGGGATGACCACATCCAGCAGGGCAGGTGAAGAGCTCTGAACTCCCCAGGCGCTCCAGCAGATGAAATGGACTGGACTCCTCTGCCAACCGTGAATTTCACACAGCTAGCTGTAGCTTGACCGTCCTCCCTGGAAAACCGAGAGCAGCCAAAAACCCCCCACCCTCAGCTCCCGGGAGCCTTTCCCTCCTCCCCCTCTAAACTAAGTGATCCACTTCCTTTGTATGGGGCAAGCACCCTTTTAAGCATCAGTATTTAGTCTCCTAGCAACTTATGGGGGGAAAAATTCCACAGGAAAACCTAACCCCCAACAGTGGATTTGTTGGAAATCAACTGCATCATCATGAGATTAGGTGAAGCCCACTCTTACAGAAGAGCTTGAGAGCTGACTGCTGACACAGATGCTGGCCACCACCTCTGTGCTGTGCTCTGCCATCAGTGAAACTCAGGTAAGGGGCCTGTGGCTGCACATTTCTAGCAGAAATGGTGCTTGGTGCAAGGTGTGCAAATGCAGCTGAATTGTCAGACCTCAGTTTGGTGTGTTTGTGCTGGGCCAGGCCTGAGTTGGCCTTACTCACTGTGTGTATGCCTCGTTTGCCTGGTGTACTCAGAGCCTGAGTGCTGCACATGAGGTTCAGCTCCATCATTAAGCGTCACAACCTGTGACATGCCACACAGCTGAGATGCAAATAAGTCCCGAAGAAATTAAATGGGGTGCTCAGGGTCAAACAGTGATTTCTCTAGACAATGACAAAAGGCTCCAGGTACTGCATTTATGTACAAGTAATGAATTGGGAGGTTCATTAATTCATAAAGTCCACTTGCTCTGGACTTTACACCACCAAAGCTGTTCAGTAGCCTCTGCTCTGGCCACCATGCCCACTGCTTGAACCAGAGGAACAGTTTCCCCCGATCCACCTTTAATCTCCACATAGTGATCTGACTAACAACATTTTGTAATAGACTATGAACACGAAGAAAAGTTCCAATAGGAATTTATTACATTACAGCAGGCAAAGCAAAGGCAAATACAGCGCTGGACGGCAGGGGAGTCTCGCTCCACCAACTGCCGTGAATTGGTAGATTTTTCAGTCTTGCTTTTATCTTGCTTCTTTCCTCTGATGATGTATGTGTGACGTGTTGCTGGGAGGGTCTCTTTCTGTCTTTCGGTGGTCGCAGAGATGAAGGCTGTAGTTGTAAGCTGGAATTCCTGAAACTTAAAGCTGATTAAGCAAGTAGAGAAGGAATGAGCACGAGTCTGTTTGCCTTTCCTCTGATGATGTATGTGTGACGTGTTGCTGGGAGGGTCTCTTTCTGTCTTTCGGTGGTCGCAGAGATGAAGGCTGTAGTTGTAAGCTGGAATTCCTGAAACTTAAAGCTGATTAAGCAAGTAGAGAAGGAATGAGCACGAGTCTGTTTGCCTATCAGCTTAGATAATGACATAGTAACTTCCTGTTATCTTGAGTTATTTGATCTTCAGTGAACAAAAAAATAGTTAATGTTTATCACAATTCCCCCATTTCTCTTGTTCTTACTTATTTTTGTTCACTGTATCTTTGCAGTTCTTGTCTAGCTAACTCTAAAGTTTCTAAATTTTCTTCTTGAGGTATCTGATCATATTTAGTCCTAAGAAGCATAAGATGTGCTGCTTCCAGCCGGCTTTTCACTATAGTTATCAGTTTATTAAATATACATGGTCCAAAGGTAAGCCCGAGTGCCACTAGAATTACTGGCCCCGCAATAGTAGAAAGCAGTGTGGTTAACCAAGGGGAGTGGTTGAACCAGTTTTCATACCAATTTTGATGGGCTTCATTTTCTCTTTTCCGCTGTTCTATCTGCTTCCTTAGTTCATTCATAGTATTGATTACTACTCCTGTGTGATCTGCATACGAACAGCATTCTTCTTTTAGCGCTACACAAAGGCCCCCTTGTTGTAAAAACAGCAGATCTAAACTCCTTCGATTTTGTAATACTACTTCTGACAGTGATCTTACTGATTTTACTAACCCATCAATTGCTTTTTCTATTTTACTTAAATCTTCATCTACAGAGATTCTTAGTGCTCTAAATTCTTTCTGTTGGTTGACTAATGAGGTTATCCCTGTTCCAGCTCCTACTCCTCCTACAGTTAGAAGAGTTGCTATAGTCAAGGCGGTGAAAGGTTCTCTTCTCATGAGGTGGTGTTCTGGGGTTGTGTGCTGTTCAAGGACATAATCTTTTGGATGATAAGTAATTTTCGGTATAATAGTTACTTGAATGCAATAGTCATGGGTGTGATTGAAAATTTTTAAAGATAAACAGGGAGTAATTCCTATACTCTGGCAAACCCATCGAGTATTGGGAGCTGGGAGCAACCAATCTGCTTTTTGTTTTTGCTTGGGGTTTTTCACAGTGATGTTACACAAATGTTCTCTATTAGGGGGAACAGTACCCACACACCGTCCCTGTCCGGTTACCTGAGAGAGTGTTACTCCTTGAGTACTTTCTTTAGTCTTTTTCCAAAGGCATTCTTTTGGATTAGTCCCATTTATTCTTCTTGCTTTAGCCGTTACCCCAATGGCTTCATAAAAAGGAGGTCGGATGTTATAGCAAAGCCAGCATTCTCTTGTTAAATTAGGGTTTGTTCTATTTAGAATGCCATAACTAGCTTGCATTATTTTCCACAGAGTACCATATTTAGAGGCTTCTTCAGGGGCATCAGCCTGAGGCACTGTTAATTCTCTCGATCCCCTGCTATTTGCAGTGTTTGTCCTGCTCTGCTTTACTACTAGTACTGGGTTTGGTCCTACACCTCCCCCTCCCATCTCTGGCGAATGGGGAGCGGGTTCCTTCTTTATTTGGATGATATTCCCCCTATCTCTCCCGGGTTCCCAATGTCTAACTCCCCAATTTTTACCTAATAGCCATTTTTGTTTCTCTGGTTGGGTGACATTGAGATAAACAAACGAGCAGTTCCCTATATAGGTTATTTCTCCTGAAGGACTCCTCCATGGCTTTGTGCATCCTGCTGGTCCAAAGTCTGCTTGCAAATATTTATCATGCCCTCCCCTGGGTGTCCAGTCAGAGGCGATTGTTTCACAGCCCCAATATCCACAAAAATATTCCCCAGGATAATTACAATATCCTTTACCGTGATTTGAGCTTGGGCACATGTAAAATCCCATTAGGTTCAGTGTTTTTCCACAATGATCTATGTTGGTCAGAGCACACAATCTTACTCTGAAACTGGGTGCTCCTACAGTAGTTACAGTTTGCAAAATCTTATTGTCATCCCATCGCCATAGTGACCATTTAAAGGGTTGGTGTGGTAGATTGTCTAGGGCATTAATCCCTCTCAAGTATAACATCAGCAAAAGAAAAGTAATCGGCTGGGTCACGTGGTGAGCATCATTGGGGGCATAGGAATGGGAGTATATCTGAGGATTGTTCCATTTCATAGACTGCAACCTGTCTCTCTGCCCAGGGTCTTTGCTCTTATTCCTATTCCTGAGGCAATTTCTCAAATATTGTTTTGTTGTCCTACCCTGGGGTTTCTTTCCTCCACAGCTTTTTACCCCTCTGCCTTTCCCGTCGACTCGGTTGCCTCGAGCCACGGGGGGTACCATCTTCTCGGCAGCAGGGATATTCTTCAGGAGGTCCCCGGGGGCGACTCTGTTGCCTCTTGACATAGGAATCCCAGTTCCGATACTTAACCGGGGGTGTATCACACCGGATTCCCTTTAGGCGTGTGCGGCAGGTGCAGTCAACAATTTCAGCTATGAACGGGATGGGTTCATTAGGGTGATAACAATAATATTTTGGTTTAATCTCTAATGCAAAAATCTTCCACTACTCTTTTGATTTTTTTCTACTAATCCCTCATATTTAACTTTATATTCTAGAATCCAATCAGTTATGTTCCGCTGCAATACTCAACAGGGGCTGCAAATTCCTCTAGGGGGGGTCCTCGCCTACAATGACTCCACTACCTGTCCCCGCAGATTTTACAAATATAACAAACAAAAGGATAACAATTGCACTCTGGGTCTCTACACCTTATCAGAGTTACAAATTAATCTTTCCTCCGTGTAGTGTGGTTCTGGTGCATATTTTACACGGTGTCCATTCATTGACAATCTCTCCTCTGGATCCGTAACTTCGGGTCTCCAGGATTGCTTGTCACCTGCCACTCAGGAGTCGGTTTGCTCACTGGCCCTTTAATTCTGCTAGCATGGGTCCATCCCTTCTCTGCTGTTCTGACTGCAGTATCTGTAGTAAGCAATACAAGGTAAGGGCCCTCCCATTGTGGGGCCAAGGTTGCTTCTTTCCAGGACTTTATCATTACCCAATCTCCTGGTTGCACCTGGTGCAGTTTCAAATCTAGTGGGGGTCTCTGAGCTAACCTTCCCTTTTTCCATAGATTTTCCCTATATTTCATTAGGCTGGTAATGTATACATTCATATTTTGATCCCTCAACTTTGGATGATCTTGCGGTTCCTCTATATTGTAGGGCATTCCATACAACATTTCAAATGGAGATATTCTCATATCCGATCTAGGTTGTGTCCGGATATTTAGCAATGCTAATGGTAGGCATTTTACCCATGACAGTTTGGTCTCAATCACGAGTTTGGTCAATTGTTTTTTAATTTCCCCATTCATTCTTTCTACTCTTCTCGAACTTTGGGGGTGCCAGGGGGTGTGATAATCCCATTGTATTCCCATTATTGCCATGGTTTCTTTAATTATTTTGGATGTAAAGTGAGGGCCTCTGTCCGAGTCAATAGTTTCCGTGACCCCATATCTGGGAATAATCTGCTCTAATAGGGTCTTGATCACTGTTTGTGCCGTTGCTTTTGCCGTAGGGAATGCCTCTACATAATGGGTTAGGTGATCTACTATTACCAATAGATATTTATACCTCCCAGTCTTTGGTAACTCAGTAAAGTCTAGTTGGATGTTAGCAAATGGCCGGTATGCTGTAGGTCGTCCCCCCATTAAGGTTTTTCTTAAATTGGCCCTATTTACCTTTAGGCAGGTAATGCACCCCCTCACTACCTGCTTTGCCAAGTTATCTGCCCCAATACACATATGTTTGGTGGCAAATTGATCTACCAATGCTTGTGCCCCCCAATGTGTTTTGCTATGTATTCTCCTCATAATATCCATAGCTATGGATTTAGGCAGTACAGTTCTATTATCCTCTGGAAGTCGCCATTCCCCTTCTGGGTCTTCTCTCAACCCCATTCTTTTCATTTTCTCTTTTTCTTGCATAGTAAAGCTATATATCTTTTGCAAATTCCCTCTGCTCTCACGCTCTTTTCTTTCAGCCTTTGGATCTTCCTGGGGGGTAGATTGTGACGTCTGCAAAGCAGCCCTTCTTGCTTCCTGATCTGCTGCATTATTTCCCCTGCTTTTGAAATTTAATCCCTTTTGATGCCTTTTCAGGTGAACAACAGCAATTTTCCTAGGTCCCCTCAAGGCCTTCAGCAGTTTCCTGATTAGATCCTGGTGAACCAGGTTTTTTCCCTGGGAGTTTATCAACCTCCGTTCTTCCCATATTTTTCTAAAAGTGTGTATAATCCCATAAGCATATTTTGAGTCAGTATAGATGGTACCTGATTTATCTTTTAACAACTGCAATGCCCGCAGTACAGCATAAAGTTCACAGGCCTGTGCCGACTAAAATCCACTTAGAGGGCCTGATTCGATAACTGCAAGTCCTTCTCCCCCAACTATTGCATAGCCAGAGACCCTTTTTCCATTAATTACTCGCGATGAGCCATCTACAAACAACCTATCCCCCTCTTCTAATTCTTCTTCATCCAAGTCTGGTCTTATCTTGGTTTGTTCTTCTATGGTAGATAAGCACTCATGGGCTAATCCATCCTCACTTGGCCTTCTATATAAGAATTGGGCCGGATTTTGTAAGGCTGTAACCTTCAGGGTTAATTTTGGGGAGTCTAATAGGATTCCCTCATACTTCAAGAGTCGGGCATCCGTTATCCATTTTTCTGCCTTTTGTTGCAAAATTCCCCGGATATTATGAGGGGATAATACTCTCAGTTCTCCGTTGAAAGTGATTTTATTAGCCTCCTCCACAAGCAAGGCGCAGGCTACTAGAGCTTGCAAACATGTAGGCCAACCCCTGCTTACAGGGTCTAACAGCTTAGATAAGTACCCAACAGGTTTCTTTTTCCCAGCCCATTCCTGGGTCAGTACTCCATAAGCTGTCCCACTATCTGTGTTTACAAATAGATAAAAGGGTCTCTTCAGATCGGGTAGGCTCAACACAGGGGCATTGACTAAATCATGCTGCAGAGCTTTCAGATGCTTGTCATCTTTCTCATCCCATTTCACTAGCCCTCCTTGGCTCAATTTCTCATATAAAAACTTAACCTTGGTGCTATAGTTCTCAATCCACTGTCGGCAATACCCCATGAGACTTAACAACTGCCTAATTTGCTTCTTGCTCTTTGGAGGCGGTATGGATAGTATCCCCTTTACTCTTTCAGGGTCTATTTTCTTCTCCCCCTTCCTTAGGTAATGCCCAAGATACTTTACTTCTTCTTCCACGAATTGTAGTTTTGCCTTAGATACTTTGAGCCCCTTAGCACTCAGAAAGTTGAGTAATCTAATGCTTTCTGCCCGTACTTTGTCCTCTGTTTCCTCAGCAATCAGGAGGTCATCTACATATTGGATAAGGGTCACTCCTTCCCCAGTCTGATATTCTTGCAAAATCTGTTCTAAAGCTTGTCTAAACAAATTAGGAGATTCCGTAAACCCCTGGGGGAGCACGGTCCACCTTAGCTGCTGTCTCCTATGAGTGACTGGGTCTTCCCATTCAAATGCAAAGTAATCCCTACTCTTCTCGTCTAGAGGACATGCCCAGAATGCATCTTTAAGGTCAATTACACTATAATATTGTTTTTCGGGACCAAGTCTGCTTAGCAGGGTGTAAGGGTTGGCTACCACCGGAAAACGAGCTACTGTCCTTTTGTTTATTTCTCTTAGGTCATGCACTAACCAGTATGATCCATCTGCCTTTTTTATTGGCAGAATTGGGGTATTAAAAGGAGACATGCAAGATTCTAATAGTCCTTTGCTTAGTAGCCTCTCAATCTCGGGCTTCAACCCATTCTTTCCCTCTGGGGAGATGGGGTACTGTTTAACCCTTATCGGTGTCTCTGGATCTTTAATGATTACCGAGAAGGGGGGTATATTCAACCTCCCTACACTATCAGGAGTGTACCATACTTCTGAGTTAATTTTTTCCTCATCCTCTACCCTCAAGGGACAGAGTTTTATTTTGATTTCCTCATTTACTACTTCTATATTAATACCCATTTCTATAATTAAGTCTCTCCCTAACAAATTATAATCTGCTTCTGGTACCAGCAGAAGGTTCCCTATTCCCATTTTGGACTTCGATTCCACCAGTACATTCTTAATAACAGGGACTTCAAAGGGCTCCCCCTTTGCCCCTATCACTTGAGCAGTTTCCTTTGATATCTTACATCCCTCCGGTAGTACCTGGACTGTCGATCGCTCAGCTCCAGTATCTACTAAAAACTCAAATTCCTGCTGCTGAGGACCTATTTTTAATTTTATCAAGGGCTCCTCATGTTTCCGTGTCCCCAGCAAATGAAGCCCCTGACTCCGTCAGTCCTCTTTGAAGACTCTCTCATCCCTGAGCCGCTTCCTGCAGTTTCTCCGAAAGTGTCCTTTATTCCCACAGTAGAAACATACGCTTCCATCCTTTTTCTCTACCCGGGGAACCCCTCCCCCATTTCTCTGGGCCACTTGACTTGTTTTGGGAGGGGCATCAATTCTCCTAGTTTCTCTCACTGCTGCCACCATCATTCTTACTTGTCTCTTGTGACTCTCTTCATCTCTCCTCACATATACCTTCTGTGCTTCCCTCAATAGCTCATCCAGGTCTCTATCTTGCCAATTATCTAATTTTTCTAACTTCTTTCTGATATCTTCCCACGATTTAGCCACAAATTGTGTTTTTAGTAGTGCTTGCCCTAACGGTGTCTCAGGATCTAAGCCTGAGTACATTTGCAGGTTTTTTCTCAAGCGTTCTAGCCAATCCGTAGGTGTCTCCTCCTTTTTCTGTCTCTCATTAAATGCTTTGTTGATGTTCTGCCCCCTAGGCACCGCTTCCCGGATCCCCTGTACTATTATCCCCCTCAGATCCTGCATATTGATTCTGTGATCCTGCTGCTGATGATTCCAATTGGGATCATGCAAAGGCCACTTGGTGTCTGCTAAGGGTCCTTGTGCATGTTGCGAATCCCATAGCCGCATCCCCGCTCGTCTAATCATATTTCTTTCCTCGGCCGTGAAGAGAATATTCAATATGGCTTGCAACTCGCCCCAAGTATAAATACTGGGTCCCAAAAATTGGTCCAGTCTCTCGGCCACCCCCAAAGGATCTTCCAGGAGGCTCCCCATCTCCCTCTTAAATTTTTGAACATCCCCAGAACTCAAAGGTACTGAAACAAACCCTATCACTGGGTGAGGTCCCTGCCCCCCCCCCACAGGCATTTCTCTTAGGGGATATAGGTTATGCTGTCTAGCTCGACCTCGGGTTATGGGTCCCTGCACTTCCTCGGGGGGCTCGGGATTACTTCCTGCTTCCTGAGGCTCCATTGGAGGTGCATCCGGAATCTGGGGGTTCTGAGGGGGTATGTAAGGGGGTGGGATCAGTAAGGCTTCTTCCTCTTTACTCCTGTCTTTCTTTCGTCCTCCCTCTTTGAGGGGAAACAGGAGCACTTCACCCCCAGGTCTTGTAACCCATACATTAGCATATTCACTTTCTTCCTGACTAAAAGGAATTTTAGTGTTTACCCACAAGTTGAGTTTTTGCCTCACTCAATCTTCTGATGATCCAAAAATAGGCCAAAAAATATTCCGGGAAATCTCCTTTCCACCCCATACTACCACACAATAATGGATCATTTTAGCTTTATCTTTACCCCCTGTGTTAGGGTAATGTTTCCAATTGTCTAATATGAACCCCAGTGGGCTATCTCTAGGCACCGGGGGGAGTTTTATGGGAGTAGAGGGCCTGCTCTTCCCCTGTCCCATCTTCTGGAGTGCCCTCACACAAGCGTGGTGCGGAAATCACTCGCTTCCCCTTGTTCGTGGCTCACGCCCTCTCGGGCAATGAGAACCGCACTACTGAGGGTCCACAATCACTTGGAAAATCCGAGCTGCCGGTTCTCCTCTCACTCACACACACACTCGCAGCACTCCAGGATACCCGACCCAGACCGAACGGAATCTTCCACACAGATACTCACGCGTCTTGCGTCTTCGTCCGGACCTTTGTGCACAAAGTTTATAGGGTCTGCCGGCCTCCTTTGCCTAATGCTTTGAATTTAGGTTCGTCGGTCCAACCGAGACAGGAATCGGGTCTACCAGGGCCGCCGACTGATCGGCGGGGCGCCCCCCAGGCAGAACCAAAAGTCCTATCTCACAGGTGGATCCGAGTCACGGCACCAAATTGTAATAGACTATGAACACGAAGAAAAGTTCCAATAGGAATTTATTACATTACAGCAGGCAAAGCAAAGGCAAATACAGCGCTGGACGGCAGGGGAGTCTCGCTCCACCAACTGCCGTGAATTGGTAGATTTTTCAGTCTTGCTTTTATCTTGCTTCTTTCCTCCGATGATGTATGTGTGACGTGTTGCTGGGAGGGTCTCTTTCTGTCTTTCGGTGGTCGCAGAGATGAAGGCTGTAGTTGTAAGCTGGAATTCCTGAAACTTAAAGCTGATTAAGCAAGTAGAGAAGGAATGAGCACGAGTCTGTTTGCCTATCAGCTTAGATAATGACATAGTAACTTCCTGTTATCTTGAGTTATTTGATCTTCAGTGAACAAAAAAATAGTTAATGTTTATCACAATTTGTCTCCTTCTTATTTCTTTATTTTATATGATAATTAGTCTAGCATAGTTGATTATGCAATTGGTGTTGAAGTAGTTTATCTGGATTGCACTGCATTTTAAAAAAATATTTCCTCTCTTCAGACACTGCTTTAACATTCTCACCAGTGCTGTGTCTGAAGGTTTTATCTACAAATGATCTTGATCAATTTACTTTTATTCAATTATTATTGTAAATGCATCAGTGGACTAAGAGAAAAATCTAAGGCAATAGATTTGGATTGTAATAATTCAGTTGATATTTCCTCATTCAGATTTCCATTAAAAGTCACAGTTGCCTAAAGTAGAACCATGGTGGTGTGGCTGGCTGGCTGAAAGATGGGACACAAAGAGAGCCCAGTAACATGGGAAAATGAGGTGGCATGATGGAGAGCTGCCAGAATCAATTGCAGGGCTTAATTCAAGTCTGTTGCTGATTGGGAAGATGTGTTATACAGGACACTAATGAAATTTGCAGGCGGTATTAAATTGAAGGCATTGGAACCCCAATGAGGAGAGAGAATTTTAAGTTAAGAGTGACCATGAGAAAAACAAGAGGAGTATCTACTAGGAAATATTTCATTCTAGGAAAAAAGAAAGTATTTCTGAAGTAAGGTTATCACATATAACACTGAAGAGAGAGGAGAAAGCTTGGAGATAGAAACGCTGTAACTGGGTGTCTCACTGCAGTTTAAGTACTCTATTTCTGTGTGTTACAACCATGAAACAGCCACTGTAATTCTGGGAGCTGTTCCTGAAAATAACCTTTTCTGAACAGGTCATTAACTGATATTGCAAGGCAGTGATTGCAAGCTCACATAAAAATTGTGGGTGGGGGGAGAAATGAAACCTGTATTTTATAATGGTTGGATAATACAGTCTGACATGTTCCATTCATGTACTGCACATGGAGCTTGTTTTTTGTCTACTGAATCATACATGGTGCAATGATTGTGTTTTCCTTTCTTTTTACAAATGGAAAAAGCATAACCAATGTTTTATTTCTGTCCTTATTGAGCTACTTACTACTTTACTAGAAATGTTTCTACATAACTTGAAAACAATGATGAGGCAGTCACCTTTCAATCGCTATTACGAAAGAGAAACTAGAGAGATACGTCATGCCCATGTAACATATAAGTCTGTTGCTGGCTGGTTGCAAACCCCTATCTGGAGCAGCATCAGTTATGGTAATTTCTATGCAAGAAAACTTTGTTTTGAGCACAAACATCTGATGAGAAATACGTAAATAAACGTTAGAAGTTAGACATAGTTTGTTTCTTGTGCTTTATGGTGTACTTTTGATAGCTGGTGATATCTCCATGTGCTTATAGCCATAATAAGTAACTTGTAACATACAGAGATTACCAAACCCAAGGCCAGATCTGCATGCCAGGAGCAGATGATTTGTTTTTCTGAAGGCAGTGAAGTGTTATTTGCAGCTTCCTTCACTGGCTGCTGGTGATTAAACTTATAATAACCACAATATTTTAATTACATTTGATCTTTCTAGGCTGTTTTGATATCAAGCAAACTTTTAAACAGCCACAATCATCTTCCACAGAACTAAAAATAAATTGAAATTCTGCCATGCAATTTTGAGCTGTACCTTTAGTAATTACAGAGAAGAAGGTACATAAAAATAATATTCCAGCTGTACTGGGGCCAAGGCCATCCTTGTGCAGTGCACTCATGTTAGACCACTGCAACTGGGCAGTGCCTTGCAGAGCCTTGCTGCAGGAATACCCATGGCCAGAAAGGAGAGGGAATTTGGGGTGAAGGGATGAAGGACAGAAATGTTTTTAGCAGAACTGTGCCTATGGTTTGCCCCTAGGCTGTGGGCTAAGTAGTGCGAGTTCTCCTGAGTTTTATGCTGAGGTACCATATCAAATACAAATGATGTAGCTTTTGTCATTATCATTCTGGTTCTAAAGTGTTTTGATTTCTATTGAGAGTTATTCTGAGATAAATGTATTGGACTCAGCAACATCCTGTGCTGTTCCACTGTTTTTGTATGTGTACGGCACTTACCTCGTACCAGCACGGACTAAATTTAAGAAATAAAAGAAAGTAATGTCAGGATATTTATTAATAGGACAGTAGTGACATATTGCAGTATCTTAGGTGAAATTTTTTGTAATGCTAGCTAAATTCACAAATTGTTTGCAAATATGACTGGCTTTGAGAAATGTCCCAGCATTAGCTGGGACAAAGTAGTACGTTTTACTGATGTATTCTGCTCTCCTGAGAAGAATGAGATGAAGTAATTTCAGCGAGGAAAAACACAGCACATTTGAGAGTCCTTGTCTAAGACTGTGAGGTGGTTTCTGTTGATATGTCACCTATAAAGGTATGCCCTACACTCAAACTAATTGCACTGTCCAAAGTCTAATGTAAATAGAGAATAAAATTTGCATTGCCCACTTTTTTGGCTACCAGCATTCTCAGAACTGCTGAATTTCCAGATTTCCTTGCTTAAGCTTTGCTCTGAGATGTCATTAGTTAGTTGTTAGTCATACCCTGCTGGCTTTGCATTTTGCTTCTACCTTGTTTTGCAAGCCCTGTACATACATGATCTGTTAGCAGTTACTCAGAGAAAAAAAAAAATTCTGTAGGTCTGATATTTTGATGGCGGCTTTTTTTTTTTTTTTTTTTTTTTTTTTTTTTTTTTTTTTTTTTTTTTTTTTTTTTTTTTTTTTTTTTTTGAGGCATAATTCAGTGATAGCTGGCTAGCTGGCTGGCTGGCTGGCTATGCAGGTTTCCTTGTTTTGGAGGCTGACAGTGTGCCAGAGCTGCACTGCACCAGTGTTAGGCTGTTATTTCTCAGCTCCTGCTAGGTCTGAAATATTTGTTACTGTTTTATATGAGTGAACACCTTCAAATCTGCTTTTCAGGAGTTTTAAACTGGATTCTAGAACCAAGACCCTTGGTGAATATTGGGTTCATGATGCATCAGTTGAAAATGCAAGTCTAGGTGGCTTGCTGCCTAATCATGCCTGAGAAAATCCAACAACCCCAGGAAAGCTTGCTGGTACTGTCTTAGCGTTCCTGTTTGTATTGCATCCTTACACCACCAGCACAAGGGCTTCTGTCAACATTTGCCATATGCAGTGGCTGCTCCAGTCTTCCTTTTAGTAGGTCTTTTACTATGAAAGTGACAGATCTTGGGACTGTCTTTACCCTCTGAAAAATAGATTAAAAGGTTAGAACATTAAGATTAAAAGTTTAAAAGCAAACAGACATCCAGAGTCCTAAGTATCCCATCTTAATAGGAATTTTGCACAAAGTGCTCCCACAGAAATGAACCTAAAGCAGAGCATGATCCGTGGGTCTCAGAAAGTCAAGAGCCTGCTGGCTATGTGCTTCTATTGATGGCTGTTCCATCCCCCTCACCTGAACTTCTGGTACAGCTGGGTCCCCAAGAAGCTGAACTATTTTTTTTACATTGGTTAATATTTAATAAGCTAAAGGAATTGTTACCTGGCTGAAAGCTGATGCCATAAAGACAAAAGCATAGAAGAGACAACCTTCCTAGTCTAGCAGAATAGTATCATGAGGTTAGATGAAGTGTTTCTTACTTTACGACAGATTATCACAGAGATAAATGTGAGCTGGATTTCTGTAAACATGTTTTTTGTCATTTGTGCAGTGAAGAAAACAAGGTCCTGTCTGTGATTTGCTTGTTCAGACTTTCAGCGTGGGCTGGATCAGTGATATAAGTAGTAGCCCAAGAAAGGGCTGCTTTACTGAAAGGCAAGTTGGAGAGAAAGCAAGTAACAACTTCAAAAACACGTATGCGAAGTTAACAGCCCTTGTGTAGAAGCAATGTTGCTCTATTGGATGTGCTAATCCTAGCATTCCTGGACCTGGAAAGGCCTTTAGCTCATAATAAATAAATACAGATACTTTGGAATTCAGCAGTAAGTTCTAATGCTATAGAAAAGACAAGTTACGTCTTCTGATCTGCTGTATTTTTTCAACAACTCATCAGTGATAGAATAAATGCAGGCTACAGCACTTAACTAGGCTGTAGGAAAGTTATATTAATGGCAGAAAAAATTAAAAGGAAGTATTAATTATAGTGAACAACTGTAGTACATCTGAAGCTGCATATTATCTACCTCAAAATAGTGGTGAAGCTGTGATAGAACATCTACTTCAAGTCTTTCCACCTCCCAAGGGAATCAATTAGAAAATACTAGAACCAAAATAACTCTTTGAATTCTTTGGAGTCACCATTAAACAGAAAGCAAGAGTGAAATTTAATTACATATGCAATCAGGCTGGAAAATACGGGCTGTTAGAGCTTTACTGCTGGTCAAGACTGTATTCACTGGAAAGTGATGTGTTTCTATCTCGCAATCCTTCAAATTCAGCCTCCCAAAAAATCTTTGGATGGTTTAGGTGAGTTAAGGTATATCAGATGCAATTACAAAAAGAATCAGAAGATTGAAAAGCAAGAGTGAGGGCAGTGTAGGAGAAGGCTGCAGGGCAAAGCTGAAGAGAGAAAACATTCAAGAAAAAGTTTAAAAGCTTGAAATTTTTTCAGGCATCAGAGGAACTGAAAAATTCAGCAGGACTTCAAGAAGCAATTTATTAACAAAAGCAGGAGACATTTCTCAGATTTGATGCACCTTAATTCAGTATTTCATGTGTTTTTACATTTGTGGGCAAAGCTGATTGTAAGACTTAAGGCAAAGCCTGGCTGTAACAAATTGCTCAGTTACTTTATCGTGCTTGCCATCCCATGTGATGCCCTACAACTCAGCCTGGTTTTCCTTCCTTCCACTCTTTGGAACCTGTTGAATTCCAGCTTCATTGTTCTCTGAGTTTGGACAGAGGGTGCAACTGAGTCACATTGAACACTGGCAGTATGGACTTGAGGTAGCATTAGACCTCATCCTCTAGATTAAGCCCAATATAAAGCTGATTAATGAAAGAGGAAAGATTTGATATTGGTGCACGTGAAATACAGACTATTTATCCACAACTAGAATTTATCTAAAATTGTTTCAACTTTGCTGATTGTAATGGTTTGCTTGCTTATGGAGTTTGTTTTCTAGAGCCAGACCACTTCCATTCCAATCTTCTGAGCTGTGTTGAGCATCTTGCCGAGTCAGGGCATATAAACTCTTTGTGGAAAACAGCTTTTCTCAGCAATATTTAATCTTCTATTCTTGTAGGCCATGAATCTCTGTAACTTTTAGTTATCCAGTGGAGAGATTTGTTGCTAGTCACTAGAGCAGCAAGTGTCTTCTCAGGTTTATCTATGACATGGCACAGTATGTCTTATATATGACATTCCTGTAAAAATCTTACTAATGTTGGACTGAGTGTACTGATGGAACAATTTCAAATGTATGTGCTGCTACTGATCTCCTTTGCTGCTGTCTAGACCAGTCATTATCATGGGTGAATACTTATCTTAAGCTAATCCATGCCTTGTTAATATATTAAGTATCAATGTGCACAAACAAGGTTGTTGAATGCTGTAATTTAAATGCTAGGCACAGCTTTTTTGCCTCTGACAGGAAGGTACGAAAAATAATCGCAATAAATATTTGTAATAAAGAAACAACAGAGAAATTGCTTTTGAATGGCTCTATAACAACCAGAACCCAAGTCCAGGTGGTATAGATTTAGAGTGTATCAGTTCTCTAAGAAGCATGAATTTACTGGCAGAAAGGTTTGAGTATTTTCCAAGGTAAAAAGAAATTATATTATCAGGAATAGCTTTCTTTTGATTAAATTTATTTGTTGCTGATGCAAAATGAATCAAGTTGTAGCTTTGTAACATCTATCCCATGAAGCTGACTTGTGAGTCAGAGAAGAGTGGCAAAGCCTGTTTCAACTTGGCTCTTATTTCAAATGGAGAATTCCAGCATAGGTCAGGCTTAGCCCTGGCACAAGCCCTTGTTTGGTATGAGCTCAGTTCTGGAAGCAGTGCCTCTGGGATGTGTTCACTGTTCAGACCCCTCCTAGCCAGGTTAAACTTCAATTTGAACTTGAAGACAGTTCCTTCTGGCCTTTTGGGCTAAGAGTTGCCTTCCAGCATGGATGTTGGGCAGCACTAGGAGCACACAGCCATGTGAGCTGACCTGTATTCACTATCTGGAACTGTGAGCAGTTGTGCCAGAGCTCTGCTTACAAGTGTGAGCCTGCAGCTGGATGTACACGTGTTCTCTATATCCAGTTTCTAGAACAATGGCTATACATGTGTTTAGGTACATCTTAAGTATGTGACAAAGCATTATCTAAATTTCACTTTGGAATCAGAGTCTTCAGGTCAATGGCAGCAAGGAGAAAAATAATCAGGAGGCTGAGGAAATAAATTTGTTCCCAGTAATGTATATTTAGAGTGAGTTTTAAAGATTTTTGCCCAAAAAATAGAGAATAGCAGCTCAGTTTTTGTGTAATCCTTTCTCAAATTTCAGTATTTTATGAAATTGTCATTGTGACTTTCCTCAGAATTTAGCCTGGTAGAGTCGGGATGATCCTGGTGCAACAGGGATTTCTTTTCTTTTCTTTTTATTCCTATTTTTTCCATCTCTTCCCAAGTCATTGGCAACAATGCCTGATTATTTCAGGACACTGTTTTATTTAGCTTGCCAGGCCCATATTAGGGGGCTGGGAAAGGTTAGTACACTCCAGTAGATGATTTATTGTAAGAGATCAGGTGAGTCTTAGATTTAAATACCCACAGCAGGGGCAAATAACTTTGTGTGTTTTTACTTCTGTATCTTGCAGAATTGAAGCCAGTGACTCCACAAAGATCAGAAGCACTGAATCTTCATTCCCATTTTTTCTCTCTGATGTTGTTCAGTGCATTTGGAGGGATTTTTATCTTTTCATGTGAAACGTTAGGGCAATATTCGTCTTTCTCATTTAGTCTTGTTAAAGACAAAATAGTATGTATTTTAGGTTTTGAAATGATACCACAATCTGAATGTCATAGGGGAAGATGGCTTCATGGATAATGCTGTTCTGCGTTTGTCAAGTTAGGGTTTGCAGCTTTAGCTTAAACATGACATCTGCCATCTAAACTTAAGCTATGTCCCTGTTCATACACAAACTTACTTGCAATTTGTGGCTGTGCTGGTTGGTGGGGTGCTGTGTCCAGGGGCTTCTGTAAATTGGAGAAGGTAAAGGTACAGGCAGAGCAGCACTGGTAGGTGCTCCTCTGCCCTGGAGCCTGCCCACCCCTGAGCCAGCCTGAATTCCTCTAAGTTCCTCAGGGGTGCTTTATTCCAGGGCTTTTCCCACTGGATTAATGAAATCTTGCTGACAGTCTTCACAAGAGAGGATTGTAGAAGATTTGTTTCATATTAATTGGCTATTAATTTTTTTGCTGTTGTTGCTTTGGCAAGAATGCAATCTAAACCAAGGAATAAGCCTGCTATGGAAGCCAACTGGAGGGAATCTGAAAAAAGACCCAAGAGCTGACTGGAATTTACTGCTCTGTATGCAACTTCTCAGAAGTTATTCAAAAACTGCCAGTCTGTAGTTGTCTAGGTAGTTAATGTGGGCTCTGTGGTATGACAGTGGCTTGTGTAGCTTTTCTTTCACTGAGAGGCACCCCAGTGACACCCTGCTCCTCTCCAAAGATGAAAAAATTCCCCCTCTGTGCAGTTTATCGGAAGGGTTTTACTGAGGAGGGATCTATGGAATGTTAATCAATCACACATTTTCCAGTATATAAGTAAAACACTGACTCCTCTGCAAGAAATCCAAACAGGTCAGACAGCAGCTGGATACCCTGTGATTGTTGTGGTAGATACCTGGTTTGCCCAAAGAAGATAAATGCCCTGTCTCAGTGCCCATGCAGTCTGTGATTCAAAATGAGTCTCCTGTAAAAAGTAACTGAAGTGGCTCTCTCTCTCTCCCTTCAGAGCCCGTGCTCTGTTTTAGCCTCGGCTAGCTTGAGAAAGACAGCCCATGCCAGAAAGAATCTTCCTTTTCAGGGCCTTAAAGCTACCCAGAGGCTGCAAACCTTTCCCTTAGAGAGAGCAGGTGCCTGTTGATAGCAAAAGGAAAGAGACTGCTCTTAGTCCGGGGAAGGATCAGGGCTTTATTCTGGATCCTGCCCCTGCAGAGTCTGGAGCCCAATCCAGTCCCTGTCCCCGTCCCAGTGCAAGAGAGAGACGCTTAGGCCGCCCCAGGGCTTTTTCCCCGGTTGAAGGGGCTAGAGGCAGGGACAAGCCACTACCCAAACAAGGTGGGAGTGGAACAGAGTCGGGTTACATTCCAGTGTGGGAGGACGGGCGTGGCCGAGCAGCAGGGACAAACCTTGTGATACATTTTCCAGGGGAACAGGGTGGTACGAAGGAAACCGTTACAAAACCCAATATAAAAATGAAATATAACATAAACCCAATTAATGCACTACAACAAGTAGCAGAATTTGTATACTACTTGCACTAATCTAAGTATGGCTCAGCTTCTTGGACTCCTGGAAATACCTTCTGGATGAAGAGGCAGGATATGAATTTTGTTCCTTTTGTCTATATGTATCTGTTTGGGAACTGTGCACGAGGTGTGGAAACATTCAACTGACCTCTATGTGTATTGTAAAATTGACATGGCTCCCTGAAGCGTGTGGTGAGCTGCTCCTGCCTGCAGCTCAGAGTTTGGCCCTGGTAACACAGCAGGGAGGCTGTTTCCTTGTCAACACTTCTGTGCCTGAGAGAGAAGCATGGCTTGTTCAATCCACAGAATCATGTTTGATATGATTTGGATTAGACGGGACCTTAAAGACCATCTTTTTCCTAGCCCCTGTCATGGGCTGGAACACCTTTCACTAGACATGTTGCTCCAAGCCCCGTCCAGCCTGGTCTGGAACTCACCCTTTAAAGGTGATGTATTACAAAAAGTTGAGTCTCAGTCTTGAAGATACCCTCAAATGAGTAAATTAAAAGTAGCGCAGTCATTCTGATCTGAATATATGCAGTTGAGTTTGCTTTAGTTGGGGTTATTTCACACATTAGTGCTTTGCCAGCAGTAGTGCCAGAATGTGTCTCAAGAGCTGTCTCCACCTTTCCATTGGTACATCTTGAAATGGAGTATTTTTAATCAGTTATTAACTCCAGAGGCTATCTGGATTGGTGTATTGAACAGAATTTGAAGATATCTGCCACCAATAATGTGATTTGGGGAGCGCTTCAGCAGCAAGATAAAAGTTGTTATATAATTTTAATAGTAGTAATTCAGTCCACCAGCTAGCACAAGAGGAGCAGCATATATCTATTTTACTGGAAGCATGTGCTGTGAGCTTAATGTGAATTCTCTTACAAAATTTAGGTTTGGAGATGATGGAGTTACAAATTGAAATACTCACCGGTACTGCCGAGAGACTCGTATTACAGAGACATGACAAGTATTCCCCAAAAGTGGTAATTCTCTGCAAAATGCAGAAATCTCCAGATTTGTCAAGATTTTTTGAGTGTCTTAACAGCGTATTTTTCACATCATATCTTTGTAGCTCTACATGGTTCTGCCATGTAGGAATGCAGCTGAATCTAGATAAAAGCTGGCTTAAGAAACATTCTTAAGAACATTTTTTCCCAAAAAGAATGCTCTTTTCCTTTAGTCAGAGGAAGGTTGGATTTGGCTCTCATTAAGATTTCAGGATTTCGTAAGTCCTAAATGTTTTCAGGAAATGTCAGTGGTTTAAACAGCTTGGGAGCTACCTGAAATTATTTATTTTTGTGAAACCCAGTGTAGAACAAACCTTTTTTTTGTCCCATGGGTCTCATGGGAAGGAGGTTTCAGTTTGTAGATCACACTATTATGCTGCTTTCTCAGTCATCCCCAATCCCACTTAATTAACATTACGTGTGTATATATGCTATAGTGGTGAGCTTTATGCTAAAATTTAGTCTTTGTTTTAATTTGGTGAATGACTTTAGTGTACTGACTGCTGGCAGAAGTGTCACAGACCTTGTGGTTTCCATAGGGATGATGGAATTTCTCATAATTGTTTGCATAGATACTGATAAATAGCTGCCCTTCCTAAGCTTGTTTTTGTGTGGAATTGCTGTAGCTGCAGTGAGGTATCAGGTACAATCTGGTTTTGGTTGGATGTTCAGGGCAGGTGCCACATCTGAACTTCAAAACCTGTTTATGTCCACTCTGCAGCAAAGTCTGCTCCATCTTGCACAGTTGTAGTATAGTTCAATTCACAATAACAACAAATACTCCCAGGCGATCTGCTGGACTGATGCCAATGTACTGAAGTGCACCTTTTTGTCAGAGCCAAGCTCTGAATTTACTGCAGGCAGCAGAGCATCAGTACAGCCCTGATGTACTTTTGGTCCTCTTTTAGCATCTCTTACCCAGGATGCTGACTTAGGCACCCACACAGCTACAACTGTGCATTTCACCATCACAGCCAGAGCTCAGGCAGCTTCTTATCTCTAAAGGAAATACTCTGAAAAATATTCACCTCCTCAAATAAAGGATGTCCACCAACACTTGTTACATCTTAGTGTTCTGTCCTAGTTTGATACCTTTGAATGATCATCTTTTGATGAAAGAGAATTCCTGCCTGCTGTGGCAAATACTCTAGTTTTTTAGCTTTACAATGCCTCTGTTCCTCTGAGGTCTTGGTTGTCAGCTGTGAAAGAAAATGTCTGCTTTTTGAGCTGGGGATTTGCAATTCTGTGCTCAACTGCCTAGGCACAGAAATGGTCCCTCCTCTCGTCCCCATTCTTGTATATTTGAGTCATGCGCATAAAAATGTGTGTAACCACTTATCCCTGTGATTTCTTAGAGACCTGTAAATACTGATTTTCATCCAAGGCAGATCTTCTATTTTTTTCAAGTTTCAGAGAAAACTGAATATTTACATTTGCCCTTTGCCTTCCTATGCCATGCTGTTTCACGTAAACAATAGTGCAGCATCAGGAATGCAATTTTGTCATCCCAAATTACTTCCTTCTTGGCTATCTCTCCATATGGACAGCCTGATCTGTCACTCCTAAAGCTCTTTCTGCATGGCTGAGATCCAACTGATGTCAAAAGGAATCCTGAAGCCAGCTACTTTCCAGGTACTTTTTGATGTAAGGAGTTTGTAGACAGGTGGGGTCTGTCTCCTTCCAAGTAATAAGAGAGAGAACAAGAGGAATTGGCCTCAAGGGGAGGTGTAGCTTGGGTATTAAGAAAAATTCCTTCACCAAAAGGATGGTCAGACACTGGCACAGGCTGCCCAGGGTAGTGGGACTGTCACTATTCCTGGAGATACTTAAAAGATGTGTGGATGGGGTACTTGAGGAGATGGATGACTGGCGGCCTTGTGTGACAGATTGGAAAAAGTGATGTCTCAAGACATTTTGGGATGCATGTATGCGGGGAGCAGGGGCAGGTCAGGCCTTGGTCTGGTGAGGCAGTGCCCTGCTCTGTACACCCCACCCTGGCAGCGGCTGCCAATCTGTGGCACACTGGACACAATGTCCCACACCCAACCCCTGAAGCTCCCTAATACAGCTCCTGAGTGGCCAAATGACCAGAAGCCCCACCTGGGGGAAGAGCCCAAAGGGTATTTTAAGGCCACAGGGCATGAGCACTCATGTCTTGACCCTACCTCTCCTTGGAATTTCTATCAGAACACCACTGGAATCCAGGAGCTGGTAGCTATATATGTCTCTTTCTATACCTCTTCTGTCTCTCTCTTTCTCCTAATTCCCTCTTAGAATTTTTGAGTAATTTAGAATTGAATGGGCTTAAAGTTTGTTAAGTTGAATGGGCCCAGTTAATTCTTTGAGAAGTGTTTTGTACTGATTGAATGTTACACTAAACCTTTTCCCAAAGCTCCTCAATTTTCTGAAGTTGCCGGTAAAGTTCTTCTTTGTTGTTTTGATCTCTTGAGAATATTTTGCCAGCACTTCTCCTGTGCATCTAACTCAGTGTATATGAACAACCATAAACCCTTTTAAAAGCCTCATCAGCTGAGTTGTTTGGGGCCTTACACCTTGGCAACACTTGACTTTTTCTAGTGACAGTTTGCCTAGATTGAAGGTTTTGACATCTTGGAGACATTGGTTGTAGCCTGTGGTCAGCCTCCAGCCTTTGTTAAATGCACAAGTCCCAAGAACAGTGATTTTCCATATGTGCACTGTATCCTATGTAATATTTTGTTCTGTAAATGCAAATAAAATATTAATTTAAAAAACATTGAATTTTAAAAAGACTTAAGAATCTCACACAGCTCTTCAGTACCTGGTACAGATCAATGTAGTCTGAGGGACCCCCATCTGGAACTGGATGGCTAGAGAAGCAGGGGCAGTGGGACCTCAGCTGTGGCCAGCCTGGGGGAAGGAGTGGAGGCCAGATGGAAGGCAGGGAATGTTGCACAAGCCAGGACAGGCTCCTCACACTATGACAAAGGCCCCTGTGTGTCCCCAGTCTTGAGCAATTCCCTGCAAATATACATATTTCATTTTAGGACTTGGGTATTTAAACAGTACTTTCCTCCAGGTATTTATCACAAAAAGTTCAATTGATATGTTTTGAGTTATAAAATAAGAATAAATAAATTATTTTCTGCAAAGCCTTCTGCAAATAGAAACTAAGGGGAAGCTCTTTGCTGGTATACACTAAGGATGCAAATATACCTGTTCATGCAAAGACAAGATGCTGGCAGCTGGTGAGCAGTAGGTAAGGCAGGGTTGTACCTCCAGGGACACCAACATTTGAGGGTCTGGGATCTGCATCTAAGGGAATCTACTGCAAAGTTAGAGGAAAGCTGAGGAAACTTGTTGAGACAAGGCGATTTGTTCTGTGGTGAATTTCTTCTGAAAAAGACAGCACTTGCACAGATGCTGCCTTAATCTCAGCCTCCATGTGCAAGTAGCAAATTAATTTGGGTTCTGAGACCTGCTTCAGTGTATTTAACTCCTTCTGTACCTGAGCACTTGCTATTTCACCTTCTAAGGAAATATAACTAGATTTCTAGCTGATTTTTTGAAATATGACAGAACTGAAAAAAATGCTGGGAATTGCTCTACCTCCTCCTAGTCACTCAATGTTAGTGGAGTTTTGTTTCAACAGTTTTTTGTTGTAATATCCTTGAAAAGGATGTGCACATACATGCTTGGCAGAAAAATAAGTCAATTTTCTTGCATGTCTTTCTGGTGTGTGAGAAAAGATATGAAGGAAAAGGATTGTGATGAAATTTTCTGTTTCCCTCTTTGCACTTAGTAATTTTCCTCTGACTTTTCTGCTCGAGAAGACAGTTGGAAATTGCTGCTTTCTACCTTTGTGTCAGACTCTTAATTAGCAGGAGCACACAGCCTGCGCAGCTGGGGCTTTGATGCCTTGCTCACTACTGCTTCCCACTCAGAAGAATTTCCATTCATTCCGTGTTGGTATCCAGCCCAAAGCCCTGGCTTCCCCCTGAGACCCTCAGCGTGTCTACAGGACTCCAGTTTAGTATTTGCTGGAAGAGCTGCAATGATGCTCCCTTGCTAGACCTACAGGCTGCTGGTTGGAGCCATAAGGGAACGGGAGGAAGAATTAGCCTGTGTGTTTATGTGGTTGTGCTCCAGTAAATATTTTGATGCATCTGCAGCCAGCTCTGGTCTGAGGGAATCTACCTAGCATTTAAATTTTGATGGGGAGCTGTTTTGAATAATAACAGTGCAGCCGGCTGTGAGTCAGTGCATGTGTGTTGACTTAAAAAAAAACCTCAAAGCTTAACGCTTGCTGAATGCCGAGCTGCAGTGCTTTGCTTTTTCCCTCCTCCTTCCTTCTTTTCTTTCTTGTCTGGACTTCCTCTGTTTTGTTTTGTTCTTGGGGGCATTTCACATAGATTTTTTCACTGTCAGTGGAGGGGTGCGGTAAGAGGAATAAAAAAAAATTCCAGCCAAAATAAATCCTCCCCAAAAACTCACGAGTAGCTTTGCAATGGGTGCTGTCATGGGTACGTTCTCTTCTCTACAAACGAAACAAAGAAGACCATCAAAAGGTAAGACCTCCTGTTATGCTTTTCCTTTCCCTTTGGTTTATTTGCTGTGGGAGACATTTGCATGGGGAAGGGAGGAGAAAATGAACATGTGCCACTTGCAAGTAACCTGGCAATGTTTTTGTGAGGGGTAATTTGCAGAGGAGAGTGGGAGGCTAGATAGTGTAGAAAACATGGGCATGAAGAAATTGCTGTGGAGGGGCTTGGGGGCTGAAAAGAATCTGAAATACTGTAATCCTTCATGCAGGTATGTATGAGGAGGAGAAACTCAGTGGCTTCATATGCAGAGCTCTTGCAGAAGAGACCTGTTTATTTCCAAATCTCATGCTGTATAAACCCTTTGTAGAGGGAATAAAATGTAGACATACAACAAATTCTCCCCAATACCTTCGGGTTTCTGTCTCAGGAAGTATTGTTAGAGTCAGTGTTGCATATTCAGTAATCCAACACTAAGCGTGCAGTACTAATGATGTGTGCTTTATAAAGATTAGCAAGAGGGGAAAAAATTAGGATGTTTTTGTAAGGAATGAGAGAAGCAGAAGCTCATGAAAAATGAGAAAGTGGTAATTCCAGGGATTTTAATCCTTAAATCTCTAAATATTGCCTATAAATGCTGATTTTTAGGAAGGTCTGCTTTGTTTAGTATTTGCTTGAAATTTGCTCAGTTTTCTTCAGGGTTAATTCAAAAATTCTGGGGTGTTGCTGAGGAGAAAGTTGAAAGCACTGTCAGTGGCACATCCATAGCTTACAGAATGAGTATTGTTTAGAAAAAAAAAGGAAAAACTCTATAACTTCTGCAATATTTGTGCTATTTAGAAATATTTCCTGCCCGAACCTCTGCATTTTACAGTCTCTTGGTATTTCTAGGGAGGTCTCTGTTTCCACTGGATCTGTTTCTCAGTTCATATATATGCTTTTGAACTGCAAGTTGGTATGGATTTTCTTGCAACTTAAATTGAAAACTGTCTTAGGAAATATCAAACACCAATTATTCATGCAAAAGAGAAGTGGACAAGGACTGTGAGGAGGTTTGTGGCAAGTTTGTGAGCAAGAGTAATGTTCCTGATACCTGTAGTGTAACGTTTTACGTTAGAGTGTGTGTACATGGTTTACAGTTCACTTTTCTGAGTTATTGTAATGCCCCCATGATTGTGCAGTTTTCTGGGACATGTATAATAATGCTTAGAATGTAAGAAGGGCTGTGTAACCATCTAAGCACTGAGTTACACTTAAAGCTCAGAGACTTGTGTTTAGGCACTGCAGTACACAAGAACTGAACAGGATGTGCTGGGCATGGTGGCTGCCGTGACACAAAGGGGTGTCTTTCTTTCAGTCAGAAACCTGGGAGCTGGTTTTCACTAATTATAGATAATTTGTGGCTGAACATATCCATTCACTGTGACTTTGTCTTGTGATTGGCTCTGCACCCTAATGGACGCAAGCCATTCTTTTGGTTGGAGGTCACCTGCAGTAAAAGTCCAGGATATGGTCACACATTTTAACCTTTAAAATGGAACCTTTATGATCTTGCTGATGGCTCTTGGCAGTGGTTGTTCAGCTGTATTTATCAAAACCTGTGTTCCCAGAGTTATGTCTGTTATGTCCTCTTGGCTCTGATGTGTTATCTGTGTGTGGTTTGCTGGTGTGTTTTACACTGACTGTTAGCACTTCACCTTGTGAGCAGTGAAACACTAATGTGTGCTGGACTTGAAAACAATCTGAAATTGTTCTTTGTCTGTGAGTTAAATAGTCAATCACCACTACATTATGGACTGACTCCTTGGTGCTGCCCAGATGTTCCCTTGGTATCTCCTCAACCATCCTGGTGGCCTCTACCAGACCATGCTTTACCATGTCCAAGTCTGTCTTGGTCTGGGGAGTCCAAAATTGGCCCCAGTACTCTGGCTGTGCTTGCCCAAGTGTTGAGCAGAGAGAAAGGATCATTTGTCCCAGTGTTTGCTGGTGTGGCTCTTGGTGCAGCTTGATGTGGGGGCTTCTCTGCCTGAGGGCAGCCGGCAAATTGTGCCTGGGTGCCATTGCTCCATTGGCTATTGCTAAATTTATCTTTAATTGAGTAAAGTGTTTATTATTGGATGATCACATTATTTCTTATTTCTTATTATATTTATCTATTTGTGTTTATCTGAATATTTCAGGATGTATGTAGTAGTTAAATACTGCTGATAAAACAAGGGCTAGATCCACACCTCTACAAATGCTCTCTCATGCTGGTAAGTATGTGCTCCTCTAATCAGAGCAGCTCATGCCAGTGTCTGAAGCTCTGATTCTCCAGTGTAATAAAGTAAAAGCAAAAAGAAGTCATTGTTTCAAGAACAGGTAAAATAAACAGGTCATGTCTAAAGTAAGGAGGTTCCAGAGATCAATTAATACCAGGAAGCCCATGGTGGGTCAGGGACAAGTGGGTGCAAGTGGCCCCTGTTGAACACTTGCAGCTTCAGCACATGGAGCTGTTTCACTGCTCACACATACCTCTGCCTGTGCCACTTGTCCTCATGTCCTGCTTGTGCCTGGGTCTGGGGTGTTGGCAGTGGGACTGGGAGCTGATTTGGTTATTCCAGCTATGAGCAGCAAGGCTAGAGAGGACATATTAACACTGTTCAATAATATGAGATTAAATTGCTTGTTCTAATGAAAAAGGGGATCCTGAATCAATAAAGGCAGGAGTGACACAGAAATTGTGAAGTGGAGAGCAGTGGTCCATCAAGCATGAGCCCTTGTCTCTGGGAGAGGACAGAATTTTGCATTTGTACAGGAGGACATCATTCACTTGGCTCAAATGTGAAAACTTAGTCCAGTATAATTGGGCATTTTGTGTTGGTAGGTTGGGACTCACATGCCCTGTCCTGCAGGATAAAGATTTTTACTTCTTAGCCTTGCAATCCTATCAGTAAAGTGCAAAAGTTTTCCCTGTTCATTGAAGTGTCCTGAGGCAGTCTGTGAGATTTGTGCTGTTCACTTTGGGAGTGGCTCCGGGCAGTTCCACTAATTATTTTTACATTTCATCAGGAATTGTTTCCTGTTGGGATTCTTGTCTGCTTTTTCCAGCATTCTGAGTTGACCTACTAAAAGTTAATACCTCTTTCCACCACGTTCATTTCACTTGTATGCCAGGCCAGCATTCCTGGGATGATGGTGGAGCCTGGCTGAGGTCCTGGGGACAAGCCAACAGTGAGCCAGCAGCAAAGGTGGCTGGTGGTCTGCTGGGCTGTGCTTCGCAGAGCTTCTCCAGCAGACTGAGGAAGGTGATGCTCCTCTTCTGTGCAGCACTGGTGAGACATCTACAGTGTTGTGTCTGGTGCTGGACTCCCCAGGATGGAAGAGACTCAGTAAGCTGTGTCTACTGGGGGACCATGATGAATATGAAGCAATTGGAGCATTTGACATACAAGGAAAGGTTGAGAGAGCTGGAATTGTCCAGCCTGCAGCAGAGGAGGCTCAGGGAAATCTTAATCAGGGTGTATGAATACCTGAGAGGGAGGAAGTAGAGGTGATGGAGCCAGGATCTTCTCCCTGGTGCCCAGGGGCTGGCCAAGGGGAAATGGGCACAAACTGAAACAAAAGAAATTCCAGTTGAGAGTAAGGGGGGGAAAAAAATTACTGTGATGGTGACTAAACACTGGAAGAGACTCCACAGAGGGACTGTGAAGTCTCCAAGCTTGGAGGTACTCAAAACCCAAGTGAATATAGTCCTGAGCTGTAGTTAACCCAGCCTTGAAGAAGGAACTGGAGGTCCCACCCAACCTTATCTACCCTCTGGTTTTGGGATTACTGTCACTTTAAAAACCCTAAAGCTACAAGGACTTGAGGTATTGGGATCAGGAAGTAACATTCAAAGCTCATTATGAACCAAATGCCAACAAAGGTGACTGTTTGGTCTTCTTGTTTGTACATTAGTAGTTAGTGCGTAGACAGATGGTTGAGATGGAGTTGAGACTATCAAGCTGCTTGTACAGTCTCCTGCAAATATAAGCAATAAAGCAATAAACGAGGGGAAAAAACCCCATCAAAACCACAGCACTGAAAAGCAGAGGCCAGCACAGCAGATAGTGCACACACAAACGCCTCTCTGATTTCAACTATATGCAGAAATAGAGATTTTTTTTTTTTTAATGTTTTTAGAGCCTGCATCCAATCATGACCAAATTTGTGGCTAGAATCAGCCGTTTCTGTATTTACCATGGAAACATTTGGATTAGCAGATTGCTAAAGCAGGGGGAATTTCTAGTTTTAACTGTTTTCTGTACCCCTGAGTTCTTTTGTTTGTTCTCTAAATATGCACTCACCCCTACCTCCCCCAGTTAAAGTGAAATATAACTTGAATATTTCTCTATACCTGAATCTTGTTTGGATTGGAGCTACAGTCTCTGACCCTGACAGCAGCAGCAAGCAGCATAATTTTCTATTGGTAATCTGCTCTCTTAAATGTGAGAAACCATGTTTTGATTGAAGACCACCTAAACCTAAACTAGCAAGAGGAGTCTGGCACTGTTGTTTAATTTTGCTAGAGCAAACATCAGAAATTCACTTTGCTTAAAATGTCAGTTGTGAGATTTTTATAGCAAGTAACTTCTAGGTTTTATTTTGAAATGGCTTATTGTCCCAAATTATCAGGTTTTCAAGTGGTTCACTTACCAGGAAACCAACTCTGCTTGACTTTGCATTCTTCATAAGAACATCAGATAGCCCTGAGCTCCTAAGGTTGCTGGGTCATGACTGTACCCTTTCAGTTCCCCGTGCTAGAACAACCTGCTTCTCTGCTCAAAGGGTGTAAAAGTGATTCAGTAGACTTTCAAGGAACTGGCCCTTTTCCAATGGAGATGATAGATTTGAGCAGGGAAGCTGCCTCATAATTTACTTTGCCCTGTACATACTGTTGCAAAATAAAAGCTTTGAAACTCCCCTTCTTTTGTTTCTTTCTGCTCCTCAAAGAAACTTGACAGCTTGCAACTGTTGTGAACAAATGTATGTGTTCTAAAGACTCAGACTGTGCTCTGAGTATTTTCTGAATAGAGAGAAGATTAGTGCTCCCCTGTTTTCCTTCTAGAACAAGGACAGCATTGTTCCCTCTGGCTGGAGACCTGAGCAAGTACTTGAGAATGAAAAAAGGGCTGACTTGGTTTCTCCTGGCTCTGCCCAAGAGCCAATGTTTGGCACTGACACTTCGCTTTTTCTCCCTAGTCTTGTCTGATTGCCATCTGATACAGCCTGGCAGGTCAAATCCACGGTCATCTGCCTGCACTGAAAACTGAGGTTTTGACAGGCAGGTTTTTTCAGGGAATTATCTTTGTAGAGAGTGTACAGAAGAGCATTCGGCAACAAAACTGTTTGATATAAGCACTCAAATCAGAAACAATTTGGAGAAATTGTGGTGACCATTAAGTGCTTGTCAGAACAAGCCTCTTGGCATGAAGCGTTTTGGTTTCTTTTCTGGAAGTGCAGAGAGGTGTGTGGGAGGCTGCTCAGTGTCACAGCAGCCAAACATCCTGGCCATCACACCTGTGATGGGTGGCTCAGAGGTGAGGGAGCTGTTTGTCCCAAGCTTCCCTGTGTCCTTCCAACCAGAGTTTATCTGAATGTGGGGTTAGAGTTGATGAGGTCTTACGGACTCGTGACTACTTCCAATCCCCACTTCTCCATCTTTCAGCCAAAATGTCTTCAGCTCCTGTGCAGTTGCTAACTCTAAATTTCTTCCTTTGCCTTCAAATGACTCCTGGCAGTGAGGCAGAGTGATCTCAAATAGCTGATCTTAAGAGTGGATAGCAATGATAAAATTAAAATAAGCTATGTGTGTTCCTGATTTCTTCCCACAGGCAATTTCAGCTCCTGGCTGAAATGCTGCAGTCAGACACATGGATGGAGGAAAATACACTACAGAGTGTTGCTACATTAGCCTACATGCGTGCTGATTTCCTGCCCATGGGTACAGATACTATATGTATCTGTGCATGCAGCATATCCATGCAGAGTCAAGAAATCCCACCACAGAGAAAAGAAGGGATCAGAGACTTCAGCTCTGCAGGCCAGTTCTTTGAAGTTTCATTTTTTTCCACAATAATTCAAAAGAGTAATTCAGAAAATACTTTCTAACTTTCAGCCTTGATAATATTCCAGCCTTTGTCATCACTATCTCTTCCAGTGTTCATTACTGGATATTTGATGTTTGGAATGGGCACTACAAAGTAGCTGGATGTTTTGCAAGTGAGAATATTTAATGCTGTAGATGTGAAAAGCTTTTAGAACTTAATACACTGCAGAAGTTTTGAGCAATTCCTAGCTTTACAGTTGTTAATGTCACCAAATATATATATGAGAGTCAGTAAGGGTTGTACAAAGTTTTTGAAGAACAAATTGAAGTAAAAAGCACGGTAAGGTAAACCAAGACAAGTTATAAAGTCATTCTGATTTTAGTCAAATGTGAGAGGAAAATTATTTCTCCAATTACAAACCCCTAGTCAAATAGTTTATTTTCATATTTATTTAAACTTTGTTAAAAAGACTGAAGATTTACAATTTTTTCAAATGTGGATTTATTTTTTTTAGCTGAAATGTTTCATTATTCAAAATTGTTATTAGTTATAATTATTCCCTGAAACTTTCCAAACACAATTAATTGGCTTGTGATTTATTGTAGTTTTAGATGTGAATGAGTAAGTGTGACTGTGACTTCCTTGCAGTGGGTGACAGACCTGGGTGATTATGTTAAGTGTTGTGTTTCTTATTCAAAAACATTACCCAGAGAATGTCGTGGCACAGAGAAGCAGAAAGCTTGAGTACCTGCCCAGGGTCTCTGTGTCCTGTTGCTGCTCACACCATGGCTATTTATAAGGTAAGAACCTTCTGCATTTCCCTGAGAGGCACTTTCCAGCAGGTGCAGAATGCTCTAGGCACCTCATACCATCCCTGCAGGAAGGGGCCCAACGGCCTTGGGTACCAACTAAGAAATGCAGGCAACAGCTGTATGGTAGCCTAGCAGCATTTCTAACCAAAATATATTTAGGATTCCAAGCAAAGTAGTTATTTTTTTTCTATTCTTCTATTTGTTTGGGATGCCAAAGGGAAGGGGAGTAACTGTTATTATAAGATGGATTGTACTTAACAAATAAAAAATCATTGAAAGTAAAAACTGCATCCATGTTTTCAAAATAGACAAGTCAAAACTGAAGGCAGCTGTGCCCAGATGTCTCCAGTCTGTGTTTGGCTGTCACTGACGAGTGATGTCTGTCCAGACTGAAAAGGATATAGATAGTGGTCAGTTCATCTCTACCTTACTTCTGCCAGCACTGCTCAGTGCAGAGAGGTTCTGAAGAGTTTGAACAGAGCACAGTACAATTGATTAGAGGTTCATGGGCAGGATGTGGGTCTGGAGGAGGCAAGAGATGACGGTGTGCTAGCAGGCAGGCATAGGGCAGCGGAGTTAACAGGGGGGCTGAGCTGGTATTTGCAGGCAAGGCCAAGGGTGAGCAGGCAGTAAGGGGAGATGGCCTGGCTCTGGTACCAGGATATTTTAAGGAAGACATGAAAATGGTAACAGAGCCATCCTTTCCTGCCACAGCTCTGCTACATCTGTTTGGCTTTCCTCAATCCAAACATTACTTTCTTGACATAGTCAACAACCACAGCTCTTCACATACATTAGTGTTTGCTTTTCTCTCTCCAACTTTTTCTGTGGCTGGCTGGTTGGTAAGTGCCCAAAATTTCTGTAGATGGCCACAGCTACAGTCTGTAAAAGCTAGGAGGCACAGGACCTTTTACATTGTGGCTGAGAACAGCAAATGGAGAACAAGGCTATGAGGATACATGCTGTGCTGCTGGAGGTAGGTTTCTAGGAAACCCATGTGACCATGGCATTGTTTTACTAAGGGCTCCTGAGTGTCACTGGGAGGGAGAAGCAGAATTACAGCCTGCCAGAGATCAGTGCTGAACATCACGGGCTTTTAGTGCTCTGACAAAATACATGTTTCTGCCTGTCAAATTTATATGCAGGAAAATATGGATGAAACAAGCGCTGTTCACAAGATTTACTGTTAGAGCATGGCTTCAGAAGCACAGCTGAAATGTTTTGACAACTGTTCTAACTTTGCTGCGTGCAGCTCAGGGCCAAGCTCCCAGGTAGGTTTTCCCAGGCTGCTGTTGCTCTAGTCTAGTGAGTGATCCTGCCCATCAGCCTGTAATAAATACGAGAGACCAAATTCAGTAAATCAAAATTTAGAATTTTATTTTGAGACAAAATAACAGTCTCAGATAGCCACAATTAAAAGGGACAGCGTCGAACCCCGGGGTTTCGGCGCCGGGTGAACACGGTAACACACTCTGTCAGTCTGTCACCCCCTCAGTTCACATTTTGGTCTGGGGCTGCCGATTTTTATACACTGGTTCACTGAGAGAAAATCGGGACCCTAAGACTCCCTCTTCTGAGGCAGCTTCATTAGATATTCATGTTCAGGTTCTGGTGGGTTGAATGGATTTGTGCTGGAGAACAATGTCGTGATTGCTGAGTCTGGGTACGGTGTAGAGATGTTAATGTCGGGCGGGGACGGATAAGATATCGATCTGATGTAATCATTCGGTCCTCCGGGTTCTCTATCTCCCTTTTCCGTCCTTTTGTGTTTTCCTCTAACGATTCCCGGCAGAAATTTTCTCGTGTCCCTTTTCGTGTATTTCCCGGCATAGCTTCCTTGTGTCCCTCCGTGTAATCTTCAACAGAGAATTCCCTGTGTCCACCTGTGCTGTTTTAGTCACAGTTAACCCATTGTATACTCGATTAGAAATAAAACTTGCTCCTTATGGTTATCATTACATTTACAGAGAATGAATTACATATTATAACATTTAACACGAATTAACGTTAGGACATATATCACAAGCCCCATAGATTTTTTGATAATTAGCTGAAACCTCAGGCAAGGCCCCTGATTTAGCACATCAAACTGCATGAGCTGAGGGTTGCTCCCTGTGGGGTACAAACAGCCATGTAAAGGATGATGCTGTTCGCTCTCCAGCTGTAAAATGTTGGGAGCCAGCAAACATCTGTGGGAAAGGACAATGTCCCTTAGGGAAACTCTTTCATCTCATGCAGGTGAGCTTTGTGGTGCAGTGGGGAGCATCAGCACTCCTTTTCATTCCTAATCGACACAGTTGGATTGACTGTTGAAAGGACTTGTTGACCACATTGCCATTTGAACCTGGAGCAGTACATGAAAATTAAAACTGGGAGGCAAGAAACTTTTGTGTCAGTGCAGAGAGGATTGTTGCCTGCTAATCCTAATAAGCCAGTGTAACTGAATTGGCACACTGGTTTACATGCTTCACTGAGAGTGTGAAACGTGACCCCAAACTGTGGTACTGGCACTCCAGAAACTGAAGGCATGTCCTTGTGTGGAGCTGAATCCCTGTAACATGTTTTTGTTTTGGTTTGGTTTTTTTTTAACCAATATTTTAACATGGGAGCTGATAGAAGGTCTGATTTGCAGTCTTGTGCATACAGAATTAGCCAGGTTGCAGACAACTGGAGAGAGAGCTACATGAAGGCAGGAGGAAAATTCTGCCAGGGTGGTCATTTGTATGTACTTAACAATGGGTAAATGCAAGCATGTGCAGTTCTGCAAAGGGAATCTGATCCCAGAAGGTCCTGTCCTGTTTGTGTAGGCAGCACTGGACTTGCGTGTAAAGCCGGTTTGGTACTGGGACAGAAAGTCAACCAGAGACTGATGTATCAGGAAAAATGCCTTTCATTTCCAGGGCTTTAAGGCATCAAAAGGGGCTATTTACATTAGCAATTTGTCATCCTCTTCTTGGCAGGAGTTAAGGATGTTATAGCTGAGTCCCATCATTTCTAATCACCTCTTAAATTGAGCACTGGTCTGCCCTAACTCACTGCAGCCCTCTAGGAAAGTATGAAGTAAAAATAAGGGAATTTTCTAATCATGGATTTTCTGGGCAATGCCATTAGCTATAGCACTTTACATGACTACATTTGCACTTGCCTTTCTTGTAGATGATGTTGTCTTTTCTCTTTCTTCTGTTCTTATTATTGATGGAGGTGAAGTACTTGCAGTTCAAAAGTTCATGTGGTGCAGGAGAGGAGCGTGCTGTGTACACTTTCCTCAGGTGCTGGTTGCTGTGGCTGCTCAGCAATGCAAGGAGAGACCACTGTGTCATTCTGAGTGTCACCCACAGCCCAGTCACATCCAGGTGAATGCTGTGCTGGGTAAACATGGGGCTATATATGTTCAAGCAAATGCATTCTCATGTTGTGGATACTGCTGTAAAACCTACAAAGCCCATCAGTTTTTAGACTAAAAGTTTGGTTCAAACCTGAAACTGTTCTTTACCTCGTGGGATTTGTGAGATGTTTTGGAAACTGTGGAAATGCTTAGACTTGGAATGAATTTTGCTATGGCTCTTTCCATTGTTTTTATTCAGCAAAACTGTCCCTTTATGAGTTGTTGCCTGAAAATTATTGATGGGGGAATGACCTGGTAAAAGTGCTTAACCTCCATCTGGATTAAAACCAGGCTGCCAGGTGTTGGAAGCTGCTGGGGTGTGCCAGAGCTGAGGCCAACCTCACGGGCTGCAGGGCCATAAAGCGCAGGCACAGCTTTGCTGCTCCCCTTTGTAGGCATCTGGCCTTTCAGAGGAACATGCTCCCATTTGGAGACCAGTGCCCTAAAATGTCAGTATAACTTAGGACCAGACCCTGTATTTTTAGTTAGTATGCCTGAATTCTGTGGGGAAACAACGTTTTTAAATATTTAAACAAATATAAATAAATGCAAGGGACATGTGCATCTGGTAGTGTTTTCCACCTGCAAGAAAGTTTCAAACCCTACTGAACTCCTGAATAAACAGAAGCAATTTAGTGCACCTTTGAGCCTCTGAAGAAAGGCTTCCTTGCAGATGCCCACACACATCACATTCATTTACTTAATGTTTCTGTCCTGTTAGCCATGAACACGGAGCAATCTGTTTAAAGAGCTTCATTTCCTTGTAAATTAGACTGCTGAGACAGGACGAGGTGGGAACGATGCTGCAGGAAATCTGATTTCCTCTGTGCTTTTCCTGTGACCCGGTGCAAGTGCCAGGTCTGCATCTTCACAGCACCTGCTGCTCTGTATTTGCCAGTCTGCAGGTTGGGGACATGATGCTGCCGAGCTGAATTCGTGCCCTTGTGCATCTGCATCAGCTTGCTGTCCTTTTTTATGTGATAGCTGTTAGAGATGTAGGATTTTGCCTGAGTTAATTGTTTGTCACTGGCCTGCTTGTTGTGAGTTAGCTCTCAATCGTGAGATTTAGGAGAGTGGGAGTGCCTTAACTAAGGCATCATATTTCATGTTGTGAGTGCTGCTTTGCAGTGTCAAACAGTACAGAGACCACAATGTAGGGGTGTTTTGAAATCAGTAATGGTTGTGGACAGTGGTCATAAGGCTCCAATGAAAACACTTGTGGTCATCCACAAATGGGAATGTTTGAGTGTGTCTTTTCCCTGGTGCCAGAGCAGGCAGAGAAAGCTGGAACCCTGCAAAGCTAAGCTGGGATGTGTGTCCATGCAAATGAGTATCATCTTCCTGAGGAGTCCGTGCAGGCATAAGATCTTGTACAGAGTGAACAGATATCAGCAATAACTGCTCAAATCTTTACGTTTTAAATCCCATGTCCGCTTTGAAGTGTGTCCTTTATTCTGATTCAGGGCAAAGTGCCCCTCCTTCATCAGGTTGAGCTTGCATCAAACAAAGTGACATTTGTTAAGGGCAAAGTAAATTTTCTATTTTGCTCCTGTTTCCCTGATTTTGAGTCTGATCTTTCAGTAAATAACATTTTGTATTTTAATCCATTCTCTGCTGTGAAGGGTGGTCTGAAGGTACCTTGAAGTGGGGAGTGAGCAACTCAGAGAGATGGAGGTGTTCATTTCTATGCTGGGAAAAATGGAAGAATATTACTTAAATTCTAACAAAGATAACATTAGGGTGGTTTCTAAGCCTGGTTCCCAGAGAACAACACATTTGTTAACTGAATGTTTCTGGTACTAGTAAGAGAGCCTTGAGCTGATTTACATTTCATGGTCCACATAAATGTGGAGACACTGCCAAAATGATCTCTTTCCTACTTCTATTTTCATTGTTGGCATTCCAGAAAATTGAGATAAATGTTTTTCCAACTGTTTGATTCTTTGTTTCATGCATATGCATTTCTGGGACATGCAGTTCTGGAGCATGAAGCTGAGTGCACATGCCTGGAGTCTCTGCAAGCTTGTGTAGCTTTGAAGTAGATAATCTAAAGCATAATTAAGATATTTGCAGAATTAAAGAGAATTTAGAGGAAAAGGAGTAGATATTTTAAATTCCTGTAAATAAACCCAGTCTCAAAACCAGAGATGGGTTTTCACCTGCCTTCTGCTTCCATCTTAGAGGTGTTTATTGGACTGTGAAAGGAAAGGAGAGATTTACAGTATGAAACTGCTCATAGATATGAGAAAAATCATTTTTTACTGGCTCCTGTTGATGTTCACCATAATGATCATATTACAGAAGGGATTTATCAGTTAAGAGTCTTGAGTGCTAAATCTGCTGACACATGGCAGTGCAAGGAAACACTGTACATAAGCTGGATAGCTTTATTTTTGCAGCACTCTAATTAGGTACCTTCATAAAACAGACACGTAGATTTGTAAATCCTGCTCCCAAAATCTCCTTGCTCTTCAGCTGGAACATTTCTAGGATTCTCAATTCAAACATCTCAATCTGCCACATGTCTTATTTTCCCTGAGCCTTGGTTTTTAAACTTCAGCAGCTATTAGGAAAACCTTACCCTGCATCCTACAGCATCCTCTGAGGAGGAAAGTTTGAAGCCATGAACTAATTGCTCAGGAATTTAACAAATCTTGTCGAGTATAATTCAAGCCTGGAAAGTTTGGGGCTGGATTTGCTGCCAACACTGCTCTCTCCAGGGAATCCCTTCCCATTTATTCTGGAGTTGCACGCTTCGGTAATGCAGGAGGGCAGAGAGCAGATTAACATGTAGATTAATTCTCAGCTCTAGCTCCCCTTGGTGCTAGTAACCTACTTACAGGAGTGGCAGCGCAGGCTCAGTGTGGGCTGGGGAGGATCGTCTCGCCCGGCAGTGCGCTGTGGCTGCAGCACCGCCAGTGCCTCTTCAGCAGCCAGCTTGGGTAGAGATTGACGTTTCGAGCAGTGGAAAAACCTCTTGTGCCCAAGTAGGGTGAGAGGGCCCCACACACCTGATTATTCCAAGTTGTTGAAACAACTGGCCTTGGAAGCAGGGGAGAGGCTTGCACAAAAATGGGTGGTGTGTCCCTTGGGTTCTGAGTAGAAATGTACTTTGCTTAACATCTTACTCTCGAGTAGCCTCCACAGGTTCCTTTAAAGCCAAATAGGGCATGTCTTTCTGTGCAAGGGTGGCAGGCAGAAGTAGGACGAGATTTTGTCCTTTTGCAGTATTAATACAGATAAAAAAAAAAAAAAAAAAAAAAAAATATATATATATATATATATATATATATAAATGAAACTTTGGAGAGACTTTATTTTTTTTATTACAGCTAATATTGTATTTGGTGTAAACCACAAAACATGTTTTGATATATTCTTTCTCCAGTGGAAAAGAGAACAAGAAGGAGAAACAAAATTTACTCTTGATTGAAACCTTTTGTACCCTAAATGTCTTTTTTCCATGAAAGGTAATGTTCAGAAAGACACATTTCATTGCTGAAGCCCAAAGAAAAAAGACAATATGGCCAGCATTTCAGCCATGTCTTCTGAAAGAGTTTTAGCAAGTGTGTGGGATAATAAATCACCAACATCAGCCTTGGCACCTGTACAGGGTGGAAGAAGAATATAGCATCACTCTGGTCTATCCATTTTCTCCCACATGAAATAGAAATCATCACATGAGCTATGTTAAAAGAGCTTCTGCATGTGCAGTGTCTATATGATTTACACAATTATTTAAATATCTGTAGATATCAACTCTCTGAGGATTTTTGTCTGTTATGAATCACATCTTATGTTGTAAATTTATCTGAAAATATCGTCTTTTACTGAGGTATTTACAAAACTTAAAATATTTTTGGTAATTATTTGTAAATATTAGCTCTCTTGTCAGCAGCAATGCTTTGGATTTTTTTGTCATAGAAAAGTGGGAGGGAACGACTGTTTTCACAAGTGAGAACCAAATAATTCAAAGTAAAGTGTTGGATTGGAGTAATTAAATCCAACAGCAGCAGGATAGTCAGAGTGAAGTTCAGCCGTGAGACTGTGACGGCTAAAAGCAGCTGTGCTGCATGCATGTGTGAAGTGCAGGTTGGTGTTCCTCAGAGAAACCTTCCAGCTGCACCTCTTGCATTCACCAGGCCCCGTGGAAGCCAGAGGAGTTTGGTGCTGCTGCTTTTCCAAAGTGTCCGGCAAGTTCTTCCAGAGGGTGATTGTTTAGTAGATTCCTTGCATGAGCCTGTAGAAGTTTAGCCATTGACTGGGCAAGTTGTATTAAAAAGAAGACATTAAATCACTAAACAAAATCTCTTTTGAACTTGCCCAGTATCTAACTATTGTCTGCAAGAGGACACTGACAGGGCTCCTGCCCTGCCTCTTTGAACTCATGCACATCTCCTTGTGCAGCTCTCAGTCCTGCTCTGTTCTCCCTTGCCCTCCACATGGTCTGGGCTCCTGTGTTGCCAGCTGTGCTCTTCATCCCATTGTCACAGGCTTGGACACAGCTGCACTGCAGTTTGCTCTATGGGCAAACACACTGAAAGCTCTTGGGTTTTTCCACTGCTTTTGGGCCTGTGTGGGGGTATTGTCCCTACAGCTGCTCTGTTGTGCTCATGTGTGGTTCGTGTCAAATGCAATCATTGCTGATGATTAACTAATAGCTTTGGTATACACTGTAGACTTTTCCTGGATTATAAATCAGTTCTCCTATATGCAAGTCCATAGCAGCTCTGTGAGCAGCATGCTGTAGAAAGCATCTCAAACTACAGGATGTATGGGCATAAAACTTCTCTTGTTCCTTGCCAAACTACCAATGCAAACTACCAATAAGTTTCATCTTAAGCAAAGCAACAGCATTGCCTGAGGCTACTTCCACCCCTGCTCTAATAGCCTTGGGATCCTGGGGTGACCTGGGTGCCCGAGCTGGTACAATTGTGAATTTGGTGAAATCATTGTACATACAGTTCAGAAAACCATTTGTGCACTGCTTAGAAACTGCACCACTTATTTTATAGAGAAGGATTATTGGATTAAGGTAAAAAATTTATAAAGTGAACAGCAAGTTCTTTGTTTGTTTTAAAAACCTTTATTGCCTTCATCCAAGAATGTTGTCTATCTGTAATATAGCCTTTGTGGTGACAAATGGTTTTAATATTTGTCCCAGTTTGTAGCTTTTTCTTTTTTTTTTTTTTTCCCTTTTGTCAAGCATGGCAGAAAAAGGAGGGATTAATACTGAGAAAAGTTTGGAGCTACCTGGGCTCAGAAATACTCATCTCATCTTAGAGTATTCCATTTTCTCTGTCCAGCTTTTCAAATAAGCAGATTAGATTTTGCCTGAACTGATGACATTAAGCCTTCAAAAGATGAAGGTTTACTTTATTAAGTTCTCTCAAGAAGAAGCCCAAGGTCTAGTCCCAGTCTTACTTAGTATGACAGCCTGTCCCCACTGTTTCACCACTTCCTAAACCTCAGGGACAAGCTAAAAAAATAAGAAAAAGCAAATGAGGGTTTTACCCTTGGCAAAATGCTTTTTTTCACTCCCTCACTGTCATGCCTGGCACAAATCTGTCTCAGGAAGCCACTGTTGGAGACTGGGACTGAGATGACTGAGAAGATGGTCAGGAAGTTCCAGCCTGAGTTACAGCCCTGTGTGTCCTCAGAGTGGACTGGTGTAATCTTAAGGAACACAGTAAGGGGTTAGGACAGGATGAGGAAGAGGTCATGAACATTCATTAGAAAGGAATGGCATCTCTGTGAATATGAGTATAAAAGCTAGTGTCAGGAGCCCACATGTTTATTTTTGAGGTATGATATTAATCTCTTTCTAGGACATGCAAGATTACCTCACCAGGGTTTATGTGTAAGTTTAAACATAACAAACAAGTGCCACACAAGCCAGCTCAATATTTTTCTGTGGATACATGCAAAATTACTCCATGGAAGAAGCGAAACTTTTTCTATTATAAATGGCATGAATTTGTAGTATCAACAAGTTTCTTCTTATTTCTGCATGTTCCCCAATCTTAGTCAAGGGAAGAGGATTATTTGGGATCAATATGTAAACAGAAAATGCAGAAGGAAAAATAAATAGAGAAAAGCAGATAATGTTATCAAGATGGCAAAGGGAATCCAAAGGTGTGTCAGCTTAGTCACGAAAAGCCGAGGGAAAAATTTGCTTCTGTCAAAGCAGGTTGTAGGGGAATACAAGCAGGTAGGACAGATGCCAGAGCAGCTCAGTGTGAGCTTTTTGATCAGCCCTAATAAACTAAGTATTGTACAGCTGCTCTGAGGTTTTGATTTCACTTGGAGGAGAAAGTGACCCATTTGGTAAGGGGTTTTTTTTGTTTGTTTGTTTGCTTGTTTGTTTGCTTGTTTGTTTTGTTTTCTGGGGTTTTTCTGTCTGTGTTGGGTTTTTTGGTTTGGTTTGGTTTTTTGTTTTGTTTTGTTTTGTTTTTTCCTTATAATTCATGCTGCCTTATTCTTAGTGCTTTGTCTCACGAACCAGAGGTGAGGAACTCTCTGGGGCGGCAGTGCCTGATGAAGCCTGGACTATTGTATTGCCCCTATGTAAAGGGAGAGTTTGGGTCTTGGAAACCTTAAGGTCTACTATTGTCACAAGCCATGTGAGACAGGACAGGTGGGGGCAGTGACTGATCACAGCAGAAGCTCCATAGCACCAGCAGTATGGACACAGAAATGATCCGTTCTCCTTCTCCCTGCTAATCTGTTTTCCATGGCTTGAGAATTAAGTGTATAATACACAGGGAAAAAATAACTCATGCTATACAACCTATTATTAGGCTACCAAAAAAATTCACTGTCATCCAACTCCTTTAGCTGTGGACCACTAGTAAACTGTGTAACATGTCTCCTTTATCTTATTTTCAGTAGTTAAATTGCATCAACAAAGTGCAGAGTCTTATCTATTACCATAATTAGCAAGTGAGGATGGCAGGAGATTGTCTCTGAAACCAGGAAGAGGATAAGGGGGATAGGCTTTGCACTCAGAGTCTTACTGAAGGCTCTGAAACAGCTCAAGAAGCAGCAGACATCAGTTTCCCTTTTAGCCGGATGGGAATGGGTTAGGTGGGAGCTTTAGAGTCTGATGCTTCCCATCTCATCTGTGTCCAAGCATATGCAGGAGAACAGTTCTTAGATGTTGTGTGACTGGCAACACAAAAGTGTGAACACTAGCTATTCCTCCTCAGTTCAACCACCTCCATGTGTCCTCCAGATACATCTCTTTTAATCTTGTTTTCTTCTGGTCTAGTCTCAAAGATGACTCAAATCTGTGAGGACTTGCTGGGGTAGCAGGGCAGAGCTCCCTCCTCTCTTTTGCTGCTAGTTTATTCCCTTCCTCTGCATCATGGTCAGGATGAGCACAGTTGTTTGTCAACAGTGAAGCTTCAGAGCTGTATACCTAAAAGTTGTGCCCTGCTTAGTTTGATGTGCAGTTTGCATAGCACCATCCCCTTGCCCAGTTGGAAAACCAGCAAACTACAGGGAACTGAGGAAACCTTGGTGACAGCTGAAACAGAGATAAATACTTCAGCTGTCAAAGCTCTCACATTTTCTCAAAAAGCAATAAATAACCAAAATAAATATCTCTGGATGTTGTGGAAGATGATAGTGTTATGCCACTGTCCATGTAGCCATGGGCTATGGGCTGCTAAAACAGCATTTTGAGTCGTTGGATGTTTCTCTTGGTGTGAAAAATGCTCAGTGTCACCCTTCACGTGAGGCTTTGAAGTTTTCCTGTAGGATTAGTAGGATTTAAAATTTTTGTTTAGGATTAGTGAGCTTGAGTCATTAAAAACAGATATAATCACGGACAAAGACCCTCTAACTAAGTTAGAAAGTGGTATGTTTATTCACCAGCGGGCGGCACGGGAGTCATCTCCGAAAGGCGTGGCCGCCCCGAACAAGGCTCTTTGCTCTCTATTTATTTTCCATGATCTTACATACAATACATATGCATAACCCCAGCACCTCCCATCCCCTCTCTGTACTAAAATTAGGCTATTAGTCCTTCATGCATGGGCAATTCTTCTCTTGAATTGGGTTGGTGGTCTCGAATTGGGTCAGTGGTCTCAAAGGATGAAGTCAGGAGAGTCTTCATCAGGTCTCTGTGACCCTCTGGCACAATCCAAAGTCCCCTGCTTCGTGATTGATTGGTATGAAGTCCAGGTGCTGGCCATTGTTCTTAGTGGTTTCAATCTGTTTGCTTACTCCAACTTTCTTCTATAAACATACTAAAATTATAATAATTAGCTCTAGCTTAGGCATCTAATAATCATTAACCTACCACTTACTAATCTAACTTACATCTTGATCAATATAAATTGCTTTTAACCCTTAGCTAAAATCTTAACTCTTTAAAATCATGATTCAAGCTTGTATCTGCATAGGACATCTCTGGAGGCCTTTAATAAAGCTATCAAACAGGTTCTGCTCATCCAGCTTTAAAACTGCTGTATTTTGAGTAATAAAAAGGCCTTGGTGAAGAAATTATTCCTGATGCAGATTGTGATGGGGTGCTGTCCTGCTGCCAAAACATCTGGGCTGGTCTCCAGGTGTTTTAGTACTGTTGTAATTGCTTCTTGATTTCAACATCCTGCTGGTTTTGAAGCCATTTTTTTCAAATATCTACTTTTCCTACTATGTGATTCTCCTCCTTTTCTTTCTTTTTGTATTCCTGATACTCTCTCCTTTCTCTGAGTATTTTGCTCTTTCTTTTTTACCTCTTTCCACTTCTTTGTTCCTCCTGTGGGGAGTAATCTTGTAACTCCTTCCCACTGTAGCTGCTCAGGAGAGCAGAGATTTCTTTCACAGGTGGATGGTTTGAAGGGAAAGTGGGTGGATTACACCTGAGAGAGACTGAGCCTTAGGCTCCCACTCCTCAGCTACCACTGCCCTCCTGGCTTTGGCGTTTCAGCTTTCTTCAAAGCCCAGCAATCATCAAAAATTATGCAAAGTCCTTCTGACCCTGGTTAGGGTAACCCTCTAAGGTTACCTCTATGTGCCAATATTGAGTCTTATTCCTCCTGAAAGCCCCCACTGTGATGACCTTCTGAAAAGCATTTTCTGTACTATTTAAATTTTAAGCACTGGAACATTCAGAAGGGAGAGAGCTGGATGCCAGTGCAAAGCCTTTGGAGCACAGAAACCTCACAAAGGGACTATGTGTTTTGTGTTCACTACAGAAGTTTTGTACTCTATCTTTTTTGGGGCTGGATTTTCTCCCTAATGATTTTCTCACCCCACTAAGTTTTTATTAATAGTTTGGTCATCTTTCAGGAGCTAAGAATTATGCCCATTGCTTTTGATTAAGATTCACGCTTTCCTAATTATTTCCATACACTTCTTCTAAAGATTATAAAGAGATTTTGCAGCAGCCAATAATTCTTCTTAGACCATCCTCCATGTTTTATAGTGATTTCTGAGAGATGAATGTGCTTCAGTTAATGTTGATGCACCCTTTTACTGATCTCTGTGCTGAAATATAGACTGACGTAAAAGTAATTGTAGCAGTTCCAGCAGTGTTTCTTCTGACTAGGCAGAGCCTTGCTCTACAGACATTAATTGCCTGCACTTTTTAAGACTAGACAATAAGTTACATTAATCACTAAAAATTGATTTCAAATAGTTTCAAAGTTATAAACCATTGATCAGTAAAGGTGAGAGAAAATGCTGGGGCCTTTGGAGATTTAGCAATTCATTCATTACTGTGAACAAATTCAATACAAGGAATGAATCAATGTCTTAACTTGCCAGCAATGTAATGTAATATTTAATAAAATATTGTCCCACAGAATCTAGTGCAGACCAGACTGGTATTTCTTTCATGTGGTATCTGAAAAATGACTGTCCTTACCCCAGTGAATTGCTGTTTGATATTTTTTGCAGAAGAGAGTATGAAATAACAGTGCCTTTTCCCCAGGCATGTGTCCAACTTCCTTTTGTCTGCAGCCTACCTGCCAGCACCTCGCCACACACCAAAAACCTGGACTGGTGAGAGAGAGCCCTACAGAATGTAACATAGAATGGCAGCCCTGAGCCATGAAGACCAACAGCAAGATAAGTGCATTGTATATCACAGAAAGTATTGGATAAAATAATTAAAAAATTAAAATGTACGGCAATTATTCAGAAAGGAAGAAGACTGTACTTGGGAGCACCTGCTAGAATGCACACAAACCTCATAGTATGCAGTATCAGTCTCTCAAATTCTTCAGAATAAAGATCTCAGTTAATCTCAGGTATCTTTCCCCATTGGTCTTTCCATGTGCATTTTCCCCTGTAGCACCCACACTGCTCACAGGGAGAGCCAAAGCCATCCTCACAAGCCACAGGTGGGAGCCTCTCTGGTCTGGCCTTTCTGGGGTTCTGGTTGGTTTTTCTTGCTGTTTTCTTTCTGTGATAAAGATAGCTTAGTGCACAGTGAAGTGGTTTCACCATGAGAGATGGCTTGTATCTCTTGGATTATATCCAATTATATTATATCCAAAAGCATTAAATAATGCCTGAAGTGGATTTCCTATCCCTCGCTGAAACCCTATGTGCCAACTATGTTAGTACTGACAAGCATCACATTCCATATGCCAGCATTGTTGCCCAAGTTGGCAGGAGATGCTTCTGATTACAACTGGTCCAGGAGAATGTCCTCCCACTGACCCCCAGCACAAGGCACGGTGTCCAGGAGGTTTGATGTATAATATGCTACTCTGCAAAGATAGCTTCAGACAGATTCTCTTCATTGTCTTTAAGGTATTCATGTTTGTTCTCCTTGAAAGAACAGCAATGTTATTCAGCTGTTTTCTCTGTTTATGAGGTACTGCTGTGTTATTAGGCCAGGGAATTCAATAAGGAATAGAAAAATTAAATTAGAACAAATGAAAAGTGTACTTTGGAGGAAGAAGATCTAGCTGCCAGAAGAAGGAGATGTCAGAACATATAGAACAGTTTAGCACTTAGGTGTGAGATAAGGCCTAAGTGTCTGATTTTATCAGCATGTCTGCAGAGCACACAGAGGTTATTGTGGTGTGTGCAGGCACAGTCTTGTTAGCATGACTCCAGCAAGTGCAGACAGAAGTGGGGAGGGAGCCCCTTTAGGGTTTTGCAACAGGTTTTGCAGTCCTGACACCATTGCTGTTACCCTCCTCTGTGCTGCCAGACAAAAGTCAGGGCAGGAGTGGCTCCCCTGACAGAGAACACTTTTGCCTGCTATGCGGCCATCCCTGTGGTGCCCTCCATCCACTTCCCTCTCTTCTCCTCCTGAACCAGCAAGTTTACTGCACATGTACCAAGGGAGACCTTGCCAGCCAAGCTGGTGTGAGACCTGGATTTGGTCTCATGAGGTTGTGGCCAGTGAGACCTCTTCTAAACCAGCATTTTCTGTGCTACTGTGTCATCTGTGACCTGACTGGTCCTTCTCTGTTCTTTGTTGTTCCCCAGTCATGTGACCTTTGTTACACCAAGTGACTCTAGTGGAGAATGTGTTCTCAGGGAAGCAGCAATTCCTACATTGCGTGAGTTTAACAAATCTCTGATCCCTTTCTCTTCTAATTTTTCCTGTTATTACAAACCAAAAAGGGAAATTCATACATCAGGAGTAGAGCATTGGCTGGTCTGTCTCTGTACTTTGTGTCTGTACTGTGGAACCACAGAAGCTCCCTATCCTTCATTTAATAATGGGCAGCTCTTCCTGGAAGGACTAGACCTCTATGTACATTTTGAGCTCCGTTAAATATTTATCACTAACCTCTAATGGCCATACACCTGGCACAGCCACTTGGGTGCCATATTAATGTTGGTTGCTGCACTGCAGTTGGGGTTTTGATAATAAGAACAGAGGCTAAGGAGGAAAGAGCAATCACTCCTGCTGGCACACATTCCCTGAATGACATGCTGAAGTGATGAATTTAAGCTTGTGACATGATCTTCACAGTAATATTAATAGCAGTGATTCTTGTGGGAAAAAAAAAGAGAGAGAGAGGGCCAGGAGACTTGCTCCTTTTTATGTTTTTGTTATCAAGCTTGGCTCTGGGGGAGAGCTTGCTTGCTCCCTTGGCAACGCAGAGGAGGAGGTACACACAGCTTCGCTTCACAGCGAAGCTGGAACTCCCACACCCCTCGCGGGCTTTTTCCCCTTGCCGGGGAGTCCGTTTCGCTTCGCTGACCAGGGGTCATCCAGCGATGGGGGACTCCTTCTCAGGTCACGGTGACTAAATAAAACTGCTTCGGCGGACCCCTGTACCCCTTGCACTAGTCTAAAGTGCGACTTCAGTCCTGGATTCTACTTTGGTTCCCTGCTTTTCAGAGTCTCTCGTTCTTGAGTCCTTCCCAGAATTCCAGTGTTCTTTTTATTTGCATATTCAAACACTATCCGATGAATGGGAGCAGAGATACAGGTAACAAGGTGAATTCTTAATTAACAAACATGTAAATAAGATGATTAATCAATATTAAAACAGGAATAAGGTGAATTCTTTAAACAGAACTAGCATTAACAATCTTAATGAAATTACTTAACAATTAAGTAACTAAAACATAGATCATTTGAATAGAACCTGTTTATAACAGTGATTACTGCAGATGACAGCAAATTAAATAGGACAGGGTCCCTCAATGCTTACTGCCTGCCACTGAATTAGATTTGGTGTTAATATTTCACTTAATTGAAGAGTAGTGCTTAAAACCTGTACAGTGGCCTATATTTTCAATCCCTTCCAAAAAACTGGGTGTCTTTCCGGGTAAATAAGCTCTGAAAAAGGACCCCCATTAATAAAGGATTAACTCTTAAAAGCAATAGCCTGTTGAATATTCATACATTTCATACATGATGCATAAATTTCATTCAAACAAAGAATTCTCTCTGGTCAATGTCACTTTTTTTCCCTTAATCTCTATGGCATCATTAGGGCTCAGCGAGGCAGAAGTTGGTCTCTTCTGATAAGGTAGTAATAAATTCTTTTTCTCTGAAAGATTTATGTTTTCCTGTGGCTGCTATATCTTTGCGAGTATTCCCTCCCTCCCTCTCTTAAAAAAGACATCATTTCTATTTTACCTACAAAAACTACATTTACCATACTATCAAAATATTAATACTGCATTACTAATCAATACAACATAATACATATAGTAAATATCTTGTGTAAGGCCATATAATAGGCACTTTTCACAATCCTCCCTCTTTCTTTTTATAATTAATTTGGTTCGAGCAATATTCATTGTTTTCTAGCCTTCGTTATTTGCTCATTTTTTCACAAAACAATCTCGCTTCTTTGAAGGGGCCTTCTATATTATTTTGTTTCTTTAACACTATAATCCTTTGTGCTGTTTTTGCTGTAGGCAACTTTTGGTCAATGTTCACTAATTGCATGCTTTGGACTACACTGGTCATGAGCCGAATGAAATGGGATCAGACAAGGAAGAAATATTAGACTAACTGTAGTGCATAAAAGGAAGAAGCCTAACTTTTTCCACCATTCTATTCCTAACACGTTTTCACACTAGCTAGTATTTAGCATTGATTCCCACTTTTGAACTGGTACGTGGGCGAATTTTCTGATATCATTGACTATGTCTAGGATGGCATCTCCATTGTCATCTATTTTTGAACAACAATCTGATGTATTGAACTTTCCACAAACACCCCCTTCTTCAGCTAATAGATCGTCTAAAGCCAACCTATTCTGATACACAGCCACTCTTGTTTGGGTTTGTTACCTTGATATTAATTTTACTGCCTGACTAGTTTTGTTCGTTATTATCTCTACAGCAGCTTGAAGACTTATAATACGATTTAGCATATAAATTGGGGTTCAATATCCCCAACTCGCATCTTGTGCCCAGGTGGCTGGCCCATGTATTTCCAGTTTGTGTTCAGAGGCCATTCCTCATCTCCCCATTTTTGGAATCCTCCACTCAAATCTCTTTTGTTTCTCTTTAGATCCTCATATACTGGTATCTCTAATTGATCCCCATTAGGTCCTGGTAAAAGAAAAAATCCTGGCTGTATGATTCTTAGAGTACAGCTCTTTTTCTACTAAGAGGGGAGTTTTGGGTATGCTCTTTTTTCACATATCCAAAATAAGCCATCTGGAGTTTTCTAATAGTCAAATTTTCGTTGATCTATATTCTCCTAAAATTTGGAAATTTCTGCAATGCCACGGTAAGGATTTTTGACTGTATCATTACATTGAAAAAGTTTTATTTTATTATCATACTTACTTTTTTTTTTTCTTTTCTTTTTTTTTTTTTTTTTTTTTTTTTTTTCTTGGGCCTAATACATGGTTGGTTCTTCTGGGACCTACCATGCAGAAGTTCCATTACTAACCTGATATCTTTTACAGGGTGTTTTTCTTACTTCATGAAGGAACCTTTTTCCAGTGCGCTAGAGACATTCTTCCCCTATCACTGTTGAGCTTAAAATCCACCCTTCTGGTCGGTTTTCTCCACTTGTACTTGTTTGGTTCTACTTAAGAAGCTCAATTGGGTCTAAGCTGCTGCCTTTTCATGGTCATTCTTCTGACATCAAAGCCTCTCCACAGACCCAACAATTGGTTATGTTAAGTTCCTTACTTATTCTTCCCCCTAATCTACAAACTGATTTTTACCCATCCTTAAGATATCTTTTTCTAACTGCTGTTCAAGTTTTGCATATGAATCGTCAGTTGAGACTGGCACAGGTTTAGGTGGTTTTACTGACTTAGCCTTCTTGCTTATCAACTGCTCTTTTACTAAATCTTGTAATTTGTGCCCAGTAACGTAGGTAAAACAAATCCATCTCTCCTCTTTTGGGCACTGACTTCCCATCTTGCTACCACTTGTTCTTAAGTTCTCTGCAATCCAGTACTTTTTCCCTTTATGTATGCAATTACCTAATTTGGATGGGTTATAACAGTGACTGTTGACATGAGTGTGAGAAATAAAAAAAGACCCTTGGTGTCTTTCTATATACAGCTTTCAGTAACACTTATAATATGGCCTTGTCAATATCTTAAAGGGGAAAAGACAAAAACTGAGTGACAGAAAAAGGAGTAACAGAGGTCTAGTATGGCTTATACTCCCACCTCCCATGCCTATGGGGTTGCAAGCTACAGCAGGTGTATTTGATCTTCTTGGTGGCGAATACAGAGGCCAATCTGGTCTTGCCCTCTATTTCCTTGTCACTTCCTCTTAGCTAATTTCCAGGCAAATAGTTTTTGACACTTCTAACCTGTTGTTTCTCACCGTTCTTCAGGTATCTCCCATTCAACAGGCACTAATAATTCCCATCCACAAAACAAAATTATTATTTCAGTTTCTTAGAATTCTACCTGGATAGGAGATCGATTTGGCCCTTGACACTTCCTGCAACGAGAGCGTCGCTTGTGTGAGCTACAATACCAATTCTTCCCACAGTCTAAACATTTACATTTAACCCAGCTAGCATGTCTGGTATTTGGGTGGATCAAACAGGGTATTTGGTCTGGCACTGATGGAAGTTGCAACTCCTCTTCCTCTTTGCATAAATCACAGGCTAAGGCGTGAATACAAGAGTTCTCTGTCCGAAACAGTCCTGATCCTCCTGTTTGGAGTGGAAGTATTCCTCCCCAAGGAGGGTATCAGAGGCATCTCAGAGCTTGTCCAGGCGGTACTTGAAACCACTGATGTAAGCTTGGCCTTATCTCCCAATTAGGTGTAATCCTCTGTATGTTTCTTGGATCATTTGGGTCTTTAGTTCATTACTACCCATTCCTCATTTAAGAGTCAATTTTGTATCACCCGGTTCAGATGTAATCGTCCACTCCTTAGGTTCTTCTACAGGTCCTTTGATTCTGCTGGTGTGGATCCACCCTTGTTCCTTGGTCCGGTTTTCAGCTTCAGTCGTCAACAACACCTGAAAAGGACCTTCCCATTGCGGAGTTAAAGATTGTTCTTTCCAGGTTTTTTACGAGCACCCATTCCCCTGGATGAATATTATGGATTTTAAAGTCTAAAGGTGTGGTTTGAGGGATTATTCCTTTGAACTGTAAGTTTTCAAGGGTTTTTGCAATGGTCTTAACGTATGCTTTAACACTCATTTCCCCTACCTCATAGGTAGCATTTTCATGTTGGGTGGTCAAAAAAGGTAACCTAAACATTATTTCATAGGGTGACAGTCCCAGGTGTGACTTGGGTTGTGTTTGGATCCTTAATAAGGCTAAAGGTAGGCACTGTACCCATGACATTCGGGTTTCAACAATTAATTTAGTCAGAGTTCTCTTTAAAGTCTGATTCATCCTCTCTACACGACCAGAACTCTGTGGATGCCATGGGGTGTGTAACTCCCATTTTATTCCCAAAGATTGAATTATTTATTGTAACACTTTTGATGTAAAATGCATTCCTCTCTCTGAGTCTATTCTATTAACCATTCCGTATATGGGAATAATCTGTTCCAAAAGAGTTTTACTTACCATGTTGGCTGAGGCCTTGGTAGTGGGAACTACTTCTACCCAATGAGTTAGATGGTCTGACATTACTAATAAATACTTCCACCTTTGCACTTGAGGAAGTTCACTAAAATCTACTTGGATACTTTGAAATGGTGGAAGAGCTAACTCATGACCTCCTAATGTTGTTTTTCTCATTACCTTTTTGTTTATCCTTTGGCAAGTTATACATTTTTCAGTTACTTGCTTTGCTACTCCAAAAATCCCAATGCATCCATAGTTCCTTAAAAAATGATCACACAAAGCCTGAGTACCCCAGTGCATTTTCTGATGTGTGTCTTCTAATATTTTTCTAGTAAGTATTTTATTAAGTACTTCTATCAGGAAGTTTCTATTTCCCTGATTCATCCTGTGCTCCTCCTATCTTATTTAATTCTTTTTTTTTCTACTTCACTAAACTTTGGAATTTCCAATTTTTCCTCATTTGCAGTTAATATTAACATAACTCTTTCAGCTCTATTTTCTGCTGCATCCTTAGCTTCCTGATCTGCCAATTTTTTTCCTCTTGTTTCTGGGGTCACTGCTTTTTGGTGTCTCTTAATGTGTACTACAGCTATTTCTTCAGGTAGTTTTAATGCCTCTAAAATCTTTAAAATGAGCCCCTCATGTACTAATCCTTTTCCTCTTGGATTAAGTAATCCTCTTTCTTCCCAAATTTTTCAAAGGTATGTACTTCTCCAAAGGCATACCTTGAATCAGTATACATAGTTCCTTTCTTGTGTGCTAAATATTCTAGTGCTTTTTTTAGAGCATATAATTCACAGGTTTGATCTGACCAGTTTGACAGTAATTTTCCTTTTTCAATAGTTTGCATGTTTTTTTCTACTAACTACTGCATACCTTGACATTCTTTTTCCTTGCAGACATCTGGAGGAGCCATCCACATAGATTATTTCCCCTTCTGAAAGGGCTTGTTCTTCAAGATCTTCTCAAACTTTTGTTTGGTATTGGATAATTTCTAAACAATTATGTATTAGGTTATCTGCTGGTTCTCCATATAAGAATTGAGCTGGATTTAAACTTCTGTTTACTTCAAATGTCAGGTCATCACTGTCAATCAAGATTGCTTTATATTTTAACATTCTAGAGTCTGTCAACCCTTTTTCACGTGTGATTTAACACATTTCAAACTGCATGAGATGTGCACACAATTAGTTTACCTCCAAAATTAAGCTTACGACTTTCTTCTACCAGGATTGCAGTAGCTGCTATAGCTTGAATACATACTGGCCAGCTGTAACTCACTGGGTCCAACATTTTTAATAGATAAGCTACTGGTGTCTTTACTCCTCCCCACTCCTGGACCAGAACTTCATGAGCTACCCCTTTTTCTTCATTCAAGTACAGATGAAAAGGTTTTTCTAGTGAGGGTAAGCCTAAAGCTGGTATTGAGGCTAGTCTTAACTTCAGTTTTTCTAATTCATCATTAACTTCCTTGGTCCATTTTACATTACCTCCCTCTGTCAACTTTATACAAAAATTTTTTTGCCTGTGTGTACTCCTCAATCCACAATCTACAATATCCCAACAGTCTGAGTAGTTTGCTGATTTCCCTCTTTGAAGAGGGAGGTGGAAGGGATAAAATTCCTGCAATTCTCTCTGGGTTGAGCCTTCGACTACCCTTACTTATCAAGTGTCCAGGATATTTTACCTCTGGTTCTACAAATTGCAATTTCCCTTTTGATACCCTTAATCCTTTTTCTCCAAGAAAATTCAAAAGTTTTATCGTAGCTTCTCTAACTTTAACTTCATCTTCCTCAGATAGTAAAAGATCATCTATATACTGGATAATTTGTATTCCAGGAGGAGTGGAGAAAGCTTGTAGTATTGTTTTTAAAGCTTGCCCAAATAAGTTCAGAGACTCCGTGAACCCCTGCGGTAATTTTGTCCATCTTAATTGCTGCTTTCTTCCAGTTTTTGGGTCCTCCCATTCAAAGGCAAAGATATCTCGGCTCTCCTTGGCTAGTGGACAGGCCCAAAAAGCATCTTTAAGATCCACTACACTAAACCACTGATGCTGGGGTGGAACTTTACTTAGAAGTGTATAGGGATTGGGTACCACTGGGTAACAAGACTGAGTTCTTTTGTTAACTTCCCTTAAATCTTGTACTAGTCTATAACTCTCATTAGGCTTCTTTACTGGGAGAATAGGGGTATTATGGGGAGACATGCAAGGTTCTAGTGTCCCGTCCTTTATTAGTCCTTCTATTACTGGCTTTAAACCTTCCCGTCCTTCTAAAGATATGGGGTACTGACGTACACGTATGGGACAATATTCGCTCTCTATTGTAACACTTATAGGGTCAATATTTAATCCTCCCCTATTTCCTTCCCTAGCCCAAACTTCCTTGTTAATTTTTTCTTCATCCTCTTGGCCTAATTTTAAAATTCTAGCTGTCATTTTCCTATCTTCTGGTATGACCCCTATTCCTAATTTCACTGGTAAGTCTCTCCCTAGTAAATTGCTACCTCCCCTGGGGACTAATAAGACATCCTCCATCCAAATTTTAGTTTCCCCCTCAATTACTACATCTTTAATGACTGGAACTGTAAAAGTTTCTCCTTTTGCCCCTGTTACTTTTGCAGTATCTTTAACTCACACTATAATCTTTTGGTACATTTAGCAGGCAGGTTCTTTCTGCCCCTGTATCTACCACAAATTCCAATTCTTCTTCTTGGGGACCCACTTTTAGAGTTATCACAGGCTCTAGATGGTATTTGTCCTCTAAAAAATAGAGCCTTTGACCTCTCTCTTGCTCCTCTGTGCCCATCTCTTTAAAGATTTTTAGATCCATTACCTGCTTAGGAAAATTCTCCTATAATGTCCTTCACCCCCACAGTAAAAACAGACATTCCAGGAATGCTCCTGAGACTTAGCTTGTATTGGGGTTTTATTCTTCTCCTTTCCCCGTCTCTATGACCTTCATATCTAGAAGTCGTGCCTGTGTGTTTTTGTTTTTTCTGGAAATTGTTTTCTCTCATGGTGACTGCCGTAAGTTTTGCTTTCAGTTTAGCTTTTTCTTCATCTCTTCGGACATAAACTTTTTGAGCCTCCTTTAATAAGTCATCTAATGATTTATTATGCCAATCCTCAATTTCTTTTAATTATTTTTCTAATATCTGGCCAAGCATTAGTTAACAAAGTTAATCCTTAACAAAGCTTTTCCTACATCAGTTTCAGGGTCTATTCCGGAATATTGTTTCATATTTCTCCTAAGTCTGTCTGACCATCAGTTGGAGATTCTTCTTTTTCTCGCTGTGCCTCAAAAGCCTTTTTAGTGTTTTGCCCTCAAGGTGCTGCCTCTTTTATTCCTTTGATTATTAAATTACAATATTCATTCATGTGTTTCCTCCCCTCCTCATTATTTTGACCCCACTCAGGAGGTGCAGTTGGCATTTTGTCTTCTCCAGGGGGCCCCTGTGGGTTCTCTTTTTCTCAAACTTTTATTCCAGCTGCTCTGATTAATTGCCTTTCTTCCTGAGAAAATATTATTTTCATTATAGACTGCATCTCTTCCCAAGTATAAATATTCGTCCTAAAATGTGGTCTAATTGTTCAGCTGTGCCTATGGGATCCTCCAAAATTCCTTTGATTTCTTTTTTAAAATTTCTGACTTCAGAAGAAGTCAAAGGGGCATTTACAAACTCTGTTCCACCCCCTCCCATTGGACTTCTCTTAGTGGAATCAGACTGATCTCTTTATGCCAATCTTGGTTTTTATCCTCTATAGTCTTTTTCCCGTGTTTTGAGAAAGAATCCAGAGAGGGCTGTCTTTTAAGTGAACGTCTAGTGATTCGGTAAGGCATTTCTAGGGAGAAGTCATTTCTCTGAGCAGTAGTTGTGGTTACCGAGGGAACGGAGCTCAGGACAGGAAGGGCGGTGAGGGGAGGGCACAGCGCCGAGGTTTGGTCCTCCAAGGGCGGAGCGTAGGCGGGGTTTGCTGCCGGGACCGGCAGAGGAGGGGGCAGTTCTGGGGATACCAGAGGGGAGCGTGGGCAGCCTGCACGGGGCTGGTGGCGGCTGAGTCAGCGGCTCCCGGCAGAGACAAAGCAGGAGCAGCGGCAGCGCCCAGCGCAGCCGGCACGGGCAGGGCAGCCGGGGATCGGGCAGTGGGGGAAGCGATCGGAGATAGGACGGCTGGGACCGACGGGACCCCCGGCACGGTCGGGGCGATGGTCTTAGACCACGCATCAGGAGGGACCCCCGGCACGGTCGAGGCGGTGGTCTTAGACCGCGTGTCAGGAGGGGTCCCCAGCACGGCCCTTAGGGCGGCCGCAGACCAGGCAGCCGGGGCAGACAAATTCACCGGCGGGGCCGGGGCTGGGGTGTATGCAGGGACCGGCGCAGCTGCTGCGGGCTGCGAGCCCGCACTCAGGACGGGAACCGGGGCAGGCGGGGCTGAGGCGGGACCCGGGACAGGGGGCTCGGCCGCGGACAGCGGGAGCGTGAGTGGGAACGGAGGGGGCAAAGCCTGCAAAGGATCCCACTCTTTTTCCTTCTTTTCTTCTTGTTCCCCTCCCTTTTCTTTCCCCTTTTTCTTTTCTTGTTTTGTCTCGGGGGTTTCTGATACTTTAAAGATTTTTATTCTAAAATTTCCTGTCCAACATGTGGCATAGTCTCTTTCTTCTGGATTAAATGGTTCCTTTGAATTTACAAATACATTTAGAGCCTGACAAATCCAATTTTCAAAAGAGCCGTATCTGGGCCAATAAACGTGGTCAGATCTTATTTCCTCCTCTGCCCATTCTATCATGCAGAATTGTGTCATCTTTACTTTTTCCTTTCTTCTTGTACAAGGGTTTTTATCCCAGTTAGTTAACAGAACTCCCAGAAGGCTATCTTGAGGTATTTCCATTCATAATCCCTGTATCCAACTTACTGGTTTTCTGTCCCATTTTCAAGATCTTATCTATTCATCCCCCGCCTCTGTTTTTCACTTTCTCTTACAACCTAAGAACTACTTACTTTTAACTATACACATACAAAAAAATCCCCTTTTTCTCACAAAACTATTCAATACAATACACCTCCCTCCAAGGAGATATAGTGAATTTTAAAATAAACAACCTACATTACATATACAGTGGTTCAGCACACACTCCTGCGGTGTCAGAGCAGTAATCTTCAGGAGTCACTGGTGCCCATGGCTTGCCATGGAACTGGAGCCACTGCTGTAGTGACTAATGCAGAAACAAGATTCTGCAAGTTTTGTGTAGTTCTTATGTGACTAATAATGTAGGCAAGAGATGGGGATGCTATAAAGGCAGAGCTTTGTGAATGTTTATTTGCTTTACATGAGCTAGTCACAGACCTTTTCATGTTGTGTGAGGGGTGGAAGATGCATTTATAGATTCGGAGAACATTACTACCTAAAACTGCCTATGCAGACAGTGAGAGAAAAGGAGGACTCTGGGACTGAGAACACCAAACTTGCATGTTTGGTCAGTGCCAGCAGCTGAGAAGGGAAACCCAAGGCTGGAGTTAAATATCAAGCTGTATTAGGATTTTATGTTGTATTTGCGCTCATTTGTTCCTTTTTTTTAATAGAATCACTAAAGCAACCTTTAGCTGAAATATTAAGCCCTAAATATTTCCTGCCACTGTAAATTTGTGGGAACCTTTGAATTGATTAGACGCACTTATTGAAATCAAGCAACATTCTTAATAAGGGAGAGATGCATATTTCCAAAGTTTATCATACTGTATTAGGTGTTTAATTAAAAATAGGTTCCCAGAGATTAGCCAGCTTCATGTTGATGGCAAAAGAATATCCATTAGCAATTTTTGGCAGATAATTAAAATGTGGAACTGGAAGGCTTAAGGTTAATATTTTATGATAGCTCTAGTGGGAATGAAGAGAAATATAATCACTCTTTTTGCTAAGGGGAAAAGACAAATTAAGCAAGTACATACACCTGTTTGCTTCTGCAGGTTTGCTGGCTTGGTAAATTAGGACAGAATCAGTGGGGGTGTGACCTGGATGTGACTCAGACCCACTGGACTGAGCTCCATGTCAGGGAGTGTGGAGTTGGCTGGCAACTCTCGCTGCTTGCACTCCTACAGATGCCTGCTCTCCTGTGCTCCTTGGGGAGCTGGGGGATTTGATTTCTATTGTCTCCTCTTCTGTTAGATTAAGCCAGACCAGCAGGATGAGATGTAGCCCTGTGTGCGAGAGGTAGAACTAAGTGTCTTCCTCTCCTTAGGTAATGTGCTGTCTGTCCAGGTGAGATTTTCAAGAAAAGATTTTACCCAAAGTAGCCACCATCCACTGATTGCTTTGATATGCCTGAGTCTGAGCAACCTTGTCAATGTTTGTTGATCATAATACCACTCATGGCAGCTGGTGTGAGAAGAGAGACAACGAGAGAGGGGTGGGCATGGAGCAGGCTTGTTTCAGAGAGCCCCAGCCCAGACCTGTCACCACCAGGCTGCTCCTGTAATGAGATCTACTTCCATGGCAGATCTTTTGGGCAGGTTAGCACACAGCACATGCCACGTCTATTTGTTGCTACTCATGTTGCTGCAAAAGCTGCAGATGAGTAAGTCTTACTGGATCAGATCATCAATCCTCCAAGTCCAGCAGCAATCCTTTGCTGTGCTTAATGCCTCAGGACTCACCTGAGAGCAGAAGGACCTGCTTCATTTGGAAATCTTCTATATATTATCTGTCTGCAAAACCAAGAACTAAGTCTAGTGACTCTCTGGGAGCAGACTTGTGAGAGGCATTCATGAATGTGGCTGTCTAATCACTCAGTGACTCCATGGAAATGAGAGACCTTAAGGTGGGAGAACTTGACCCTGTACTGACAGGTATTTTAGTATTAGGGGCTGAATTAACAATATAAATGTATTTTTTAAATTGCTAATATTTGGTACTGACTGCACCATTATCTGTCCCTGCTCTAATACAAGAGGCCCCATGTATTGGGATATGTTTACACAAGAGCATGTCTTTCCTAGCCATGCAGCCATGGGAGCTACCAAATCCACGGCAAGGTGGCTGAAGTCACTCATTGTAGGAATAGGGTAAAAAGCTAGCCTGTCATTTCTTCTAAGTGCAGTTAACAAGTAATCTGTGAGTTCCCACATGAAGCTGTTTTGAGAATAAGTTCCTCTAACACAACGGTCTATTCTGAGGGTGAAAAGTAAGTGCACCTGTAATAACAAGGGATTTGTCCCAGGAGAATCAGTAAAGAAAGTGTGTAAACAATCCAAGAATAGATAGATTTGATAGACAAGTAAAATGTCTTTTTACTAACAGATAGAATAATTAACAAGAAAGCTATTAACCAATTAGAAGTTGCCCTAGAAGTTTGTAAAAACCGTAAAAGAAAGCATGTGGCTATAATAAAGAGCCTTCTGAAAACTTGATACTGTGTCATTCTGTATGTCCTGACCGTCTCTATGACAACTCATGAGCACTGGCTGGGAAGTTTAGAGATCCCCTGAAACACTGGGCTCAGCGTTTTACAGGCATTAGGCTGAACGAGCTGATATAAGGAGAAGGAGAAAACAGATGGGAGAAAGCATTTATGAAGCAGCTGCCCATTAACCAATAATTTGGTACATTTCCTTCAGTACTTTTCATTAAGCCACAATATGTGGTTGTCTCATTTTCTGTGAGATGCATTGAATGTTCAAAAAACTCAGCTGTAATTACACAAATGCTGAAAGAGCAGAGGCATGCACTGTGTCAGGAATAGTTCTCTCTCATTGTGTTGTGGAGTACAACAGCCTGATGCAGCATCCTTCTACAGCCATCTCTTCTCTCTTGATTCTTCTCCGCAATTAATGGGGAAATGTGAGGAACTGATGATTTGTAATGAGAGTTGTTTAAATCTGGGGACTCTGTATGGAGGGTTTGATTCCAGGTTTAGACACACTGGTGGCAGCTTAGTATGGTAAATCAGAATTTATCAATGAAACTTGCTTGATTGTCTGTAATCTCTATTTCAGAAGATAATTTAATCTTCAATTCTGATGGATAGACAGATATGTCACATCTTCCTTGCACTAATCTGAGACCCTTGACACCTACAGTTAGAAATATAGGGCTGAATTTCTTCTAATAGTTCAAAATAACACTTGTTTTCCTGACGGCATTGCACAGTTTGTTAATGAAGATGAATGTTTATGATATTATGGTAATGGTCCAAACCTATCATCTTGCCTGCCCACCTCAAGTTCCTCACCAAAATGCAAGCTGGCTTTGCCAGGAGTCTGCCCTGAGTTTAGTAGGGAGAGGCCATGTCATGTGATACGTGTCCTGGAGCAGTAAGGTGAGCACAGACAGCTTGGCTATGCTTGCCTGGTCCAGGAGCAGGGTGGGAGATGCTGTGAAGCTCTGCTCTGCTTCTCGTTCCTGGTCCTATAAATCCATCTGTTGAGAATTTGACTTACACCAGCCTATGGCAGTAGATGAGAGCACCTTTCCCAGTGTTTGTGGCTACTGTGAGCAGTTTCCTTAGTGACTGTATGCACACAGAGATGAGGTGCTGGATGGGGAGAGGTGCTTTGAGTACACTGTTATATGGGCTGGGAATTATAGTGGATTTCAGATGGGAAAGACTTTTGTATGACAAGACATAATACACCATCTTCTATATGTTGCTATGAGAAGCAAGCCTTTGTTAAGTCTGCAGTTCCCATGAGGTGAATTAAGGCCTCAGTGACCAGTCTGCCTGCAGGAACCTTGCTTCATTTTCAGCCTTGGGTGAAAAGAAACCCAAATCATTTGTCTCAGTTTGAAAAGACAGATATCTGCTAAGGAGAGGCGGGGCCTCTCTGGGAATGGGGAATTCCAATCGCTTCCCTCCAAGTTATTATAATTTGGAAGATTAAAAAGGCTTTTTTCAGTCAGAGCTATGGGGAAAGGAATAACAGTCCTTTACTAGTAAATATAACAGGACAAACAAACAACAACAGCAATAATAATAATAATAATAATAATAATAATAATAATAAACAGAACCAAGAACCCCAAGGGTCTTTGTCTCACAAGCCCCGGGCAGTCTGATCTCTTAGGAGGACCCCGAGAGCACTAAGCCGAAACGGTGGAAAGTCCCGGGCTGATGGCTGGAAACGGTGGGATGTCCCAGCAGGCAGGGGGGTGTCCCGGCAGGCAAAGTGAGCAGTGCTGAAGGAGCCGCGGCGGCTGGATGGGGCTGACCCAGCTCCAGCAGGGCAGGCGAGGGGCTCCGAATTCCTGGGTGCTCCAGCAGATGATAGAATTCCCCAGACCGGACCCTCTGTTAACAGTGGGCTCCTCACGCAGCCAGCAGTCGCCCGACCCTCCTCTCCGAGACCGAGGGCAGAAGAGACCACCCTCAGCTCCTGGAGCCTCGGAGCCCCGGAGCCTTTTCCTCACCCTCAGACTAAGTGATCTACTACCTTTTTTGTGGGTCAAGTACCCTTTAATCATCAGTATTTAGTCTCTTAGCAACTTATGGGGGGGGAAAAATTCCACAGGAAAACGTAACCCCCAACATATTACAGGCAGAACCAGTGCTGCCTGAGACAGTGGCTTGCCAGGCACCCTGAAAGTGACTGGAAAAGTGTGGTGGTTTCAGGCAGATTTTGGGAGAAACCCTCCCACGGGGCCCCCCTCCCCTCCTCCAACCGGTTCGTGAAAAAAGATTTCCTCAGAGAGAAGTGGAAAAAACCTGTTTATTAAACAGGCAAAGCGCTCCCAGCACAATACCCGGTGACAAGAGCTTGGTGCCGCTTACGGAGGGATAACAAACTTAAAGAAAGTCTCCTTGAGGGTCGTCACTGTGCTCCACCGCTCCGTCTCTGCTGACGCTGGGAAAAAAGGAGATGTGCAAGGCTGGTCTTGGTGGGGTGGATCCCCTGTGGAGGCCCCCGGTGCTTCCCCAGGTCCTTAGTCCGGAGAGGCTGGAACAGTTCCGAGGAGAGGACAAAAAAAAGCCAAAAGGAAGGAAAAAAGGACAAAAAAAAGAAAAATAAAAAAAAAAGGCAAAAAGCTTCAGCTATTCTACAGCGTCTAACTACGCTAGCACTAAACTAACTAACTGCCGGGGAAAAAACAACAGAGCTTCTTTCGTCTTGCCGTGTTCCAGCTCCCCCGCTTCAAGGTCACTCCGATGAGCAGAGTTTTCCTGGGGAAAAACAAACCGCGCTTGCCCTCCCCCCTGCACCCAACAGACGATTGGGGATACACAGTCACCCCAGGACAAAAAGAAACCTTGAATTTGTGTAACCTTGCCCACTTGTTCTTTGGGCTGATTTTCCAGAGAGTTTCATTCCTTCTATGATTTTGGATTTTGGAGTCAAGTGCAGAAATACTGAACTGCTGGAAGTTGTTAGACCTTCATTTAGAAGGAGCACAGTCCCATAAAACTGGGACAGTTTCCACCATTTAAGTGGTACAGAAAGGAACTCCTTAAGCCACTAGCACAGTGAACTCAAGATAGATTTCAATTTTATTTCTGAAAACTTTAACAATACTGATGTATAGTAACTTTCTAGTGAGTTTGAAATGGGATAATGTGCAGATATGGTAATGTAGGGATGTGCACAAAGTCAGTTTATCAGTGTCTGCTCCATGAGGTAGTCTGAGACTTTGGCATTGTGGCAGCCAAGTTCTACCTTTGTGTTGCACCCAGAGAAAGGAGGATGTCCCCAGCCCCTTAGAGAACTCTGCTCTCCGGTGGGTAACACAATGGCTCTCACCACTTGGCTTGTGTTGGTCCCCAGCATTCTGGCGCTGGGCACAGTGGGAAGTGTGCATATGCAAAGCCTCTGGCTCCTGTGGAATGCGATTACCATTGAACAGGAGGAAGCAGAGCTGTGTGCTTTGAGTTTAGCTTTTCATGCCAGTATTGTTGTCTGCCAAATCCATTAACTCTGCAGTGCAGCTCAGGGTGCTTTAAACATTTAAATGGAATTGACTGAAACCCCAAACTAAGTAGATATGAGTGTTATTTACCTCCAGTTCTCCCTATAATTCTTATTCTGGAGCTAAAGCAGCAGCAGTAATTTTCTCCACTTCCTCTGGATACTAGTCTTCTATGTTAAAATTTAGCTTGGCTGTGTGTCTGCGTTGCCCTGAAGAAAGGCAGGGTCCACCTGGACACAGTTGAGGCCAGCATCAAGGAGGAGCTGATGGTGACAGGAGCTGGTACTGAGGAGAGCTGGGATTACAGTTAGTGTGATGGCCACACCAGCCTGTGGCGGGTCAAAAAGCTGCTTGGGCTCTCCCTGCAGGGGCTGCTGCAAACAGAGCTTTGCTTTCAGCCACAGCGTTGTACTGTGTGTTATTCATGCAGAATCTCAATGGTTTCTGAGAATGGAGCTCTTCCTTCCATGGAGGTACTTAACAGCAAGTTCCTCCTCTGGCTACTACTCATACAGTACCTATTTTTATGGCACCTGTATGAGTTTTGACTTTCCTCAAGGAGTGTTCTTTTGTTTTCCCCACCAGAAAATTAAATTGGTTGGACTGAGCCTGGAACATGCAGAAGTTCTTATGGTACAGGAGTGATGAGGAGGCATGTAGAGAGGAGTATCTCCTGGAAGGCTTGTTTCCAGAGGAAATTGGGCCTATTTCCCTTTTTTTTCCTCATCCTTTTCAATATCAAAATATAATATAATGAACAGATGGATTTTTCCAAAGAACAGGCTAAGCCTCAGTAGATTCATGTTGCCCATCCCACTTGTTATGCTGCAGGAAAATGGTAGCTGAACAGCACCACATGGGCATTGGTGGCACTGGGGATGGAGTGTAAAAACCAGTTCTTCCCCTTTTTCCGTAGTGTCATACAAACATCTGATGGACCTTAGGCAGAGTGCAATCATGAGCACCACTGTCAGCCTGATCTTTTCCAGGGAATTTAAAGATGTCTGAACTAGTGGTGTGGTGCCCACAGAGTGGAGTTTTTCTGTTCCCTTCTGCCTGCTGTGCTTTGAGCTCATGTTACTAGAAAATTACTGATTGTGCAGAATATGGAGCAATGGATGCATAACTAGATTAACAGAGACAGCACACTCTGCAAGCAATATTTTTCTTCCCATCTCTAGAGACAAATAAGCAAAAGTCAACAAGGAACAAGATACTGCAGCTACAAAACTGGTGCTGGACTTACCAAAACACCTTATATGTTTTCTGCTCTGATTACAAGTGCAATATGATTAATTCTCAATTCTTGTATTGATTACCTTTATTGTATGCATTGGACAGAATATTTATAATTTGTTTCAGTCACCATATTTTGTAAGGTTAGAAGGCAAAAACCCAGAAATTATATTTGAGGAGACTATGAATTTTAAGCTACTTTGGGTCAAATTTTAATGGCTCTAATTTCTGAAGACAGTCGTCAGGCATTGTTGGATTCAGCGGAAACTAAGTGCTCCCTGCACTGAGGTTTGAGGGCCTAAAGTGCTAGAGTTGCTCTTTAAACATTAATTAAAGTGTTCTGTTAAGATGCTGAAATAATAATAGATATTCTGCAATTACTATAATTATTATCAGATTTATCTAAGTGAAATTGTGGCTTTGTGAGAGGAAAAAAAATATTACTAGCTTATTGTTACGTATCTACATCACAGCTTTATTACTTGGATACAGAAGGTTATTATGAAATCCATGTATCTGTAACCTGGTTACATGTCTGAAATATTAGTGGCAGCCACTGAATTTCAATAATCAGGTTGTTTTTAAAAATTGGACACAGGTGAGGCCAGCATCAAGGAGGAGCTGATGGAGGCAGGAGCTGAGTTTTTAAAAACTAAGGACATACGCAGTCAATACTGACCCTAGTTGTATCTTTATTTTTTTAACATATATGCTAATGTTAAGCAAAGTAGGTTTCTTTTAATTTTGTAATTTTTTAGGTCCTTTTTTACTCTATCAAGTCATGCTAGTCCTAAGTTAATTAGTCCTGATGTGTGCCTGAATAGATAAAGAGAGGAAAAATATTGGTTATCCTTTCTTGAAAGGGCTGGGCTTCTTTTTTGTGTTTTGAACAGTACTTATTGATGCCATTCAAAGGCATTCCTTTCTGAAGGATGAGATGATTCCAACAGCCAGCAATGATTCAGCTCCACAGTTGTGTATAACAAGAGAGCGTTCATAAATACAGTAGCCAACAGCAAAGCATGTCTGTAGTATCTTTTTTTTTTTTTTTTTTTTTTTTAATAAAATAAGGAATGGTGGTCCACGTGTGAGACATCAGCATAGCCATGCTAGCATCAGCATCAGCATGCTAGAGGCATTTTGCAGAAATTGCGGTCCCAAACTACCATTTAAGAGCAAAGCTGTTTCTGTGAAAAGAAGTAAGAATGTTATCAGCATTAAGAAGTTAGTGTGATGACAATTAATATGACCAAAGGAAAAAGAAACTATTAACAGGAGCATCTCTGAGTTTTACTGAATGTATCCATTCTAGCAAATGCTCATTTGCCACCCAGTTTATCTGGTCACGATGGTGCTTGGAGAAGGGATGCAGTACATTCCTGCCCCAAACAACTCCACACTCCAAGAGGACCCATGCACAGATCAGGGGGCTTGCAGGCAGCATCAGGACAAGAATTCCATGTAGCCTCCTTTTAAATACTTTTCTCCACTGAGATTTTAGAGGAAGGAGCATGAATTACAGCACAAACCATAGAAAGGCATCCTGTGGGCAGGGAATTCTTTACTCCCACTGTGTTAGCTATTTCTGTGCTACATTGAGTAGAGATTTGAAATGTAATATTGGCCTTTTAATAGAAAGCCAACTACAAGAAAGAAAGTAGCAGTCACAGTATCAAGGGCTTACATGCCACACTGGCCCTAATCTGGAAAAAAATGGATCCCCAATATCTTGGTGGACACAAAGGTCCTGCTCCTCTTACTCCAGCTGTGGTAGCTGTTAGGGCTGAGTGCAGTATCTTCCTGCACAGGTTATTTTTCCTGTAAACCTTGAACACAGAAAGCAGCAAATGCACCTCCAGGATGATATTCTGTGGTATATGCAGAATGCACCTGTACATCCTCCTCTCATCCTTTCTGCTTCTGTCTGGGGGAATGCCTGTCCTCTGCCAGCTCCTTGTGGGGGTGATGCTGGTCCAGAGCTGCTCAAGGGCTTGAAGGCTCAGTGCATTGCCCTGTCCATTCATGTTTTATGGACGGAGGAGGAACTGTGAGCATCCCTAGGTCTGACAATCAGGGCTGGAAGGAAACAGGACCAATTTATTTTATTGCCAAGGTTAAAACAAGCCAGGATACCAGCCAAATCTTAAGTCAAGTATGCAAGAGTGTACAAGTGTGGAGACTTCCTAGGGTAAGTTAATTGCAGATGCTCAAATGACCACATATAGCTTTCCACATAGGGTATTTTCATAAGAAAGCCAGAACACAGAAAGCTAGTGATGTATATGCATAGACTACATAAATCTTCTGGACATTTCTATTCCATAATATCAGCTGTTATCATTCAAATTATAGCTTAATTATCTGCTTTGGCACAGGTACAAAATAATAATCCTGTCTTGCTTGTCAAAACTGAGATGATGGCTGATGGCAGCTGTGTGATTGTCTCTGCCCCAGCCACGAATTTCATTAACTCCATCAATGTGACAACTGCAGAATCCTGCTATTGACAGGAACTCTGGTAAATTTGTTAAATTCCTTGGCTTGTGCTGCTCCTCAGCTGTGTTATAATACATAGATATTTTAATGAATCCTAGGAGCCAAATTATGTCTACCATAAAGACTACTCCACAGTTTTTCAATTTAATACAATACATAATAATTAGTCATTTAGTTCTTGAAAGGGTAGAAAATGTGTAGAGTTCACATTCCCAGAGAAGCATGGTTCAGTGCTCATCGTGATACAGTTATTTATCAGTGACAATACTGGAAGCAGTGTTTAAATTCAGCACCTCTGCCATTTCTGAGAAGAAGATTGCTGGGAGAACTGTCAGCTGCTTGATACCAAGTAATTTTTTACATCTTTTTATAATTCATAATATCAGTTCAGCCTTTTTCCAAACAAGTCTGACTTGCTTCTTTAATCACTTTATAATCTTCACAGAGGCCCTCACCCAATAATTCAGGCATATATGCCTGTTTGAAAGGAGTTACATTTATGTAGCCATGAAGATTAGGAAGAATAAATGTCTTAATTATAGCCTACGTGTTTTTAATGAAAGACTGCAAGTGTCACAGTTGGGGGATGCAGCAAAGCTGTTTGGTGTCACAGTCACTGCCCTCCAGGAACAGGGTGCTTGCTGTCTTTCCATATCATCAGTCACTCCAGCTGTCAGGCCAAAGGGGCATGGGTGAAAAAGCAGGATTGTTTCTTGAATGCTAACCCCCTCTACAGAGGATGTCAGAGGATAATGAGAGGAGTGCACTCTTGCTGTGGTTGTCCCTCTCTGATTGCCCCTCTCCAAAGGGGGAGACTGCAGGGATAAATGGTGCATATATCAGTCCTGTCCAGAGCTGATTCCTTGTCCCCAAACCAGTGGCTGTATGGTGAAAGCCTGCTGTAGCCAGTGTGGAGAGCTGGAGTTGTAGGTGAGCTCAAGAAATTTGGGGTTTTGGCCAGTAATTACGGTAATGCAAATCTGACTAATGAAAATTACAATTTGACACACTACACGTGCTGCCAGAAATGACTGTGCAATATTAATGCTAATTAAATGCTAAAAAATATTATCAAATACCATGGCTATGACTTACTGTGATCCACTCTCTAACAGTCAAGGCAGGCTCTCTGGAGATGGGCTTAGGAACATCAAATATTGATCTGAATCTTGCATTACTCCATAGATGATGGTGTTTATGTCTATTATCTACTCTTAATTTTATTAAACTATTTTTACAGCTTTGAAAGATGTGTTCTTGGTTTTGCCAAGTGTGACCAATTAATTTTAAAGTATTTTGAAATCATTTATTATAATACAGTATGTTGCTTTAATTCAGAGAGATTAATGCTTAGTCCCCTTTCTGAATTACATGTAGAGGTCTAAGGGATCATTTCAAATAAATGTAGATTATAAATGGAGTAGCACTGCTCACAGTCTTCTGTGCAAACCCACAGCTGTGGACAATGATTTACTGCTCTCTTTTAAGATGAACAGAGCAAGTTTTCACTTGTTAAGATAGGATTCCAGTAGGATAAGGACATGATGATTAGGATAGGATAGGATAGGATAGGATAGGATAGGATAGGATAGGATAGGATAGGATAGGATAGGATAGGATAGGATAGGATAGGACAGCAGTAGGATAACAGCAGGCTTACAGTAAGTAAAGCAAAAAGAATCACTATGACTCTGGGAACAGGGCTTTTTCAGAAAGAATGAAGGTATTATCCTTAAAGTAATTATTTTGATAGACTCCCAGTGGCCCACTGAAGATGTATTTGGGTTTGCATTCATGCAACAGAATCAGGTAGATATCTATCAGCCCAGTTAAACATGTCATCTGTAGTTGTCTTTCCAGATACCAAAGACCATCAACTCTTAATATGGTTGATTGTTAAGGAGCATTTGATGTGTTCATACTTCAGCTGGGCTAAGCAATCGAATGTCCATAACATTTAACACAATAGCTTGATGTAGTGGTTTTATGTTTACTAAATTCTGGTCTTAGTACTTACTTTTTTTGTGGGAGAGAGACTAGGAGAAAAGCAAAGTAGGCTTAACTTTAAAAATGAACAAATAATTTTATTAACACACACTAAAAGAGTGGAAAAAGAAAGTTGGGAAAAAAATTAAAACAAAACAGAATGAAACTCTAAAAACACTCTTCTCTCCCTGTCCTAGGGTAAATTTATGATGCTTGTATCCCCAGTCGTCTGCTCTGTTTGTGCTGTATATTGAGTTCTGTGCCTTTAAGACTGGTTCTAAGAGCAAGGAGAAGCACAGAGTTTGTTTTGAGAAAGCTGCCTGACTCCTACACATTCTTCTCTGGACCAGGTGTTCGGCGGAGGTTTGGAGAGACTGCAGGACAGAGATCTTTATTGCTTTTAGTTAGTTTCAGCTAGCTAGGGCAGAGAAGTTCCCTGGACTGGCTTTTTTCCTTTTTCTTGGAACTGTTTAAACCTGCTCTGGACTGAAAACCCAGGGGAGCACTGAGGGCTGCACCTGCTGCCCACCGGGGCCTGGACCTCGGCATTTTCCAGCAACGCCGGAGGGACTGGGACTGATGAGAGACTGAGAGAGAGCCGAGCTCCACCCACGGCAAGAACCTTCTCAATTTGCCATCTCACTCCAGAACGAGAGGTTTTATTGTTTCATATTATTCATTCTTTATACTGGTATGCACTTTGTTTGTTAAGTAAAATAGTTTTTTCCACTTTTCTCCAAAGGAGTTTTTTACTGGACCGGTTGGAGGGAGGGGCCATTTGGGTTTGCTTCCCAGAGGGATCCTATTCAGGGGTTTTCTCCCAAATTTGTCCTTAAACCAGGACACTCCCCTTACAAACTGTTAACTTTTTTTTACAAAACAACATAAAGAGACAAAACTTGTAATTTTTAGTCAGTTTTACTATTTGAACATAGTCTTTCATCAATTCTTTAGGAGAAGAGTCTCTTAGAGTCATGAATCTCATTGACAATTTAGAACAGTTCTCCTGTGGGTTTTTTAACTGTCACAGAGAACAGTTGCCTGGAGAAATCTGCCTTTGTGACCCTTCCCATTAGCAGGTCCCCAAGCTGCTTATAGGTCATGGGTCTTAGACTTTTTCATATTGGGGTGTCAGCTTTTAAAGGTGAATAACTCTAAAGGCAAAGGATTCTTCATCTCAGGGTACAGAGATATCTTTTCACTTCTTCATTGGTGCAGAGGGCTTCTCATCTCTATATCTGTTCAAGCATTTTATAGGATTAACACTACTTAGTCCATCACAAACACTTTTGCTCAAATCTACACACAAATCTAAACAATCATTTCCCCAAATGCATATCTTTCTTATGATTTAAAGGGATAATCTAAATATAGAGTTCATTTCTATGGCTCAGTAAGAATGGAACAACCAACTCTTCACCCTTTTTTCTTAATAGTCTTTTCACTCTTGCTCTACTGACTTCATGATGTTTTTTCTTTATATTCACTTTTCTCTCAGAGAAGGGCCAAGCCCTAGAAGCTTCCTGTTACTAGGAAAAGGTTAAATCTGCTCAGAGTCTCTTCTCTCCCTCTATAGCTCATGGTATTAGATGTTCAAGGCCACACAGAACTCATGTACAAACATCAGAGATCTGAGCACCTGGGCAGTCTGGAATCAAAAAAAAAAAAAAAAAAACCAACAAAAAACCAGGAAGGATCATAAAGGTCTTTTTGGCCCACCCCTCGGTGTAAATGGGGTGGCCTCAGCCTAAATGGTGCTCATAGCTCTTATCAGGGGCCCAGCAGAGACTCCTCCCTGCTCAAGCGAGGTTTAGAGAAAGTAGTTGTTGTAAAGCAGGAACCTCTCCTTCCCCCCCTTCACCCAGGAGCCGATGGAATCCGGCCAGGCCTCAGGCCAGCTCACCCCCAAAAAGGGGGGACCAGCAGGCCCAACTCGATGTTACCTGTCTCTCTCTGGCCAAAGGAAAAAAAGGAAAAGGCCAACTTGCAGGAAATCAAGGGGTTTTATATGGTACTTCCCAAAATCACAGCCGACAATTTTCAGTGGTCAAAACAGATGCCAATATTCCAACTAACCCTCTGATAGGTCCCTGTCTTTTCTAAAGCAATTCCCAGGTCCTGACCGGGGAAATCATTCACATTCCTCTATGACTAAAGACCTAAACTGTATTAAGTCATGACACTTGACATTTAAGTGTCAGTTAAAAGTCTTTTCTTGAGCTGATTTCCAGAGGGATGTGTGTTTCATTATTGAAATGTCCTCGCAAATAGTTAGATAATGTGACTGTGATTCCAGGTCCTTGACAGAGTCTTGTTCTTCAAAGAGAGAATTTAAAATTAATTATTCCCAGGACCTACATAACTTACAGAGTTGGTAATGACTGGTGGAGCAGCCATTGTGTGCAAGGAGGTGGGGACAGGCACGAGGAAGATTTGACTGACTGTTCTGGGGAACCACGATGCTCCTATGAAATGCTGCCATTAAAAATTATGAAAATGGCATATTTTCCAAACATTTTAATTGCTTCTGAGCAAAAATCTGCTTGGGAATAATAAAGGACCACAGCACTTAATGCTATGACCATAGGGTGAACCTCCTTAGTAAATGTCTTGTATGTTGGTGGGTGTAAAAGGTTATTCCTGAGGCAAACACAGTGCAGAGTGAAAATGGTAGAGAATAAGAACAGGGAGCAGCTTGCAGAGCTATTTTAAGCCCTAGTGCTTGAGCACAGGAGGCTGCATTGTGATGGGCACCTCCTTTACTTCTGTGGCTTCCCTTGGAGCAGTATCTAATCCAGAGGGTCTCTGGACAGTTGTCTGCTGCACAGAGAGGCAATGCTCCTTATTTTCCTATCTCTTTTGCAATAAAAAGGTCCCAGCTCTACTGCAAAGGAGTTGCAATAGAGCCAGGAGCAAAATTTGCCATTCTTCTTTGCCACCAAGCAGCATTATCTTTAGACTTTAATGATTACAAACTACCCTATCCATAAGGCTTTGGAAAAATCAATAATGTATGCTCATTTGGTGGGGGGCAAGTGATGTCTTCTATCTTCAAGTGTATGATTATGATGTGAGATGAGGTACTGATAGTTTGAAGTCCTTTATAAATGAATTAAATTGCTCTGTCTAAAAAGAATAGGATGAACTGGATCAAAACTGTTATTTTCTGAGATAATAAATAAAGTAATAATGTGATTGTTAGTTTCACTGATTGAGGTTTGGAAGCAAATTTAGAAAGGAAAAATTGAACATAGGTGTGAACTCCTGTTTGTAACAGTTTTATCACAAGGGGATCTTGGGTTCCCTTTCCATAGGAGAGCACTTGGGTTGTGTTGAGAAGAAGCCTGATATAAAATGCGAACTAAAGCAGGCAAACCCAGAAAATTACCACAGGACTCTCCAAACCTTCTTTGATTGAAGTTCACTGAGTGAACTACTCTGATAGTGTCAGCTGGTCCAGCTGTACCCTTAGTGAGAGGCTGCACCCATGTTAGTATGCTGGGAAAATGGTGCTGCTGGGCCATTATTGTTGTAACATCAAGGTTTACAATCAGTTGGGCAGGGATCACTTTTTACTGGAGCCCCGTGGTAAACTGAGTTCACTGAGCTAATTAATGCTAAGCAGACATTTCTAACGGGTGAGTTTTTCTGCTTGCTTAAAAAATTTTAGTCAAAAACTAGAATAGGCGGTTCCTTACAGTTTCAGTCTGTCCAGCCCTAAATGTCTACTAGCACATAACTAAGAATCCTCCTCACCCAGATTCTATAATATCTATAAAAAACACCTTCTGTGTCTTCCAGAGGCAAATATCTGTTCTTGTTTAAAACCTTCTGTAAGGAAATCTGTGCCACGTTATTGGCACATGCGGTCAAATTAGAGGTGTTGGTCTGAGGAGATGTCCCTGTCATTTTTACAGCACAAGCATACTGCACTACACTCCCTGCTTACAGATAGGTACCAAACAAATCAAAGTAATTAGGAATTAAGAACAATCTGAGACCACAATCATTTGAGATTTCAAAGTACACATCTTGCCTCAGTACTACTGCTATTCTGGCTTGTTTTTACCTCTGAGTTATCATGACAAGGATGTGATAGCAAAGAATGAAACAGCTTGGGTCCTTTTCAAGCTATGTCAATGATTAACTGTCCTCGGTTTATCAAGGAAAGAATCCACAGTGGTTTATTGTTTGGAGTTTTGGAGGAGTTTGCTGTTTTTCATTCCCTCAAGCTTTTTCAGTGTCATGTCTAAATAGAATTTGCTGCTTTATATTGGATCCTAAGTCATGGCTGGGTTCTAAGAAGGTGAAGGGGATCTCGCCTTTCATTTGCAAATCCTTCCTTCTGTAAGACAGTACTAATGCAACATTAAACCAATGTCTATTGAACAAAATTACCCTAAGAGATAATCTGTTGACAGGGGGAAAGGAAAGGACAGCAGGGAGCCTTCTGAATGTTTGAGCTTAAATCTGGAAAGTAAGAGCTTGAATTTCTCTTTAAATTTATTTGTTGTTATTCACCCATGCAGTTGTTTTTAACACTTGCCACAGTTGTTGAAGTGTGTTCTCACTGACAGTGTGAGTAAGTCCTGTGCACCTTTCTTTTCCCATATTTTGCATAAGCGCTGTTAAAATACAGTTCTTTGCTCTGGTTCCTGTATGCTAAGCAGAAATATAAATCAGTCTCATGCAATTCAAAGGCAATTAAAAAGAACTTTGAGAACTGCATACTTTTTAATAATCTTCTTGTTACAATTAGCAACAATAATTAGTACTATTAGCAACAACTGTGTATTATTTTAATTCAGTAATATCTCTTGTGAAGGAAAGGGTCAGGGTGCAGTATTTAGAAAAACAGGAATGACTGTATGAAAAGAGCGAAAAGTGGTTTTAACATTCAAATTAATTTTGAGTTGGGATGAAATTGAGAAATTCTGTGCAATGGTTGGATTTATGCATTTAATGCAGAGCAGGCTTGTGAGCAGGGCCAGCAACTGCACCAAAGAAGGTAGTTATGAATCTGGCTCTGCATGACTTCCCCAAGGTTTTTTGCCCTGTTGTCGCCTAGACTCTGGCTAAGGGCCTAGGGCAGCCATCAAGCTGGCAAGGAATATCTTAAAGTTGTAATTCACGAGCAGGCCTAGTAATACCAATTCAGGAGTTAATCCAGCTGTATTCTAATTCATGAGAGTAAAGAAAGGGGCAAAAAAGCTTTTTGCTGGAAACACTCTGCAGTAATAATGGACATCAGTGTGATGCACAGAATTTGCACCTTTGGACCATGACTAATTAACCTTGGTTCTGAGCCTGTCATTTCCCCTCAGATAGCTTCATCTTCATATTTCTCTGCTGAAGCTTGAAGTAGGATCTCTTCCACCAAATCTAGCTCAAAAGCAGTCAAAATACCAGGTGCTCCCATAGTAGATGCTCTCAAAACCAAGACTTTTTCCTCCCTGCCTTCTGGCTCTACCTATTCTTGCAGGTGCAGAGGAGGGTCTGCTAAACTTTTCACAGTTTCATTCTAGAACATAGGTGGATTTTTTGTTGCCTTGTTCTTGTTAGTTAATTTTGTTCCTGGTTTCCCCTGCTCTTCAATAACAATTTGCAAAGGCTAGGGTTAACTGTATTAATTCTGCATCAATACTCTTACAAAAATTAGAAATGTAGAAGTTCTGAGCTGTGCCTGGGCTAGTGAGGCAAGAGCTCTTGGAGCTCCCTGGAAGACAAGTAGCTCCACGCAAGTTTCCATCCCACCTCCCCTGAACACCTGTTTTAGTAGGAGATGAGTCACTGCTTTTCTGCTCCTTTGAGAAGAAGGAACCTGGATGACGCACGCATTAACGAAGTGTATAAATGTTAGATATCCTGGATAAGCTTATCCCTCAGAATTCCTTCAGAAACTGGTATTTTCAGAGACCAGCTGAACTGCTTCGTTTTGGAGGAAATGTCTCGGTTTTGAAAGACAGTTTTTTTGTGAAGAAAAGCTAGAGCCTCCCTTGGAATGGAGAATGTAAACCCCCTTTCCCTCCAAATTATTGTAATTTTGCATTTAGGGGCTTTCAGGCAAAGATATGGGAACAGGAGTAACAGTTCTTTACTAGGAATATTAAAAAAAGGAAAATACAAATGTAGTGGAACAAAAAAACAAGCAAGGAAGCAAACAAAAAGCCTGGACAAAACCCTGACAGAGTCAGGGATACAACCTGGCACCCTGGTGGTCAGGGTGTTGGAAGTAGTCCAAATAAGTCCTCCTGGAGTAGCTGATGTGGTTTTGTGGAGTAGAAATGGTCCTGTAGAAATTCTAGTGGTGACGAGATGGGTCCGGTCTTCCTCCGGGAATCCAGTGGCAAAAACCGGATCCCTTGTGTCCTTCAGTCCCAGTTTTTATCTAGCTAGGAACAGCTGGCTCCTCCCCCACTGGATGGAGCATCTCCCAATGGGATGATGGAATGTGTCATGTCATTGGTGGGCCCTAATGGCCCATTATCAGAAGATGTCCCCCTGGAGGATGGGGGGGGGGGGGCAGGGGGGTGGGGGTGGGGGGTGAAAGAGATAAGAAACACTGCCCCACCTGGATTTAATGGCTGGGCCATTATCAGAAGGCATCGCCCCCCCTCCCCTCTGGAGTTAGAAGGATAAATCTCCCAAAAACCAGCTTTCAACAGATGAAATAGAATACACAATTTTAGGTTATATAATCCAAGACAGAGAACCAGGGTGGGAAGGAGGGTGATTTCTGGCTGCCATGTCAGGGCATCACTGGTCTGGTCCTCAGCTGTGCAGTACATTATGGTTGTGCACCACAGCACAAGCTGAGTCCTTGGTTACAGTGGCCTCATGCCTGAATCTGGAACTCTTCCAGTCAAGCAAAATCTGAGCAGCTGAAAAAACCTCTCTCTAGTCCTTAGGAAGGTTTACACATACCTCTGGGATGGCACAATCATCAAGCTACTAAAGTATGGCTGCAATCCCAAGTTATGTTTTTATCACTGTGTTTTCATCCTGTGTATCTGTTGGGGGTTAGATTTGTTTCTTTTTTACTTATATAATTTTCCCCCATAAGTTGCTAGGAGGCTAACTACTGGGTACTTATGGATGCTTTCAGCAAAACAAAGATGTGGCCAAAAGTTGGGAGAGGGAAGATCCCATGAGTTTTGGGGGCAGGTAAAAGACAGGACTGGGGGCCAAGCTGTTGCTTGCCACAGGAGGAGTTCACTGTCATCACCAAGTCCGGTCCTGAAAAATCTACCACCATCTACCCCTGTGCCCAGGAATTCTGTCCTTCCCTCCTCCTGCCCTGCTGGGCTGGCCCTGTCCCACTCTTGGTGCTTTCTTTGGCACTGCTTTGAGGCTTTTTGCTACTCTGTGGCCCCGCACTGCCCTACCCTGCCGGGAAATCCCTGCCATTCCAGCTACCACCAGCGGAGCTTCTGATACATTTCATCCACCAGCCTATTTTCCACCATTCCAGCTTGGTGCTCTCAGAGTCCTGCAGGGGCATCAAGATCAGACTGCCCTGGACTTTGTGAAGCAAAGCCCCTCGAGGTTCCTGGCTCTGTTTATTATTAATGCTGTAGTTGTTGTTGTTTGTTTGCCTTGTTACACATGCTAGAAAATAACTTATTCCTATCCCCATACCTCTGCCTGAAAGCCCCTTTAATTTTCTAAATTATAATAATTTGGAGGGAAGAGAATTTGAATTCTCCCTTCTGATGGAGGCCCTGTCCCTCCCTAGTAGATACCTGTCTTTCAAACCAAGACAATATCTTAAACTTGCTGAATTTCCCCAAATCTCCCAGATGCAGCTGTTGTTATTGCTTATGTCCTTTTCGGTGTGGGCAATATTCTGCTAAAGCTCACTGTTCTTCATATGATTTCTACAGCTGCTCTTATAACAATAGATTTATTTCACTTACAGTTATGATAATTGCTCCTTTTATGCTTACCTAAACAATTTTAGTTTAGAGCTCTGAACAAGCACTTCCACATCCAAAACAATGGGACTATCCAAGAAGCACTGCTGCCAAGCAATGCCTGAGCCTCTGTGGGGCAGGACCTGTGCAGGCTCTGCTCACTGAGAAGGTCTTGAAGCCAAACTCCTTAGCTTCTTCTTGCGCCTGGCACAGAATTTCATCACAGATGAACTGCTGTTATTTCCAAACAGCTGTGCAGCTTGATAAACAGATCAGTATTTGGCATGGAAGGTTGCACAGTCTATGCTTGTCCACATAACACTCATCATTACTTTTCCTCCATTTGGCATTGGTATAGCTGTCATTCTGCTTGATTAGCTCCCAGATGACTGAAAAGTTGGCAAACTGTTTCTAATGGAAACACAGCAGTCTGTGTCTAGAAGGGGGTTATTGGAAGTGAATTTTAAATATAACAGATGCATTTAAGAAATTATTTATATTTTACTGTGTGATGGTCCCCTGGCAGCTGTGCACAGAGTCTCACTGAGGTGTTAGTGAGTAACAACCCTTTGAGAGAGACAGCTGGCTGAGAATTTCTCATCCAAGCAATTTTCTGAAGTAAGGACACAGTTCCCAGAAAATAAAATAATTCCCTAGAGGCTCATTCTTATTATGAACAATTAAAAAAAAAAAATTATACATTTTATGGTAATTTTGATCTGTATATTTGTCAAAATGGCCTGAAGGCATTTAATATTATGTTAGTATTAGCTGGAACTCCCCTATTGCTGTGCATCAGTCCTTGGAACCGCAGCTAAGGACTCTCTGTTTACCCGCTTGAGGGCTGATCTATATCCCTCAGCTCTAGGTTGGTTTCTGGCCAATATCTGTCACTTGTTCTAGAGAGGGACCCAGGGCAGGCCTGGGACCCATAGCAGAGCAGGAACAACAGGACCCTGGAGGTTTCCACACTGTCTTGAACTACACTACTGTGTGTTGAAAGGGAGTGGCTAAGAGGTTGCACTCTCAGGTGGGTGAGAAATCAACAGAATCAGGCTCAAAGGTAGTCTAGTCAGTTATTTAAAATTTTCAGTGAGTCAGATTACTAATACTTTTTTTTTGCTCAGAACAATACCTTTGGAGGATGTATTCACTGCAGCACAAAATCTCTTGCACCAAATTAAAGACATTGTTTCAAGAGAGAGAGCAGGCTTGAGAAAGGATGTCTTCTCTGGAGGGAGGAACAAAAGATGCACGACAGCAATCTGCATTCCCTCAGGAAAAGTAAGTAAATTCACTTCAGCTTTTAAAAAAATAAAAGATTGAAATCCCAAGTTGTTTTGGTTATTTTATCCTGATCACTGCCCTCTGAGTGCCTCTGCTCTGCAAGTTAGCATTTGTTGTCTGTAATCTCTCTATCAAACCAACTGCATTGATTTATATCTCTGCTCTTGTCCAGCCCATCTCCCTTGTGACCAAGGAGGCAGTTCTCTTGAGCTGTTGTGACTCTTTCATTACTGGTTTTATCTCAGGGCTGTGACTGTGGTGCAGAGTGTGCTTGCTGCCACTCTGAATGAAGATCTTGCTAGGTCTGCATTTTGACACAGCTCTGGGAGGAATAGTGCTTCCCTCTCCCAGGTCTGGGAGCATGGGATACCATGCAAAGCACAAAGAGTGACTTCAGAACTCCCTGGGAAACCCAGCTTCCACTGAATCAGAGTTTAAGAAGGCAAACATGAAGAAGAAAGCATTTTCTTATCATGGCAGATCAATTCAAATTTTATCTAACTGCATAATGCTCTAGATGCTATTTATAATGAAAATATTTTCATCTCTGTGGCAGGCTAAATGTTCCTGAAAGACTGTATATGCTGTCCCTGACTTCTGTAGATAAAATAATTTTACTGTTACCATCAATAATTTTCTCTGTTTCCACTAAAAGCGCTTCAGTATTATTCCTGGTAATTGAAACACAGACCCAGACACAGCACATACTGCTATGAATGGGAGCAGATGTAGCACATGGGAGCCGAGCTCCTGCTCTGGCTTCATGAACTCAGATTTTGGGGTCCCAGAGGAGTAAGGATCACCTTCAAGGGATGCTGTCTTGGAGGAGCAATGTCCCATGTTTATGAATTGTAAAGTGGGGGGTTATCCTTTACTGATCCCTGCTCTAAAGGACTCAGTCTTTCATGGAGTCAGCTCAGCGGGTAGCAGACATGGAGGAGGCACACCTCAGGGGAAAGATACCCTGAATTGCTTGAAGAAGCTCCTTACACTTCAAAATGCTTCCCTGTGACCCAGCTGTTGCTATTCTTTTAGTCACTTTCCCATCTGGATAGCAGAGAACAACTGGTGAGGTTTCTGAGTTAAAAGGATTCTAATTCCTGTGTTTCACTATGAAAATGGGGAGAGTTGTTAGGAAAATTAATCCACAAACACCAGAGGTTTATGTCCAAAAAGGAGATAGAGGAGTCCTTTTACTTTATTCAAATAAAGGGAGAGGCCATGGGGCATTTCCCCTGGTGTCTCTCAAATTTTGGAGGGCACAGCCTCCTATTTATCTTAATTTCCTGGCTGCATTTCCCTCTCTCTTTCCCCATTGGCTGAGGTACTTGAGAGTTACAGACTTCCCAGAGTGCCTAATACCTAAAATTCCCCTTTAATGTATAACCCCCCTTTTAATTTTTAGTTCTCATGGAATTTATGGGTTTTCCCCAATGTTTCTTTCATCTTTCAATAGCCAGTTTCATTTATCAACAAACCTACAGTTTGTTTGCAAAGGCAAATATCTTCTTTTCCATTCATCAATCAGCAGAATCCTTCCAATTGTTTCTTTCATCTCTCGGTGCTAGTTTTATCTACCAGCAGACCCACTGCTTGTTTGTAAAGACAAGTCTGTCACTCCTCTCAGAGTCAAGCCTGAAAATACACTTGTAAAATGGTACCTGGGAGAGGAGAGCCTTGCTCCCAGGCCTGGATAAAAACCTCTAGGAGGGGTATAGGGTCACCTGACTGTGGCTTTAGGTAATTAAACCTAAACTGCACAGGTCCCTAGTCCATTTATTACAACATTGAAACTGAAGTTCAGGAGCTGCTGCCAGATGGCACTAGCACTGCATGGGCATGAAGTGGCAAAATTTAGCCCTGTGCAGTGAACCACCCAGTGCTGGTTGGCTGCAGGTGTAGGGTTAGGAGCTGTTGGCAGACACCCAAATTCCTGCTCCTGGTTCCTGAAGGTGTGCTGGCTGAGGCTGGGCCACCCTGCACTGTGGGTCTGTCTGTAACAGAAGCCAAATGTGCATTTTGGACACTGAAAAATACATCTGAGAAGCCCTCTGTTAATGGTTATCACTATGTCACTTCTCCCCACCCAAAATCATATTAGATGAAAACATTAGATAATAAATTGCACAATTTTTTTTTTCTTTAACACATACCTATTTATCACTTGGGTTTATTACCAGTTTTGTTGCTTCCTTTTGTCACAAGCTATTGATTTGACCAAATCTTTTTTCACCAGCAACATGTAAATTTTGTAGCAGTCTTGTTACCCTGAATAAAAAACCCAGCCACAGGCATGGAGCAGGAGCCAAGGATTTGCTGTGTTCATCTCTATTTGCTGGGGAGTGAGCTGTAATTTCACATGGTGTATTCAGCAACAACCATTCAGCATCACCTGGGAGACTAATTAGGGACATTCCTCTTGCAGGATGTACAGCCTGCTCTCACAGTAGTGATTCTCTTTCAAAATCCTCACATATATCTCTGGGTGTAAGACTTCATGTTCTTAATTCCTGTATGGCTGTTTTGGACAAGGGTTGATTTTAGGGGTGTTTCCAAGAGCAGTGAGAGGACAAGTGTCTCCAGAGGAAGTGGCAGCCCGGTGTGTCCTTGGGGACATGGGGCAGATTAACTGCAAGGCATTGAGGAGGTTGATTTGGACTCCAGCACCTCCAGGCCTACTGCTTGCAAAGTAACAATGTGTGGGTACTGTCCCCTCTCAGCCAGCTGCCATGGGCTTGGAGAGCACCCAAGGGTATCGGCACATTGAACGTCCCTTGCTGCTGCGTGAGCAGGCACTTGGGGGGCAACAGGTCAGGGTGCCTTCCTCCAGGGTCTTGGATATTTCTGTACAGCAGAAGGTGGCCTAGGTGCAGCTGACATTCTTCTCCCCACAGTCCTTGAGCCTTCAGCAGAGCCACGGAAGAGGGGGAGGGGTCTGGGGGCTGTGCAGAGTTCAGGGCTGGAGCAGGGTTGGGAGGGGGATGGCACAGGCTTCAGGACAGGGGAGAAGGGCACACCAGGCTGAAGTCTGACTTAGAAAAAAATCCCATAATGTCAGTCACTGATGACTTATGTTTATTGATGAGAGAGAGACAGAGGTGGTCTCCCTGAGCTTGATGGACAGTTCTGCAATTGTCCAGTGCCTAGGCTGATCAAGCTATTCCTTGCCATGGGCTTATCTCATGAGTAATCACCCACAAGGGAAAAAGCTTTGAGTGCTGTCTGGATGAGGTGATTGGGATGTTACTAGCATTCAGCAAGGCTCTGCTTTCTATTCTAGCCCTCTGCTCTCAGAGGGGATCCATGGCCTGACCTCTGCTGCTTACAGGTTAATCCTCCAGCCTTGCAAACTTGGCCTTGCCACTTCTTCCATTATCAGGGACTCTGACAAAAACAATGGCCTGTTTGCAGATAAAAGCCTGATAAATTATAGCTCTTCAAGTCTAGAGTACAGTGAGATGTTATGCTAGGAAAAAGAGTGAGAGACCATTTCAGAGCCTTTTATGGTGATATGGTGATTCATCTGGGAAATTATCTGGGAGCAGATAATTTAATGCTAATTTTTTTTTTTTTTTTTTTTTTTTCCCCCCATCCCAGTGTCATTGTCAGATGATATTCCAGCATCCTCTCTCCATGCAAAATGGGCTGGGATATGCTTTGAAATTCATCAGCTACACAGCCAGTGAGATAAGTAACAAGCAACAAAGATCACGAAATATATTGAAGAGGATTATGGAGCCTCTCAGAAACTGAATTTTTTCCTGACTGGGTGTTACAGGGCAAAATCATAGTCTAGGGGCTTGCTGGTGTTTAGGTTTGGTTTTGTATTTTTTTTTTTTTCCTATAGAAACACCCCCGCCCCCCCTTGAATTGCTAAGAAACTAAATAGTGATGCTTAGAGGGTGCTTGACCCACACAAAAGAAGTGGCTGAGGGTGGGGGAAGATCACTTAAATTTGGGGGAGGGAAAAGCACAGTGCTCCCGGAGCTGAGTTTGCTTTTTTCCTGCTCTGGGCATTGGAGAGGGACAGTTGGGTGACCGCTGGCTGCGTGAAGAGTCCACTGCTAACGGAGGGTCTGGTCCTGGGAATTCTACCACCATCCATTATCTGCTCATGTGCCCAGGAATTCAGAGCTCCTCACCTGCCCTGCTGGAGCTGGGCCAGCCCTGTCCACCCATCGCGGCTTCTTCAGCACTGCTCACTTTGCCTGTCGGGACACCCCCCTGCCTGCTGGTGATAACCCGCCGTTTCCAGCGATCAGCTCCAGAGTGTTCCACAGTTTCAGTTTAGTGCTCTTGGGGAGGGGCCCTAAAGATCAGACTGCCCCAGGCTTTATGAAACAAAGCCTCTCGAGGTTCTTAGTTCTGTTTATTATTATTATTGCTGTACTTGTTGTTGTTTGTTTGTCCTGCTATATTTACTAGTAAAGAACTGTTATTCCTTTCCCCATACCTCTGCCTGAAAAAAACTCCTTTAATTTTCTAAATTATAATAACTTGAGGGGAGAGGATTGGAATTCCCCCATTCCTAGAGAGGCCCCACCCCTCCCTTGTAGATACCTGTCTTTCAAACCAAGACAGTGCTAAATACTTGGATGGTGTTAGGTCTTCTAACTACAATGAGCTTAAGAAATTGTACTTTCTGGGAGCTCTAGATGCAGCAAAGGCCATGTGTGCAGAGAACAAGCAGGAAAAGTACTTGAAAAATGGGAGGCAGAGCATGGGCAGAGGGAGGGAATGGTTTATGTCAATTATTTTACTGGAAATGCTGAAATTGTTAATCTGCCATGTAAACAATGTTTAATTTTTGAGCCCTTATAAGTGTGGTATAGTAGAGAGGCAGGTGCTTTATTAGCATGTGGTGGCAGAAGCCCATTAGGCAAGTGATTAGAACACTTGACAGGGTGGGGGAGTCTGATTCCCCCTTATCTCTGCAACACCAGCATGCCCTTGCTGCTGGCTTTTGGATTCTTATTTCCTCGACACATCCAGCTTGCATGACCAGACATCCAAGGGGCCCAGACTCCTCTTGGAGATATGGGAGAGCTTCCAATTTCTCACTCCACACTGGGCTGGCAATTAGCAATTTTTCATCCAGGTGCAGAATGTACCTATTTTTCTCCTCAAAATTTCTAAAATGTTCCTAGACCATGTACCACAACCTGAGACTGCTCTTCATGTTACCATTCCCTGACACTGCTGAAGAACCCACAATTTCTGTGATTCATATTGGGAAAAAAAAATGCCCTTTTAGAGCTCAAACGAAGCATTTCCATGTTATTGCACAGTTTTCAACACATGCTTCTGCCTCCTCCAGCTCCAATTCTTTTTTGGGCAGTAATTAAAACCAACTGTATTTCAAGACTTGGCATACAATAGAAAATGGCCTGAAAGTGGAGGAAAATGCATTTGAGATCAAAATGACTCTGAGGTGTAATGTGTGCTTGTTGTTGACATATCTTACAATAAGTAGCCATACCAGCTGTCTTGGTTTGAAAGACAGGTGTCTTCTAGGGAGGGGCAGGGCTTCTCTCGGAATGGAGAATTCAAATCCCCTCCATCCAAATTATTATAATTTAGAAAATTAAAGGGGCTTTCAGGCCTATCCCCATACCTTTCAGGGTATGGGGATAGGAATAACAGTTATTTTTTAGTATGTATAACAAGGCAAACAAACAACAACTACAGCATCAACAATAAACAGATCCAGGAACCCAGGGACATCTATCTTCCCTGAGCGCGGCACTTTCCCCTTTGGTGCAGTTCCGGGCACAGCCAGCAGGGGCGCTGGTGGCTCCCGGTGGGCAGGGCAGGTGCTATGACCCCCGCCTGGCTGCAGGGGGCGCTGTGGTGCGAGCTCAGGGAGCACGTGGTGGTGGCGGCTTTGTCCGGGATGGGAAGGGATGGGCGGGATGGATCAGAACCTCTGGAGCTGTGGCTGATAGATGGGAAGGGATGGGAGGGATGGATCAGAACCTCTGGAGCTGTGGCTGATAGACGGGAAGGGATGGGAGGGATGGATCAGAACCTCTGGAGCTGTGGCTGATAGACGGGGGAAGGGATGGGAGGGATGGATCAGAACCTCTGGAGCTGTGGCTGATAGATGGGAAGGGATAGGAGGGATGGATCAGAACCTCTGGAGCTGTGGCTGATAGACGGGAAGGGATGGGAGGGATGGATCAGAACCTCTGGAGCTGTGGCTGATAGACGGGAAGGGATGGGAGGGATGGATCAGAAACTCTAGAGCTATTGCTGAAGACATGGAAGGTCTCGGCAGGCAGGGGTTGTGGGGCCCACAGCAGAAGAAACAGGACCAAGCTGGGCTCCCACAGCAGCAGTGTGTTCCTTTCCCTAAGCAGCAGCTCCACCATCCCCCTCCTGTTGTAATGCATTAATTGAGTTTATATTGTGTTTCATCGGATTCGTAATCTGTATCACGTGGTTTGCCCTTGCTCAGCTGTAACCCAACACCGTTCCACTCCCACTTTATTCCTGATGGGGTGGTGTCTTGGCCCTGCCTCTGGGCCCTGCCCCCTGGGAAAAAAGCCCCAGCACGGGCGTGGCCTAGGTCTCTCCTGCACCGGTGAGCCACTGGGGAAGAGCTCCAGCCAAGCAAGGCAGGACTTGAGCATAAAGTAGTATTTTCCCTCCCGGACAAAGAGCAGGCTCTTTCCTTTTGCCATCGGCGGCCATCTGGCCCACATCAAGTGAGTGAGTTTCCCCTCCCCATGTCTCAAGCACCCAGTCATCATTGCTTCTTTGCAACTCAATGAGAAAAAATTCCACAGGTAACAAGGAAAGAAAAAGAAAGAAAATACCCAACCCCAACACAGGCATAAAACTGTAATGTTGAGACACACTGACAAGCAGTTTCCTTCATGTCAAAAAGTGATGTTAAATCACAGCTGTGATTTTCATGCCAGATGGACCAAAAAGCCCCAAGTGCAAAACTTCTATCTGCAGCGTAGAGGAAATGTTACATCCAACTAAACACAGATTTTTCAAGGTCATGACTTTTTTCTGTACTTTTCACTAATTTATTTCAATTCTTTCGTACCTCTTAGAGAACTTTGCCTCTTAACTTTTTTCTTAGGTGTGCAAACCTCCTGATGGAGAGCACTGTAATTTTATATCTCCATGCATGGTTTTGTTGCATTATTTTGTGTTCTTGAGTCCTTTGAAACTTTTTTCATATTCTTATTCACTTGTGGTACAAAGAAAAAGTCAACATTATAATTTCATTGCAAAAAAGTAAATTCAGAAATTCTTTGATAATGAAATCCAAGGAAATACCTTTCCCATATTTTCTGCTATTAGATGTGCTCATAGACATTGAAACATACTTTGAGAAAAAATAGAATCCTGTGAATGTTTAACAAGAAAGTAGAATTTCACTGCTACTCAGGGAGAGCCTTGGGCCTCATGCAGAGCTGTGGTGCAGCAGCGGGTGCAGGTCGAGGCCCTGTGCACTGGGAATGCTGTGGGCTCATGGGAGGGCCAGAAGCCATGAGGAGTGGATGTGGCAGAGCTTCAGACTTTCTGTCCTCAGTTTTTCTGCAAACACCCTCAGTGCAGCAGCTGGTGGACTTTTTGTTGATTTCATGCTCCAGGGGCAGATTTCCATCTTTCCCCCAGACTGAATCCTGTGGGAAAGGCTGCCACCATCTGTCCCACTCTTGGGCAGATGCTCTGCCAGGGAGTCTTGTCCACTCTCTCAAATCTTTAAAACCTCAGCATTCAAAGACATATATAAGAATAATATAGCCCAAATATGATAGAAATGAGCATTAATCAGAGTGGTATTTTAAGGTAACATACAGCAGCTGGACAGTCCCAAACAAATAAAGATGGGCCCTGTGGCTGAGACAGGTTGCTGTCAGGTATTCCCTATGCACTTGCTATGTTCCTCATCTCAGTGTGATGTCGATGGGGTTGGTGGTTCAGGTCCTGATCCTGAATGACTTGCAACATTCAAAGGTTGTCTAAAGCACTGGGTATGACCAACATTTCTGCTCTGGTATTTCCTCAGAGTTGGAACCAGAGAAACACCTGCTGCTTACATGAACCTCTTGGTCCTTTGAGTTGCACACAAGTAACAGATGCATGTTATCGAATTTGGTGAAATCGAGAAGCTTAGCATTATGTTCTGGTGTGGTTTATGCAAAATTCCATGATAGTTCTTAAGTTTTTTGCCTTCATCTTACACTATTCTTTGTTACAGTCATTTGGTGAAAGGCCACGGTGAGCAATAAGAATTAACTGTGGTTTACATTATCATCTCAAACAAGACTGGAGATGACTAAAGCAATTTTTACTGAGTCACTGGCATACCAGTGCTGCGGTGCATGTGGGTGAGGGCTTGACTGGGACTGCACTAGCACTGGAGTTCTCTGGAGACAGCTGCTGTCCACTAGGTGCTGGGCTTCCCAGCCCCGCATACTGATATTTGAATCTAATGCACTGAAAAAGACTCAGCCTGCTCTTCTGCAAGGCCAGATCCCACAGACCTAGTCAATCAGTGTTTGGGATGGGATGGCATCTTGGTTTTGAAAGACAGTTGTTTGCCAGGGAAAGCTAGAGCCTCCCTTGGAATGGAGAATGTAAAACCCCTTCCCTCCAAATTATTGTAATTTTGCAATTAGGGGTTTTCAGGCAAAGATATGGGAATAGGAGTAACAGTTCTTTACTAGGAATATTAAAAAAAGGAAAATACAAATGTAGTGGAACAAAAAAAAACAAGCAAGGAAGCAAATAAAAAGCCTGGGCAAAACCCTGACAGAGTCAGGGATACAACCTGGCACCCTGGAGGTCAGGGTGTTGGAAGCAGTCCAAAGAAGTCCTCCTGGAGTAACAGATGTGGTTCTGTGGAGTAGAGATGGTCCTGTAGAAATTCTAGTGGTGACGAGATGGGTCTGGTCTTCCTCTGGGCATCCAGTGGAAAAACTGGATACCTTGTGTCCTTCAGTCCCAGTTTTGATCTAGCTAGGAACAGCTGGCTCCTCCCCCACTGGATGGAGCATCTCCCAATGGGATGATGGAATGTGTCATGTCATTGGTGGGCCCTAATGGCCCATTATCAGAACATGTCCCCCTGGAGGATGGAGGGATGCTGATGGGAGCAGTTGGGAACACTGCAGTGTGCACATATATGCCTGGTCTGAGAAAAAAAACCAGCACCTGTGTTAAATATTCAAAGGCAGCTCCTTTGACCAGTTTTTTGGAGAAGAGTTCAAGCTGTCAAAGGTACACCCTGCACCTTCTAAACTGCACTTCATTCCATGAAACTCTGTATTAAGTTTTAAAATCTGTTTTGACAGCCAGTTTGTTTGGCTGCTTCAAACAATAAGTAATTCAGCATTCCCCCCAAATGATTTTTTACAATGAATAAAATTGTGTTTATGACGTTGAAATAAAATATTCAAGACAGAAGAAGATGACTGTGAGTAAAACATCCATGATTCTCATTCACAGCTCTGCAGTTCAGCAATGCTTCTTTCACTGCTTCTTGTTAGTTGTGTGTTTGCAAACTGCTTTGACAATATTGTCCTGCCTCTGGGGCAGGACAGAGTGAGGGCCCTGGTGCAGTCCTTGACCAGTGCCAAGCTGTTACTGGCCTTAGCAGGGCCAGAGGGCAAACTCTGTTTCCTGGGTGTGAAGTGCTACTTCACTGTACTGTGTCCTGGGCTGAAGGAGATACTCACCCACAGCAGACTCTTTTCTCCCTCAGGCATGACTTCTGCTTGCCAGGAACTTGTATGCTGCTGGATGGATTGCGTTTAGGTGTTGTTGTAGAAAAGAACAATATTTTGAAAATACTTTGTAATAATTTTTTTTTACTGTGGTTTGTTTTCCCATATGTAAGAAGTAACTAGGTTGTGGCTGTTGGTGAACACGGACCTTTAGAAGGGTTATTTATGTCATTCATGTTGTAGCTTGGTTTATGTACGCTTTGCTTTCCCAGCATTCAGGCTTTTACATTTGTAAGCCCAGCTGCTCTACTTCCCTGTCTGCTGGACCCTGTCATTGACAGAAGGAACCATCATAGCATGGGCAACATATAAATATGTATCACTTCATCCCTAGGAAGCTAAACCAGCAGCTATATGGTGCCAGAGAAAAGGCAGGATTTTCATCTCCCTTGTTCCCACTGCCTTTTTATGAAAGATGCCATGGGATTTCCTTGAATCAGAAAACACCTCTCAGGCAGTTGGGCGGAGATCTGCAGTAGGCCAGGTTCTTCATCATCAGTTTCTCTGGATTTACTCAGTTGTTCAGAAACGAATGCAATTGCAAAGTCTCTTGAGCTCAGGATTACACTTGCTGCAGGGAGGGACAGTATTAGGCAACACAGAATTATGGTATAGTGTTATGGCTGTGTTTTACTCGGGCAGAGGGTAAATATTAATGCTGTCCAATTTCTTTGAGAAAGGCAGCTGGCAGATGTTGTATCAGACTGTTTTCCCTAATCTGTTGTGTGGCAGGAGCTGCTGCTGCAGTGGAGCCATGCTGAGGGATTTGGGGGCAAGCTGGGCAACTCTGGCAGCACTGGCCCATACACAGGCATGTTACTGCTGCACAGGATATTATTTGTCTCCCAGTTAGCACAGAGGTTGTTTGTTTTTTTCCAGTGGCTGCCATAATTAATACACCGTATGCAATGTAATAAATTGATGGCCAGCTGTCTTGGTTTGAAAGACAGATATCTGCTAGGGAGAGGCGGGGCCTCGCTAGGAATGGGGAATTCCAATCGCTTCCCTCCAAGTTAGTATAATTTAGAGGATTAAAGAGGCTTTTCAGTCAGAGCTATGGGGAAAGGAATAACAGTTCTTTACTAGTAAATATAACAGGACAAGCAACCAACAACTACAGCAATAATAATAATAATAAACAGAATCAAGAATCTAGACAGGCTTTGTTTCACAAGCCTAGGGCAGTCTGATCTCTTGGGCCCATCCACAAGAGCACTAAGCTGAAACTGTGGAACACTCTGGGGCTGATGGCTTGAAACGGTGGGTTATCCCCAGCAGGCAGGGGGTGTCCCGGCAGGCAAAGTGAGCAGTGCTGAAGAAGCCGCGATGGGTGGACAGGGCTGGCCCAGCTCCAGCAGGGCAGGTGAAGGAGCTCTGAATGCCTGGGCACATGAGCAGATAATGGATGGTGGTAGAATTCCCAGGACCAGACCCTCCGTTAGCATTGAACTCTTCACGCAGCAAACAGCCACCCGACAGTCCTCTCCAATGCCCAGAGCAGGAGAAAAGCATACCCAGCTCCCGGAGCACTGTGCCTTTCCCTCTCCCAAAACTTAAGTGATCTTCCCCCACCCTCAGCCACTTCTTTTGTATGGGTCAAGCACCCTCTAACCATCAGTATTTAGTCTCTTAGCAACTTATGGTGGGGAAAAATTCTATAGGGAAAAAAAACCAAAACCAAACCTAACCCCCAACATTATCCACCCAATTTTTTTCCCCCATACCAAGATATTATATTGAATTTAAACCTTTAAAAAGTATACATATATACATGTGAATATGGATACAGACACAGTCACAATGTTCACTAAAAAACAAGGTCCCCTTGAGGTATGCATCGGGTCTCTCCATCTTTTTGTATCACCCACCATGTGCAGCCAGGTCCCTGAGCAAAAACAACCCCGCAAGTGGGATTGTCTTTGCTGGAGGCAGAATTAATCCAAACAGTTTTTCCCAGCATTCCTCTCATGTGTACCACTGGAACCATCTCTTGTTCTCAGGGGCTCAGATTGGGCAGGGCCTGCTCGGTTGGTGGAACCTCGAGTGTTCACTAACCAGGTGGCCTTTGCTAAATTCATCTCCCAGTTCTTGAAAGTCCCCCCACCCAGTGCCTTCAAGGAGGTTTTAAGCAGGCCATTGCGCCGTTCAACCTTCCCGGCTGCTGGCGCATGATAAGGAATATGGTACACCCACTCAATGCCGTGTTCTCTAGCCCACGTGTTTATAAGGCTGTTCTTGAAATGAGTCCCGTTGTCAGACTCAATCCTCTCAGGGGTACCATGTCTCCACAGGATTTGCTTTTCAAGGCCCAGGATGGTGTTCCAGGCAGTAGCGTGGGGCACAGGGTAGGTCTCCAGCCATCCAGTGGTGGCTTCCACCATGGTCAGCACATAGCGCTTGCCTTGGCGGGTTTGGGGAAGGGTGATGTAGTCAATCTGCCAGGCTTCCCCATACTTTTACTTGGACCATCACCATAGGGGTATGGTATGCCATACCATAGGGGCTTCACCCACTTGGCTTCCTTGATTGGAGCACACGTTTCACAGTCATGGATAAGCTGAGAAATACTGTCCATGGTCAAATCCACTCCTCGGTCTCGGACCCAGTTATAGGTGGCATCTCTGCCCTGATGACCTGAGGCATCATGGGTCCATCGAGCTAGGAACAACTCTCCCTTGTGTGGCCAATCTAAGTCTATCTTAGACACCTCTATCTTTGCAGCCTGATCTACCTGGTCATTGTTTCAGTGCTCCTCATTAGCCCGATTCTTGGGGACATGGGCATCTACATGACGGACTTTCACAGGTAGCCTCTCCACCCAAGTGGCAATGTCCTTCCATTCATTGGCAGCCCAGACTGGTTTTCCCCTACGCTGCCAATTACCCTTTTTCCACCTGTCCAGCAAACCCCACAGAGAATTGGCCACCATCCATGAATCAATGTAGAGGTAGAGCTTTGGCCACTTCTGTCTTTCAGCAATGTCCAGAGCCAGTTGAACAGCTTTGAGTTCAGCGAGTTGGCTCGACCCACCTTCTCCTTCAGTGGCTTGTGCAGCCTGTCATGTGGGGCTCCATATGGCTGCTTTCCACTTCCGATTCATCCCTAGGATGTGGCAGGAACCGTCAGTGAAAAGAGCATAACGTGTTTCTTCTGCTGGCAGTTGGTTGTATGGTGGACCCTCTTTGGCATGTGTCACTCGTTCCTGCTCCTCTTCATCCATGAGACCAAAGTTTTCTTCCGGCCAGTTTGTAATTATCTCCAAAATCCCAGGGCGATTTGGGTTTCCAATGCGGGCACACTGAGTGATGAGGGCAATCCATTTGCTCCATGTGACATCGGTGGCATGATGGGTGGAGGGAACCATTCCTTTAAACATCCACCCCAGCACCGGTAGTCAAGGTGCCAGGAGGAGTTGTGCTTCTGTGCCAATCACCTCTGAGGCAGCTTGAACTCCTTCATAGGTGGCCAAGATTCTCTTCTCTGTTGGCGTGTAGTTGGCTTCGGACCCTCTGTAGCTTTGGCTCCAGAATCCCAGTGGTCGGCCCCAAGTCTCCCCAGGCACCTTCTGCCAAAGGCTCCAGGACAGGCCATGGTTCCCAGCTGCTGAGTAGAGCATGTTCTTCACCTCTGGTCCTGTCCTGATGGGGCCAAGGGCCACTGCATGAGCGATCTCCTGCTTGATCTGGGCAAAGGCTTGTTGCTGTTCAGGGCCCCAGTGGAAATCATTCTTCTTGCGGGTGACCAGGTAGAGAGGGTTCACAATCTGGCTGTACTCAGGAATGTGCATTCTCCAGAAACCTATGGCACCTAGGAAAGCTTGTGTTTCCTTCTTGCTGGTCAGTGGGGACATTGCAGTGATCTTATTGATGACCTCAGTGGGAATCTGATGCCATCCATCTTTCCACTTTACTCTCAGGAACTGGATCTCTCAGGCAGGTCCCTTGACTTTGCTCTTCTTGATGGCAAAACTGGCTTCTAGGAGAATCTGGATGATCTTCTCTCCTTTCTCGAACACTTCCAGTGCCGTGTTCCCCCATACAATGATGTCGTTGATGTACTGTAGGTGCTCTGTAGCCTCACCCTTTTCCAGTGCAGCCTGGATCAGTCCATGGCAGATGGTGGGGCTGTGTTTCCACCCCTGGGGCAGTCGGTTCCAGGTGTACTGCATGCCCCTCCAGCTGAAAGCAAACTGAGGCCTGCATTCTGCTGACAGAGGAATGGAGAAAAATGCGTTAGCAATGTCAGTTGTGGCATACCATTTTGCTGCCTTGGTGCACTGGCTTGAAGGCAAAACCAGCGAGAGACTCCAAGTCAGAAAAAACAATTTAATAGGAGAGAAAAAAAAAGATAAAATAAAATAAAATAAAACAAAACACATGCAATAGTACAAAAGATCACTGACACAGTCAGAATGCAACCTGAAACCATGTTGTTAGCAGTCCAGGTGAAGTGGTCTTGTTGAAGCAGTGTTCCTGCAGAAAGGTCTGGTAGCTCTTGTCTTCTGGGAATCCAGTGGGTAAGGCTGCCTGTGCTGTTCCAAAACCCAGATTATATCCAGGTGGGAATGCTTGACTCCTCCCCCATCTCACAATGGGCTGATACCATTTTATCAGTCTTGCAGTGGGTCCTTGATTGCCCATTAAACAGAGATAGCTCCCAGAGGGAGTTATCTATGAGTCACACAGCAGGGCATTGATGGGCCATTAACAGAAAAACAGTCTGGAGGGAGGGGGCAAGGGAAACACTACTCAACCTAGTTTTAACATCTCATGTAGATGGTGATAGAATACATACTTTGGGCACATCTTACATTGTAACCTAGGACACTTGGACTCCAGCTCCTACTGGAGTTCCAGCATGTCCGGCACAGCAGCGCTCAATGGTGGAGTCACTTTGTTTAAGGCATGGTAGTCCACAGTCAATCTCCATTCTCCATCTGGCACAGGCCAGATGGGGCTGTTGAAGGGTGAGTGGGTTTTGCTGACCACCCCTTGGCTCTCCAGCTCACAGATCATCTTGTGGATGGGAATCACGACATCTCGATTTGTCCGATACTGCCAGCGGTGCACTGTCAAGGCGGCAACTGGAACTCGTTGCTCTTCTACCTTTAGAAGTCCTACTGCAGATGGGTTCTCCGACAGTCCAGGCAAGCTATTCAATTTCTTAATGCCCTCTGCCTCCACAGCAGCTATTCCAAAAGCCCAACTGAGTCCCTCAGGGTCTTTGTAATAGCCATTCTGGAGGAGGTCTATGCCTAAAATATACAGGGCCCCTGCGCCAGTCACAATTGGATGTTTCTGCCACTCCTTCCCGGTCAGACTCACCTCGGCTTCCAACAGAGTCAATTCCTGTGATCCCCCTCTCACCCCAGCAATGGAAATAGGTTCTGTTCCCACATATTCCGACGGTATCAGGGTACACTGTGAACCAGTATCAGCCAAACCTTCATATTCCTGTGGCTCTGATGTGCCAGGCCATCGGATCCACACCATCCAAAAGACTCGGTTTTCCCGTGCCTCTGCCTGGCTAGAGGCAGGGCCCCTCTAGCACTGGTCATTATTCCCTTCCTGGGCATCCAGGGTAGAGGTTCCTTCACAGGGATCCGACAAATCATCCTCACTTCTATAATACCTGGCAGCTTGGTCATGGGATGTTGAGGCTACCTTCATCTTAGTGGAACCCCCTCGGTTAGTGTTTCTCTCCTTAAGCTCACACACCCGTGCTGCCAGGGCAGAAGTGGGTTTCCCATCCCACCTTCCCATGTCTTCCCCATGGTCACGCAGAAAGAGCCACAGGTCAGCTCGTGGGGTGTACCCTCTCTCTCTAGCGGGGGGACGTTGAGCTCTGACTATGGGGCCTGTAACTTGCACCGGTGCCACATGGGAATTGTTCCTCCTCATTTCCTCCCTTACCTCCCTCATCACCTCTCTGAGTTCCTTAACCACGGCAGAGACATGAGCCTGCATTTGGCCACTGATCATACTCTCGCAATTTCTGAGCTCGTTGGCTACAGAACCCACTGCCTCTAGGTTGTTGTCGGCATTAATGGTTGCAATGAATGTGGTGTGTTGAGATGGTCCTAGAGCTGCCAGATTCCACAACATTTGCCCTGTGCACCTGACTTTGTCGGGGTCATTATCATGCTGTCCCCCCCTCCCAAAGAGTACCTCCAATCCTGCCACTTCTCTCAGCTTTTGGATCCCCTCCTCAAGGGTCTTCCAGGGCATCCTATAATGGTGCTCCTGCATTCTGTCTCTGTGGACAGACCTCTCCCTTACACTCATTAAAAGCCTCTCCCAGAGGGAACGGGCCCTGGCTCCCTTATGAATACCTGATTCACACCTTAGTCCTGGGTCAAGGGTCCCAAATTCCTTGCCTCACCACTAACTAGTTGCACGCCTGTACCTATAAGGTCCCAGACCTGAAGTAACCAGGCTGTATAAGCCTCACGTCCCCGCCGTGCAAGATCTTTTTGCAGATTACGGAGACTTTCATATGTCAGGGACTCAATGATGATCTCAACCTCTGGCTCCCCTGTGAGTTGCGAGGGCCCTCCTTTCTTATCCTTGTTGCCTGGGTGCTCTGATTTCACCTTATACTTCTTTGTTTCCACAGGGGCAACTGCTGCTGGCTGTGATTGCCCCTGTGGTTCAGCTGGAACCTGAACGGTTGTAACATCTGTGGGTTCCAGTGCTGCACAGTCAGACTCTCCTTTGTCAGGGCAGGGGGAGGGTTTCCCACCAGCTGGGGCTAATGAGGCTACTACAGGGGAAAGGTACTCCCTCAGCATCTGGCCCATCTCGCATATCTCCTTCACCCAATCTGGGTGGTTTATTCCTGAGGCAGGCTGGGGGGCAGGGTCAGGCTGTGGGGCAGGGTTAGGCTGTGGGGCAGTATCCTTATTCTCTAGGGTAGGTATCAGGGTGGTTATCCAGGTCAGTCTCCCCTTATCTCTAAATGCTAAACAGAACAGGCATACCAGCAACACCAGCCACTGTATGATATCATTAGCATTCAGAGATTTGAACCCTTCAAAAACTGGTGGGGTAGGCCCAAAGAGCTGGTAGAAGGGTTGGGAAAATTTTTCCCCCAGTGTCATTTCCTCACAGCAGGTACCATTGTTAAAGTAACCCCAAAAACACACAGTTAGTGTATGATAGCCCTGAATCCATGTGCCTGCCTTCCAGAGGAAATTAAAAATCCACTAATTCCTCACCTTGTTAACCCATATAGCAAACTGGATGACAGCCACAGTAGCCTTAGTTACAGGGCCCACAGTTGACTGTTTTCCTAGACAAGTTTTAAACAAGAAACATTTGGGAAATGTTTCTGAATATATTTTTTTCTTCCAAGAACATGTCTGTCTTGCATAGAAAACAAAGAAAAGCAAAGAAGGATCCCCATCTTCTGTTCTGAAAACTGGTCATCTTGTGTTCAGACTGCAGCTATGAGGAGCTATAGAAGATGGAACATTCCACAAAGTTCTTACTTCATTCACAGTAACATGCATTCCTGGAGAGTTAAAAGACACTTTCACCTCCTATTCTTGCACTGCGCATGCAGGAGGTTCAGCTCCCAAATATCTCTGTGCTGCATCTGGAAAAGGTTTTAAATGTAAATATTTATCATCATGCACAGAACTTTTGTCCTCTTTCCCCACCCCATTGATGCTTTCAGCATCACTGAGCCTTTGCCTCATAGTTACTGGAACATACAGTGTTCTGTACTTGATAGTGTGTGTGGCCCCCCCAAATCCTGGGATCAGGTCTTCCAGACACTTCTTATTGATGTGAATCTGTTGGGAAGACCTACTGTGAAAGGCTGAAATGCTGCCTACCAGCCAGTCTGCCTGAAACTTCTCCTTTCTCACAAGTGCCATTCAATTTTGTCCTGTTTAATGTCTGTGTTAGAGCAGAGGCTTCCTTTGCTTTTTGAGGTTTAATGAATGATTTAGGGCAGGGTGGTTCTTTTGTCATGAAGAGCCACCACAGCTGACAAATGCTCCTTTGACGTGAGTTTGCAGGCAGAATCACCTTTTTTTTCTTTCATCATTCCTTTGCTCCTTTTCTTCATCCCCCATTCAGTCTCTTAACATCAGCGTCACAAGTAGTGCAGCCACAGTGTTTTTAAATCACTAGAGGACACAAAGAGAAAGTGATATACACTCTCTGACTACAAGAAAAAGTCTGAAGAAGAAAACTTTATTGTTTACAAAGACCTCGCTTTTATAGATTTTGAAGAATGACCAGGGATTGGAGAACAAGGTTACCACCTCTCCATCCCTCTCCATGACCTCTAGCATCAGCTGACTATCATCGGAAAGGAATGTGGAAACATGATGTTTACAGTACAGGCTGTGGGAAATTCAAATACAAAGCTGTAAAAATCTCACAAAAGCTCACATAATATGGCAACATTTTTATTGTCAAGTTCTTGTGGCTTTAAAGAATGTATGAAACAGGATTGTGCTGCACACAGGCTCACCCAGCATACCATCAGCTAAACAGCAAATTCAATTAATGAGCAGTAAAGATTGATGGTGACTAAAGAGGATCATTAAAGGTTGTGACTGAAGTTTGTTTTGTCCAGGTGATGCTTATTGTGATAACTCAAAAGGAGCTGTTAGTTTTCTGTGTTCTGCAAGGAAGGCACTGCTTGCCCTCCTGAGCTCAGCACTGCCTGATGTGCCATCACTGACCTTTGTTTATGTATCAATACATTCCCTGAGGAATGCATGCTTTTTCAAGACTTAGGGTGCTTTGCATATGGCTTAAGGAGATATTTTTCCTCCTGTCCTGAGTGAACCCAGTCGCTGCCCTTCTGGCTCAGTTAGAGCTGCTCATCACTGTTACTGACCTGGTACATGTGGAAGGGAAGGGAAAGCAAATCCAGCCAGTAAAACACTGTCATTTGCTGTATGTATACAGCATGTATGGCAACTGAAATCTAATGGAAAATTTGACTTCTGTTCTGGACAGCAATCTACAGACTAAATAAACCCCTATTATTACTCACTTTAAAACTGGAGAACATCCTGGACACTCAGAACACCAATAGTAATAAAAGAAAGAGCATCTAGTGCCATTACCTAAGATGATCCAAGTGGACAAGGTTTGACCGGGGGAGTCTCATGTTTTATTAGACCAACCAGTGTAACCAGCAAACAAGGCAAAGCACAGAGCCTCCAGCGCTGGAATCCCAGTGGGCTGCAGCAGGTGTGCTCAGCTCCCAGGCTCATCCTATCCAGTCACTGCAGGCTGTTTTCCAGGGAGCTTCTCACCATTTGTTTGGATGCACAAATATTGCTATCATGTTTTTTGCTGTGAATAAACAGCATTTTCATTTTGTAGAAACAAAAATGCCTTCAAAACCTGGAATATCTCATAGCACTTAGTTGTTGTTGTTTCTTGTGCTTCTTTGAATGTTTTTCATTATAGTTGCTATTTCCTTAAATATCCCCTGACAAATGGTTGTGAAAGGGAGTTGCTGCAATTATTGATTTCATATTACGGCCCCCTTCATTTCTGTTTTCATGTTATTTTGTGAATCAGTTCTGATTTCAGTGAAATCAGTTGTTTATTCCTAAGCATTCACAGGGGAGATTTTTAGACAGTGAATGTTTGGTTTTGATTGTTTGCCGCAATTATGGGTCATTTAATTACCTGGAAATGTCCGTTCTGGTTGCATGGGTCTCTGGAATCTTAGGCTGCATCAGTGGAGAGGTAACAGAAAAGCAGTTTTCAGTGAGAAATTGAGGGGGAGGGGGCATTCATTCATGCAAGACTCAAATTTGTGAGTATTCTTCAAAATACTCAGCCAATGACTAATGTTCCAGTAAGAACACTCCTGTGTTTTATCAAGCCATGATTGTTTTATTCCATCAGTGTCACAGTGATTACAAAGGATTTTTAAAAATCTGAAATCTTTAACTTTTACCTTGAAAACCTGATGAAAAGGTTTTTACATCAGTTTGGCCTCCTGTTTTTCATCGCAAAACCCTCCTGTGCATTTCTCTCCTTTCAAACCCCGTCAAGCACTGGATTTCCTCATCTCCCTCTACTGTGTCATTGTAACTATTAGTTTTCAGGTATATGCATGATTGTCGTCTCTTACTGTTACTCAAAACTTCAACATTTCTCACTCCTTGGAGTTCAGACAATAGTTTTGTATTTCCTAGCAGATGGATTTTCTGTATGAACCAAAATGAAAGGTGGATTTTTTTCAAAGGGAATGACATGCTTATGCAGCCTCAATGCTAGGAAGCTGGGCATGGAATTCCTGTAGGCAAGAGGCAACAAAAATTCAAATCTTTGTATGCTGGGCTTCTGCTGATAACCTGTCTGCTGCTTTGGGGGAGGAACGTAACCTTGTATCTGTAGGCAGGTCTGTGCCTGATACCGATTTTCTTACTAATTTTGCCAGGGATACTGAGACTATAAGTATCCAGCCTAAGCTAGGATCTTAATGAGACGGTCTTATACATTATGTTTAATTAGCCTGGAGGACACCAAATTAACATAGATAAGATTTTTTCTGGATAAGCCATGGAGCAAAATTCTATTAAAAATGCATGAAAGACTCCTTGTCCTCCTGTGTCTTAGCAGGAGCTGCAACAGCTCTTGTAGTGGTGCTTGTTGGGGAAGAGGCATTGCTGTGATAGAAGCCAAAAGCCAGTCTGGGGCTGGAATTCACAGGAACCCCAAATACTTATCAGGAGAGGAGCCTCTTGCTGGGGAGGACTTAGTGGTAAAGGGGAATGTCCTAGACTCAAGGGGACAGCAGGTTCTGGAGAACCTCTTTCAGCAGCCTATTGGTGTGTGCAGGGCAGACTGGTTAAGCTGAACTTTCAGTAGCATTGGAGTGTCACCACTGGCTGTGCTGCAAACTCTGCATTTCAGTGAGGTAGCAAGGTAGGACAATGAATATTCAGGATGAAACAATCTCAAAATTAGACAGTAGTTGTGACATTTGCAAAGCTGGAGCAGACTATAACCATTTCTTCTTTCTGTTGCTCTCGCTGTACAATTTGAAGCATAAATTATTTTAAATAGCCTTTATATTTTTTCATCTGGGATGAAATACTGTTGTGTTGGGTCATTCATCAACAATCCAGGAAATTCAGAATTGCTGTTTGCTTGTACAGAATTTGTCAGCAGAATTGGAATAAATCATTTTTGGTACATGGAAAAGCCCTGGTACTATTTTAGTGAGCTCTTCATGCACATTGGAATGGACTCCTGCTCCGATGTGGCTGTGATTCCTTGCCCAGATAAAGCAGGAGATGTGGGAGTATGGAGCTAGTGTCTAGCACTGAAATTTGAAGAGATACTGATTTTTCCTGGTACTTCCCTCATTCCGGGTCCTGGAGAGCCTACAGGTCCCATACTCATTGTGAGCCTGTGGCTGGCAGTCAGTCCAGATAGTCTGTCCTAAGCGCAGGCATGGCTGCCTTGGCTTTGGGGAGAGCACAGACAGCCCAGGGGGTCATGTGCTGTTTTGAATTCTGTTTTAAAAGCTGGCAAAGTATTTCAGTGCTAGCACTGTGTACTAGCACAGGTAGCTGGTCTCCACTCCATGTTACCAGCACAAGGAACAACATCTCCAACAAAGCAGGTGAGAACAAAATTTCCTGACGCACAGGAGAAAGTGTGAGAGAAAGTGTGGAGGGTCTTTGCTCCATTTCATATTAAATTCCAATTTCCACTCCAGATGTGGAAGGGCTAAACTCAAAACCCTGAGATTGGAAAGCCCAAACAGAAAGTCAGAACCCAAGGAAATCCTCTATGGCAGACACTTACCCAGCATCACAGGCAGCAGGGAGGCTTTGGGTTGCTGTTTGCAAATCTTCAACGCATCCCTTCTGCAGAGACATTTTTAAAAAGGAGCCTGATGTGAAGTGACAGTAGGAGAGAATTTTTAGCTCAGGTGTAGCCTCTGGAAACAGAATATACAATATGAAGCTGTGAGTCTTCCCATACCTGAGACCACACAGCTCTAGGTGTTGTATTTAGCTCTTGGTTTTTAAAGTGTAGGCTTAACTAAACAGTTCTACCCACAACAAAACAGCATGATAGTAATCTAAAATGACTAATTTTAGGGTTTTATGCCTTTTGTTACCATTATTGCACATTTTAATCAAGATTATTTCACATCAATGAAGTTTCCTTAAGTTGTGTTATCTGCATATTACATGGAAATCATGGAGCTTGAGCATGTAATGGTGTAAAAATAGTATGTGTTCTTTTCTTTCCACTCCAAAAATATTAAACTATATCTTTTTTTCTGAAATGCTGATATTCTCTACCAAATCTCTACTCCCTTTTCTGAATCCTTTTTTGCATTTGTTCTGTAATGGTGTCACACAACCGAATTTGCAGTGGTAGCAGCTGGAATCAGACTCTCTCCTCAAGGAAGCCCAGCTAAAGACTGGGCTAATTTGTACCTTATCACCAAATCTTTCAATTATTCCATTTCTTCAGATTTCTGTGAGTTTTCCATGGAAGCTCCCCACAAGCTGTGGTTCTTCAGATTAACCAGGCACCTGTCCTCCAGTAATGCTGATTGTGTTGAGATAAGCCTGACATTCAGGGTTGATGTAGAGCCTATGGCTCAGCAAGTCTAAACCACACAAGCCAAATACCCCTTTTATAACCTGCATGATGTACTTCTTTTATAAAGCTATTCTATCTTTAAGGAAAACTGATCAAGGAAATAGTACTTCTGACAGCATTGCTGGCTGCATGGCACCAGCTGTAGGAACAAGAGACCAGAAGTACAGGGATGTAGACCAGGATGTAAGTCCCTCCTGGAAAAGGTGCAAAACTCATATAAAGGAAAAAAATATCTGAAATTAACACACAGGCAATATAGTCCTGTCAAAGCACAGCTGGACACAGCTGTAATGTCATCTTTCTCATTGCTCCAGTTACCAATACTCTAATGGGTCAAATTGTTCAGAAAAATGTGTCCTCTGTCATTGAGGTTTGTGTGTAACAAACAGAGCTGTAGTTACACTTGCTTGTTCTTCTGTGCTCTCGCTTACTCTGTACTGCCATGTTTTTTCCATTTTTGTACAATTCTTTATGTTTCATGCAGACTGCTTTTTCTTCTTCACACTTGTAAAAGATCTTACACATCTTAAGGACAGTTTTCTTAATCAATTTTTGGTTTTCCCTTTGTTAAGTAAATCAGTCTTGTACAACAATTCAGGAGGGTCTTTGCTCCATTTCATATTAAATTCCAATTGAAAGGCAACACATTCTAAAAGAAAGGTGACTACCTTTCAAATGACTTCAGTATTTTAATCTAGCAGTGCTTGATGGAGGGCTGATTGCAGGAGGGCTGCAGTGAGAGGTCTCTCTTGTCACACATGCTGCTCTGGGGTATAGGCTGCTTCTGATCATTTTGTCAGAGTTTGCATTTGTCTTCTGCCTCAAGTGTTTTCCTGGATGAAACTCCATCACCAGAACTGCTCCAATAACTCATTTTTCTTCATGAGTTCCAGCACTGGGTGCTGCTGAGGGTGTCGGGTTGGTGAGGGGCCTCCCAGATGCCCTCTCCTGAGGCCCTGTCCTGCTCCTGCCCCACTGCAGACCTGCGGCATTTCTCCTTCTTGCTTGTGTTTGGGCTGTGTAACTTCTCAGGCACTGCTGTGAGCTCACATAAAGAGTATAAAGACTCCAGGGCATTATTAATATACTTTCTTTACTATGAGTCCCTAAGGAATGCAAGAACAGGTATTTAAATTCTCATGGTGGCTGCTGGATGTTTCAGCTTACAGCCACATTAACTGTCCCCATATTAGAATAAATCTCTTGAATGAGACATCTGAAGTTGGTATTGAACTTTGGTCTGATGTTACTGTGTATTATTTGGTTTGATATTGTATTTCATTTTTATATTGGGTTTTATAATAATTTGTTCCATACCCCATGTTTCCCTGGAAAATGTAACATGCCGAAGTTTGTCCCTGCCCTTCCACCAGCCCATTGCCAACATTGTTCCCTTCCTGGAATGTAATCCAACCCTGTTCCACTCCCATCTTATCCCTGATTGGGTAGTGGCTTATCTCCGTGTTTAGTCCCTTCCCTGAATATAAGCCGAAGTAGCATCTGGTCCGGCCTCTTGGCTCGGGGAGTGGGAAGAGTTTCCTGGCCCAGGCTGGGGCAGGACCAGAGAAGAAAGACTGAATAAAGCCCTGGTTTCACCCTCCGATCTAGTGCAGACCTTCCTTTGCCATCGATGGGGACTCGCTCTCTCCTGCTAAGGGAAGGGTTCTCGGCCACTCCTGGGTTTTGGGACCCCGAGAAAAACCCTTCCAACTGCAGTTTGTCTCTTGAGCTAGCCGGGGCGAGAACAGAGCCAGAGGGCTCTGTGAGAGAGACAAGCCACAGTCTGAGAAGTCCTAAGGCTAGAAGAGTCACCTCATCCACTCAGACCACTTATTAATTTTAGTCTTGAGCTGAATTCTCCAAACTGGATGAAGTCTGTGAATAAGGGAGCTCTGTGTGGAGCTGTACCAGGCTGGTTGGGGGCTTGGCCTCTCCACTGCAGGCTCCAGACTGTCACTGCTTAGGGTAAATGGGTAGCCTGGCTGGCTATATGCTCTAGGCAGCCTCTTCCTAGAACAAAACCACTCCATTTTAGCACTGCACTCGCAAAATGAGCTCTGCAAAACTTACCAATCCCTGCATGATGCAATTATCTCTATCATTTCATTTTATTTTTCTGACCTCAAAAGATATGAACAATCCTGTTTAAACCTGCACTAGCTCTGTATCCTCCTGGATATTCTCCCTCATGTGACAGGTCACTGTTTCACAGAGGTGATCACCGCATAGAGGACAGGTGCCTGAGATGAAAATTTTTTAATATTTATTTTTAAATTATTCTAGTCAAATGGATCTACATATCATTTTTTTAACTCATCAGCTCTTAGAAAATATACTCTGTGGAAGGTAAAGGGAAATGTGGTTTAGCCTGAAGGACAGTAGAGAGGTGTGACTCATCTCTCAGGGATAAAATTGTTCTTTTTAGTCATGAATGGATGCACTGTAGGTCTGGCAGGAAGGTGAGTCAGAGCAGTACATGGCAAAAAAATTTAACTCAGAAGATTCTTCATGTATCAACAGCACAAGTTATGTAAGCAATTTGTTTTAAATTAGCACTTTCTTTAAAGGAATTAATGGTTCAGGAAAATCTCTTTGGTTAGAGGTATTCCTATTTTATGTACAGATCTGCTTCTCTTTGCCAGTGTGTCATGCAACTACCTCCAGCTAACACAGAAAGATGCTTGCAATTTCAGGAGCTATCAGCTCCTTAATGATAAGGATATTAATTTGGCTGCTTCTAAGACATGCCATGAATAGAAATCACAAGGTCCTCAACCCCTTCTGCACAAATTGTAATTGCAAGTGAAACTTCAGCAGCTAGTTCACAAGCTAGGTCTTCTTTAAGGTCTTGGATGTGTTCACTGCTGAGGCCTTGTGGAGATCTAAAGCTCTCTGGCAGGCTGAGGTTACTGCTGTCAGAAAGCCAGCACTGGAAATGAAACCCTCTGTGCCATGCCAGGGTTCAGCTGTGCTCCTGGAGCAGCTGTCCTGTGCAGAGCTGGAGGGAAGGCAGCGCTGTGCCGGGGCTCTGCTCCGCGGGACAAGGACAGCCCAGCTCTGCACGCCGGCGGGTACCATGTAGCCTGCCCGCAGTGCTGCCTCGCTGGCACTGCTGCCACCAGCCTCCTGCCTGCAGGGAATCGTGGCAGGGTTACCTGGCTGCAGAACTTCTCTTGCTGGCTTTTAGCCACTTAGTTAAGACAAAAAAATTCACAAAATCTGAAATATGATCACCAAGCAAAAACCTTAATCTGAAAATCAAGAATGGTTGTTCCTTGTTATTTCTTTCACATGTGCCATTACAGTTTGATTTCATTCTGCAGTTGCTTACCTAGAAATACAGGCTTTTTTTTTAAGGACCTCTGGTTTTTTCATTCAACAATCAATCAACATTTCAACAACTGGACCAAATATGCATCCCCTCACTGCTGGACTGCAAGAGGCTTCTGTGCTTCTACATCCAATAAATATTTTAAATATAGTTCCATCTCTTCCAGCCTTTCTGAAACAATTAAGAGCCCTATTTGGATTCTAAGCCATGCATGCAAGATGGCATTAATGTCCATGTCCTAATGAAAAAGGTTTGTCCACATTCAGAGAGGAAATAAGTTACATTTACTCCAATGGGGACTTCATTTTTAAATGCATTTGAAAAGAGCAACCTGTATCAAGAGTTTCATTTTGGACATGACTCAAGGCTTCCTTGGGCTGCCAGTGCTGGTGGCTCCAGGCCCAGGGGCCTGGCCACACTCTGGCCCAGCTGGCTGCCACAATTAGCAGAGGCACATGCTGCCTTCCCCTGATTACTGTGCACACACTGTGGGCCTGGAGTGATCCTTCATCATGTGCTCCATGTGCTGCAGATGTGGAACAGCCTTGCTCCAGTGGGCCTTCCTCCCACTCTACTCTGAGTGCCACAGATCAGTGAAACAGAAGCAGATTTCAGTAAATAATTTAGATGACCAGATTTTCAGTTTTCTGAATTTCCCATCTGTTTTCACAGCAGGTTTCTTACTGATTGTATCATCCTTTGGTTGCTGATAGCTGCAGGTAACAATTATTACTAAGCAGGTTTAAAGCAAACTCTCTTAGATTTTGATGTGGGTGATTTGATTGATTTTACTTGAGACACACTGAACCCAGATTTCCACAAGCCTGAAAGCCTCTGGGCACTACTGGCATCAACATGAGTTTGAGTGAGAGTTGCAGAACCCTCCCCATGTCCATTTACAGTGGCCAATGATCTCCTACCAGCCCTACTTCTAGCTGCAAGCTGATGCTCTGTATACAGTAGCATATGGTGTACACTTTATCTTGAGGAAAGTTGATACTTAAAGTCACCTACATGAGTGTTTGAGACTATGTGCTCTCTGCCTGTGCTGATGGAAGGTCCTTCCCTTTTATTATTCATTAGTGAGCTATGAAAAATACATTGACAGTGTAAATCCAATATCTGTTGGAAAATGGATGTTGAACTCGTGCTTGGCATCCTTCTAGGCAGAGGCTGTAATGACAGCAGGTAGAAAATTCATCTCCTCTTGGTTATGGCGTTCATAGCCACCAGAGAAGCAGGAGGTTGGTACATTGGACAGCAGGACACGCTTCAAGGCCATTAGCTGACCAGATTTCAGTAGCACGGCATTTATTTTTTTTAGGAAAGTGATCATATACTTTACAGTTTAAGACATAAAATGGTCATTCAGATCATTCTGGAACTTAACAGGGTTTTTTTGCTAAAAGAGTTTTATTTAGAGAAATGTCTCTTTTGAAGCCCCAGTTTCTCAATTTTTCCTGATCTTTCATGTGGTGTGACTCTTTTCACAGCTGTGACTGCAAATGATACTGATCTGTGCAGGAGTTAAACATAGAAGGGGATTTAATGTCATGTGTTGAAAGAGAAAATCTTAAGCTGATCTTTTATTTGAAGAATCCAAGTGCTGCTTCATGAGGGAGCCATCTCGTACTACCGTTAAAGCTTTACAGATGAGCTTTTAAAAGCTTCTTCCTAAAATAGCCATGTGCACTGCATGGTTTGCAATTAAAACACCATGGCCCCCTGTATGCTGCTGACTAGCTGCCATCGCCCTCCTTTAGCTGATAAAATCTCCACTGTTTACTACTTCCAGCAACTGATGCTCTTTCCTTATCTACTTGGCCCTTTGCTTTCCCATCCCCAGGTGCAGGAGGAGGAAAAATAATATGCAATGGGAGTAAGAAAAGTTGATTGTCACAGAGTTTTAGTGCTTGAATGTGAGGTTTATGCATGCTACAGAGAATGGTTATCTTGTCTCAAAAGATTCAGGAAATGGGCTGGAACTTCCTTCTCTGAACATTTTGTTATTCTAAGTGTTTTTTCCGCCTCAGGCTCCTGGGAGAGTTGTGTCCTTGTCCAGATGTTCTGAGACACAGGATTTACAGTCAGCTGACCTTTTAATGACTGTGAGATATGGAAAAAAGGTACCTGCCATAAAACTCTGGTAAGCTGCCTGCTGCTGCTCTGAGCATAAGAGAGTTGACCCCAGGGGCTGCAATGGGTGACAAGGAAAGCTCCTGTCTGTGGTGAAACAGCTCTCGTGTGCTGCCTCATACTGATAAAACTTACCAAGTCGGGGCAGGCTGCAAAGTTCCCCTGCCCAGGTGAAACTTGGTCATGTTTTCTCTGCAGACCTTAGCTCAGCTTTTTCCCAGCTCTTGCAGACTCTGAAGGTGGTGTTGGCATGACCAAGTCCACCTCCTGTTACTGGGAGCCCACCTAGTCTGGCACAACTCTGCTTCATGGAATATCCAGCAGGATAGTCCAGCCTGTTGGATGTAGTATTTGTTACTGCTTTGGTGCAGCAAACACAACCATTAGGTGTCTGGGCACATGTGTGTGGATTTCTGTTGGTGTGAAGGGAAAGAAAATGCTCCAGGCGAGTATTCTCTCATTGGGGAAATACCCAGATGTAGGGCTGAATTTGGATCCCTTATGTTAGGCTAAATTGAACTACACCTGCCTTGAAATCCTCTTCAACTATGCCCTTTCCAAAAGAAAACAGACTCATAAAGCCCATAACCCACCTGTAAATGAGCAGAACCTGTTCTCTGTTCTAGAAGATAATGAAACATAATTATTCGTTGTGATCAAAGATTAGTGGAAAAGCTGGTCATGCTATTACCCTTGCTGTATTCAGGGGAAGTTGGATATTTAAAGAAAAAAAAAAAATGAAAATGAGAAATGGGAGGAACTAAACTGAGCTGTGAGACCATGATGCTCTACTGCCATATGGTACAAACACATTTCTTGTTTACAACCCCCTTATGCTTTACAAATGATGAGTCTCATAAATCAGATAGTTAAACAGTGCTTTATTATCTCTAGTTTGGGGAGATACTGTGCAGTGGAGCTAGGAGGCAAGCTCTGCCCCACCTGTCCCTAAGGCAGGCTGAACCCTGGGCTCTGCCTGGAGCTGCAGCAGCCCCAGAGCCTGCTCATGGGCTACTGGAGTGTGTAATCCTCCTTCTTCTGCTAGGTTTGCCCCATGGTCCCAGTAGCCCCAGCACTATGCTCCCTCAGCTTCACTTACCTCAGTCCAGCCAGCATGGAGAGTGCCTGCTGCACTTTCCAGCCATCCCTCCACAGGGGTGAACCAGCTTTTGCTGTTAACTTCAGGCACCAAAAATTGCAAAGGCTTAACAAAGAAATAAGTAAAAGGAATTCTGTGCTTTAAAAAGTACAGAAGTCTTGCTTTTTAGTTGTTAGCTCCTTTTGCTAAGAGGAGTTTCACTTACTCATTAGTCAAATCCCTTCTGAAAATCCATTTATTGTGAAGCTGACAAATACTAATCTGCATACATCATGTCATTTCCTTTCCAGTTTACAGGGAATGTGATTTACATCTAGCTCTGAGATCTCCTACTGTGTGGGTGTCTTCTCTGACAGGCTTTTTTTGCACTCTTTATTTGGTAAATTCAGGGAGGCAGAGCACTCTCTTCTCCCTCCTAAAGTGCCAGCCATATTGTCAGCAGGGAACTATAAAACCCTTTCTTGTTTTAATGTTTCAGTGGTATTCCACAACCTGCCCCCAGATATTTTGTTCACTGACATTTGAACACTCTGCATTTTCTTGCTCAATTCTTTGGCTAATGCTTCAAAAGAAGATACTCAAGACTGTGCAGCAGTTTAGCATCCTGCGCTTGGTGATAATACTGTTGATATGTCACATGTCACTTGGTCTGAACAGCAGAAAGCAGTATCCTTCAAAAGCAGCTACTTGCCTCTAACACGGCTACATCTATGGCTTTGTGCCATGGAAAAATAATGTACAGCAAAAATATTTTTTATTATTGGCAGGGGCATAAACAAGAGAGAGCTTCAGAGAACAGAGAGGCACTTTGGGCTACTAACTGAAAATTTGTGTTCAGCAGCATCATGAGAATCAGCAAAGGATGGCAGTTAAAATGGTGACCATAGTATGGGAAGGTGGAGAGAGTCCCTTTGTCCCTCTTGAGTTTGTGTGATACCAGAGCAGGATGTGTTTTGTTATGCCAGACAGGCAGGATGGGAAGGTTTCTGCCTCATGGAGGGAATAGTTTCTCCATGGAGTAAATCTAGATCTGAGATTATTCTCTACAGGCAAGATTTTAGTAAACATTTTGAAAAGCATTTGAAGGTGTCAGGAGCCTAGTGGCAGATGTTACTTAGTCTTTGCAGTCATTCTTGTGCCGTTTCTGTCTGCAGCCCCACGTAAAAGCTGACACTGCTAAAAGCATCTTTAAGCGTGTGCAGCAGTGGTCTGAGCTGCAAGGGCAGCACAAGGCAGTGGCTGTGGTGGCACACACAGGGACTCTGAGAGGCATTTGGCTTGGGTAGATTTGGCTTGCCAGTGGGAAATTCAATCTGTTTTTGGAGAAGACAGACGTTGAGTGGGCTGGAGCCATATCAAATTGGAGACAATGTCTTGTGTGGTTTATAATTCTCAGTCACTGTTATATTTGCTAACAGGAGGAACAGTAGGTGGTAAATGGAAAAGGCTTTTACAGCTATGCCTGATGGTGTAAAATAGTCAGGTTTATAAGACCCAACCCAAACAGCTCTTTACCTGTACTCAGCTGGTGAAATGCAAATACACATTAGAAAAACATACAGCAGCTCTAACCTGCTCTGCCCCTCAAACGTTCCAATGCTTCCCCTCACGAATAGCACCATGCTCTGACAGGATCAAAATCACAGACAATTGGAATAAAATGAAGCATTTTTAAGAGTGTTCAAGTGTGTGAGAATTACTGCCCTCCCACATGGTCTGTGCCATGAGCTACAGAGATGTGCTTCCTGCAGCCCTAGTGTTGATGAGTCTGGGTAATACAGCAGTGGTCTAAAACATTTAAGATGAACTGGCAAAAGGGAGTTTCCATTGTGTAGATGCCTTTGTGCCACTCCTGATTGATGCAGTCGGAAGCTTGAGTGGCGCTGGGTGTTGCTAACCTCCTCTGGCAGAACACACCAGACACCGAGGGAGGGTCTGGCTTCAGGAGGGAGACTGGGTTTGTCTCACTGTGGGAGTTAACAATGAGATTCCTAGAGCTGTTGGCAAAGTGAGCTACTGGAGCTGAGAGGGTGCCCTGCCTTGTCCAGGAAAGGCGATGTTTTAAAAGGGGTAAGGTTTTTCACACATGAATTAGGCTATTCTCAGTTTTAATGTAATTTTAAATGAAATGTCAGGTTTTCTAGTTTCTTCTCAAGCTATCTCAATCAATTATATTACCCTTCCTGGGAGGGAACTATATTTCAACAACAGTCATGCATGCAAAGTACAGAAAAGTAAAAGGCTAAATTACCGGAACAGCTTCGTGAAATAGCATGTGTGCCAAACTATTTTTATGCCTTTCTATTTTCTACATTTCCCTTCCGTGTGAGAAAGATGTTTGTAGTGGCTCTCTCTCTCTCTCTCGGAGCCATGCTCTATTTCGGCTAGCTTGAAGAGAGAAACCACTTCAAAAGGAATCTTCCTTGCAGGATAAAAGCTATCCAGAGGCAAACCCTGGTTCTTTAGAGAGAACAGGCGTCCATCAATGGCAAAAGGAAACAGTCTGCTCTTTGCCCGGGGGGGATCAGGCCTTTATTTTGGGGTCCTGACCCTCCAGAATCCAGAGCCCTCCAGAATCCAGAGCCCAGTCCGGTCCCCATCCCAGTGCAAGAGAGAGCTCCCCCGCCTCCTCCCAGGGCTTTTAGGCAGGGGAAGAGCGCAGAGGCAGGGACAAGCCACTGCCCAATCAGGGACAAGGTGGGAGTGGAACAGAGTTGGGTTACATTCCAGTGTGGGAGGATGGGCAGGGTGGAGCAGGGACAAACCACGTGATACATTCTCCAAGGGAACAGAAGAAACATTACAAAACCCAATATAAAAAAGTACAATATAAACCAAATTAACACACTACAACAGATGTTTATGTGTTAATTACATGCATCTTTTTTTGTGTGTGAAAAATGTCACTTATGAACCACTCTGAGCCCTTCCTTGCCCCATAACTCAACTTCTAGTCTTGAAAATGGGCAAACCGTGGTTCTTTTAGTCCATGCCCGGTTTGGGTTGAATTTATGGAAAGACATGGAGCTTCCAGTTGAACATGTTCTTTTATCTTTTTGGAAATATTTTTGCCTATCTCTAATGTTAGAATAATAATGATTTGGACAAAACCACTATTCTGCAGGAGAGGGGTATTAGGATTCAGAGAGGGATCTGCCCCTGTGGAAGGGCCCAGATCACATGGAAGGGCCCATTATTCTCACATGCTTTGGTTACCAGTGTCTGTAGGTGATTCTGCACTGAAGTTACCATCAAGTTATCCACCTGTCAGTAATATCCTTGTGTATTTTTCACTGCAGTTAGAGGACAAAGAATAGACAGATGGATGTTTAGTGATTAATTTCTCACATTCTTTAAAGTCTGCTATGTCAAAACTCAAAAAATACAGGTAATGTAAGTAATTTGTCACATAGAACATTTTTGCTTCGCTTTTAGGCATCTCACTGCTGGACCTTAATCAAACAATCATATAAAAATATGTTAAAAATACAATTAAATAAAAAGGTCATTGTCTCACATCCTTAACAAGTAAGACTCATTGAAATTTCTGTTTCTTTAATGGAAATCCATCATCAGTAGATCTGTAATCGTTTAATAGCTCAAATTCAATCAACCCTGAAAGCCTCATTTTCTATAAGTTTCTGCTATAAGGGAGCTGCAATTTCACATTTAAATAAGCATTTTATTTTATGGGTAATGACTTTAAAATTACAGGAGAGCCATAACAGGATCAAAGAGCATAAAGCACAAGGAATACTCTGATACACTGTAAGTTGTAGCACATCAGGAGAAGCTTAACCTCGTAGCTTTTGGAGATGCTTTCTATATTTTTTCATGTGATGCCAATCAATACTGCCTGGTCCTTTTACCCAAAAGCCTGAGACACCCTATGAAATCTGACCCCTGTAGTTTAGATATTTTTTTTATTGTTATGAAGGCTACTGAGTGAATGGATGTAGGCTTGCTACAACTGTGGCCTGGCATCTATAAGGTCAAAATAAGAAGTTTTGTAAGACATACTCATTGCTTAGGAAGTATGATGTGCTGCAAATGAGAAAAGGAGGCTCTCAGCCCACCCAGGTGTCCAAGAAGCAGTGCTTGTCTCAGGCCATGCTGGTCTCAGGCCACTCTGTCAGGATATCCCATGTTTTAAGAAACACAGCTTCACACAGAGTTAATGGTCCCATGCAGTCACAGGGATGAGAGTCAAGTCCTGGGAATAATCCAAACCATGAGTTTTGTTTTCACTGCCTAGGCTGGGCCTCATGTTCTCCCTACCACCAGGGTGAGATATCTCCAGTCTGATGTTTTAGGGATAAGGCCTCTGTTGGGCCTTGTGCTTCAGCTGCACTAGACTAGGAATCAGAGAGAACCCCCCCATGCCAGCTCTGGGAGCACCTTCCCTGCTTCTTCCTTACCAGCAAGACCACTGTTGTGTCCTCCTGCAGGAACATGCCCATGTATCACAAACTGGTAATCAGCTCCTGTTATAGGTGCATCTTGCCTTCCTTTCCTAAAAGCCTGGCATTTGGTAAAAGTGACTCTGTGGTAGGGCCTCCTGGCTGGAGACCAGGGACACATGTTTGGGAAGGTGAGCTGGGCTTCTGAACCAGCCAATTTGCTGTCAGCCACAGGCAGAACAATTAGAATTGCCTCGCTGTTACAGGGCACCTTCATGGCTTTCCTTTGGGATTCAGCATATTTCTGTGCCTGACGATAAATGCTGTTGAAGCAATAATTCCACTTGCTCAAACTCTTGTCAAAATCCTGACATTAAAATTTAAAATTATAATTAAGATGAAATAAAGAAATCGCATGATGCCTCTCATAGCCTCATTATTTCATGCTGATTAATGTTGCTGCAAACATCTCATTGAAGGTGCTGAGCTGAGAGGACCCAAGGTTAGGTCACAGCCTCTGTCTCTCCCTCCCCTGGAGACTTCTGCCTTTTTCAGTGTAAGAAATTACATTTGATATTTTGGAAAAAATGTGTTTAAATTTTGAACTTGTTTTACATTCTTCTCCAAACAAACCACCCACCCTCTACTTCGGTGGCCTGGCTTGGCCAGGGAGGTATCAGAGATGCATCAACATGGGGGAAATGGTGTAAGATGTAAAAATCTGCACATTTGTGTTCTTGATGGCCAGTTCATTGTCCCCGTAAATGGTTACAACTTCATAGCACAGCACAAGCGGGAATTGCTCTTGAATTTTTATCAGCTGATTAAGAGATGAAAACAAATTGTGGCTACTGAGGTTTACTGTGTAAACCTGAGGAACATGAAATGGGAGGTTAATGGGGTCTTGACTTTGGCTTATTCAGCCTCTGCTGAGTGTTATAAATCCAGAGCTTATGGAAAGGAATTGTTTGCTAATAGATAGACTTAAAATAATGCATCCATAGGAAAAGAATGAAGAGTATGAAGAGTGCTGTCTAGTGTTATCCATGTCTGAAGCTACACTGGACATTTTTTGTTCTTAGAGGAAAGCTAAAGTTTAGCCTGGATTTTACAGCACTTTGCTGTCTGTTAATGGCATATTATGATACACTTCATTTTTTTAAATTGCTGACTTGAATTTAGATTTGTTTACTGAGAAACTAAAATGAAGTGAGGATAGTCATTTTAAAAACACTATAGCAGATGTGGTCAAAGCAGTTGGACAGTGGGAACAGATTTTGTGGCATTTAAATGAAAAAAAGATTTTTCTTCTTTTCATGAAATTTTTGCTGCCTACAAAATGTCCCATTAAAATCCTTCATTTTTATAAAAGTAAGTGAAGTTGCTTTTATGTGTATTTCTCTACTGGGTTTATTTTGCCTCAAGACATCAACATCACATTAGCAGTATCATGATATTATTTTAACTCCAGGGCACTTGCTGTTAATGTATAACTTGTCTCATTACACGACACGTAGAAAAAGCTTCTGCTTTAAGATAAATCACAAAGAATTCTCACATATCAACATCTGAGGATCCAGAGGATGTTAATATAAAGATTGGAAAATTACTGTCAATTTGCAGATTCTGAGAAAATCTGTAAATTAGTAAATAATCTTGTTAGGACAGATCTTTAAAAAAAAAAAAAAAAATCATCATTATTGCTGCTCTTTGAACTGCAGACCTGGCCAATACTGGTCATCAACACAAGAAGAGATAGCACCAGCCAGACACTGAACCTGGGTTCATTATGAGCCTCTGAGCCCTTGTGTAGTTCAGTGTTGATACTGTGGTATCTTGCTGAGGCAGTCAAATCTTGCAAATAACATTCACTTAAACTGATTTGCAAATTTGAAATTACTCTTGAAGTCTTGATGGTTTTTGTGGAAGTGAAGCCATTCTTTATGGATTCTTCTCCTCCACAAATTAGGCTGCAGCTCAAGAAGGTACTTCATTAGTGTCTCAATCACACATTTTTCAAGTGGGGTGTTTTTAGTGCAAATGTCATGGATTCAAAGAGTTGTGTTTGGTTAAGTTAGAGCAAAACTGTTGAGTGAGATTGCTGAAAATATACAATCTTAAAAACAGGCAGGCCCTGCTGGAAGGCTCTGTGCTTTCCATGTGCGAGAGGTGTTTGCCTTCTGTGTCCTTTCAGTCCTGGCACTGGAACTGGATTCTGTCAGGTTCCCAGGCACTACCCAGAATCAAGTTGGTAGCTCCCACAGAGAACTTGTGCCATGAGCACCAGCAGTTTCCATTTTCAGAGGTGTGAGGTATTCCAGCATGTCCTTTAAGACAGTGATTTCCTAAAGGGGTGTTCTGTGTGTGTATGTGTGCAGAGCTATAAAGCTAGACACATATGACCTTCATTGCCTCCTAGCCATGTTTTGCAGCCCTGGTACTATCCTGGTAAAGTTCCCCAAACTGAGAACCCTTGCTCTCCCCTGATGAGCAGTCATGGAATCTGTTCTCAGGATGGTTTTGATTGCCAGGAAAACAACCAATTTGATTCTCCCTTATGCTTCAGCTACCTGTTAAAATCACCTTGGACAGATAACATCACAGTTTGAAAAGATGTGTTAAAACTTTTTTATTTCCTACCAAAAAAAAAAAAAAAAAAATAAAAAAAAAAAAAAATCAAACCATCGAATATCTTCTTGATTTAGATTTGAAACACTCATCAGAAAACCCTCAGAGCTGGTTTGATGCTACAGGCAGATTTGCACCACTCTTTTGTTTGGTTCTGGTTTTGCACACAGCATCAGAATTAAATCCAAGCAGCTGTGTCCTGCAAGCTGGCAGCACACCAGGGCATCCACAGACAGTCTTGGACACTATGCTACATGGTGCTGACATTAATAGCCTTCATCCATTATATTACTAAGGCATTACAGCATTTGACAAGATGTGAGTTATAGGTACTTTTACCAAACAAATCCACATCTCTCTTGGTTCTGGCACTGTATTAAGAGATAATGCTTGAGATGAGCTACTGCATACCAAGGCTTGGAAACAGAGCGCAATGTTTAGTGGTGGCTGATTGTGTTACTGTTAAATGTAGCTACTGTTCACATCAGGGCTGAAGAAGAGTAAATAACATGTTCCCTTCAAGAGCAGGCTGCTGTGGCTGCAACTCTTGGCAGTAAGGTGGGAATGTAGAAGTACCATGATATAATTTCAAGAGAGATTTTTTGTATTTATGTGGTGAACAAAAATTTAATGTTGCCGTGTTGCATGGGGAAAATCTCAGATTTTGCCAATTACTTCTAACCTTTTGGTTGACCTGCCATCTAAAGTTCGGTGTAAAGGGGCAGACACCAATGGGAATCTAACATCAGCCCTGGAACTTCAATGACCCTCTCTACTGTAGCAAGTTTAACAAAGTGAATCCAGAATGTTGGAGCTGAGATAGCTACTTTACCCTGATGGTCTTTTTGTCCATACCTTGGAGAGCTCCTCTAAAAAGGAAAGCTGCTTTGCAGCAGAGTGTAGTAGTAAGTGTTTGAAACATTTTGAAAATATACACATACTCACTTTGAAAATTCAGATCAAAATTACAAATGTGAAATACATTCCATGTTGAAGTGCTTTTTATCAGACAATAATTTAACAACATTCTCAGCTCAAAAATTTTAAATCAGTAACATGGCAGGGAATATTGTCTTGGGACTGAAAACCATTTTGGTGATTGTTAACACAGTGATGATTTTCTGTCTAAAGTCAAAGTGATCAATAACTCCAGTTAGAAAGAAAACCTTTTAGAAGAAAGGGAACTCAAGACAGAGGAACTTATTGGACTGTTTAAGTAACAATATTTTTTAGATCCAATAAACAAGCTATTCCCAGTCCAGTAAGCAATATTCTTCAATTACAGGTCAGGTACAGCAGAAATTAATTAAGCTCAGTATGTGTGTAGCTTGTAAAACCATTCACAGCATTAGAGAATTATTTTAGCAACACTTCTCATTCCAACCTGGCTCTTCACAGGGCAGTTCACAAAGGAGGATCACAGACTCACTGTCACTACATGGAATGCTTTGGAAAACCCTAGGTAGAATTCATTCTGTGTGGTTGGATAGAACCATAAAGTCATTTAGGTTGTAAAAGAACTTTAAGATCATCAAGTCCAGCCATTCTGCCAGCACTGCCAAGGCCATCAGTGAACCCAGTCCCCAAGTGCCACATTCACGCCTCTTTTAAATCCCTCCGGGGACTGTAACTCCACCCCTGCCCTGGTCAGCTGGTTCCAGGCTCTGGTCAGCAGGCCTTTTAGTAGAGAAGTTCTTCCCATATCCAATCTAAGCCTTCTCTGGTGCAACTTGAGGCCATTTCCTCTTGTCCAGTTACTTGTTACTTGGGTCAGGAGACTGAGTGAGTCCAGGTAGACAACATCCTCAGCTGTTCCCTCACTCACTGAGTGGGTCCCCATGTCATCGGAGGAGATAAGGTTGCTCTAGCACAACCTGCCTTTCATAATGTCATGCTGACAGGTGTTTCCCTTCTGCATCAGTTGTAATGGGAGGGTTTTATCCATCTCAGCAGATCAATGTCTGTGTGAAATACAGCCATAAATGAGTACCACCTCCACCTGACTAAAGACATTGTGAAATCTGGTAGGTCAACAAACGGTTAGAGCAATGATGTCATAGTCAGGGTTAGTGCTCAGACCATGGGACTCACTCTGCCAGGCTTGGTTTGCTCGGGGCTGATGGGGTCTATCTGACAAAAAAGGAAATAAGTATCTTTGGTCTAGGACTTGCCAGATGAGTGAAGAGACTTTAAACTAGGTTTAAACTGGGTTTGAGAAGATTTCTATGTGTGCTTCTGCACACTTGCCTGCTAAAAGTAGGGAGCACTAGCCCTGAATTTCATGGACTGCCACTCTGTGGGTAGTCTCTCTCTAGGAGCCCCGGCTCCATTTTTGCGTCAGCTGGTTTGAGAGACAAACCACAGTTGAAAGGATTTTTCCTCAGGGCCCCAAATAACCCAGGAGCAGCTGTGAACCTTTTCCTTTAGAGAGAGATCAGGTTCCCATTGATGGCAAAGAAAGGTCTGCACTTGATCCGGGGGGAAATCAGGGCTTTATTCAGTCTTTCTTCTGTGGCCCTGCCCCCACCTGGGTCAGAAGCCCCATCCCTGTCCCTGAGCCAAGACAGTTTTCCACGTGCTTTTCTGGCTTATATCCAGGGGAAGGGGCTAAAGGTGGGGACAAGTCACTGCCCAATCAGGGATAAGGTGGGAGTGGAACAGAGTTGGATTGCATTCCAGGAAGGGAACAATGTGGGAGAATGGGCAGGGAAAAGGGGCAGGGACAAACCTTGGGATGATACATTTTCCAAGGGAACAGGGGAGTACAGAAGAAATCATTACAAAACCCAATATAAAAATGAAGTACAATATAAAGCCAAATAATAGACAGCAACATCTCATCCTTTCTTACCAAATAGAGAAGAAGGAAGGCTGAGTCCGTGGGAGATGCTCAGAGTTCGGATCTTGAGTAACTTTAAAGCTGAAAAATAAAAAATGACATCTAGTGCAAACAAATTGTTCAGAAAAATACTGTTAAGGGAAGATGATAATTAGAAGGAGAGGGTCCGGCGCTTTCTCCTTCTCCAGGCAGCGCTGGCCACTTGTGGGGCCTCTGCAGCTGGCTTTGCACTTTTAGGGATGAAAGGTTTCACCCACTCGGCTGGCACCCACTTGAGACCTGAGGGAGTGGACACATTTTCATGAAGCACGTGCTCCAACATTGCTTTTGTGATTTGGCCCGAGTTTACCTCAATTGGGATGTGAATGCACTCAAAATCACATCCTGCCAACTCCCTGATCCGGGTCCTGGCTTTCTGGATCAATTCTGCTACCAGTTCCTGTGGCCTGGTCATTCTTTTGGACCGGTGGTGTCTGAGGAAAACCCACTCTACGATTAAGAGGGGATCCCTACAGTCTTTGTCCTTTTTTGATTTTTCCACTTTTTCCCACTGAAAAATCATTCCGTGAAGGTGTGGCAGTTTGCCTAAAATGATGAATTTGAATGGCAAGTCTGATTTGCACCTGTTGGCCTGTCTGGTGGCCATACAGTCCTGTACCTTTTCTAGGGCTGCTCTTGCCTCTTGGGTGAGGGTCCTAGGAGAATTTAGCTCCTCTCCCCCTTCAAACAGATTGAAGAGGGGGTCTAGGTCCTCGGTGGTCAGACCTAGCCAAGGTTTTACTCAATTTAAGGACTCACACAGCTGCTGGACATCTGCTAAGGTCCTGATGTTATTTTTGACAGCCAATTTTTGCGGCACAATGGTTCGCTTACCAATCTCCAGACCCAGGTACTTCCAAGGTGGCATCCTTTGAATATTTTCCTCTTGAAGTGCAAACCCGGCAGCAACCAAAGAATCGATTGTCAGGTCAAGCACGTGGGACAGTAAGTCATCATTGGGGGCACACACGAGCACATCATCCATGTAGTGCAGGATGATGGCTTCTCCTGCAGCTGCACACACTGGGGACAACAGAGAAGAGAGATACCACTGATGAATAAGCAGCGAGTTCCTTGCCCTCTGGGGAAGGTATTTCCAGTGGTATCTTTTCCTTGGGGCTTCTCGGTTGATGGTTGGGACCGAGAAGGCAAAACATGGGGCATCGTCAGGGTGCAGAGGAATCTGGAAAAAACAATCTTTGATATCAATAATTGCCAAATTCCAATTTTGGGGGAGCATCGCCGGGGACGGCATCCCTGGCTGGAGAGAACCCATGTCCTCAATGACATTATTAATTTGACAGAGATCGTGGAGGAGCCGCCACTTGCCTTTGTTTGCCTTTTTGATAACAAAGACTGGCGAATTCCACAGAGACATGGTTTTCACAATGTGGCCTTTAAGCTAACTGTTCATCTACTAGCTCCTGAAGCGCCTTCAATTTTTCTTTACTGAGTGGCCACTGCTATACCCAGACTGGCCAATCAGTTTTCCAGTTGAGTTTCTGGGTAGGGCGCTCTTCAGTGGCCGCACCCTGAAAAACCGGGGGGGCCTCTGGAATGCCAATCGTGACCCCCCACTGGGCCATCAGGTCTCTCCCCAACAAGGGCTCTGAGTAATCCAGAACAAATGGACGCAGTGTAGCTAATTGTCTGTTTGACCCCTTAATTTGCACGACACTCTTTGATTATTTTGCCAATTTCATTCCCCCTACACCTTGCATGTGCCCTGCCACATTTTGCAGTTCCCAATGTGATGGCCATATCCTTTCTGATATGATCGTTACATCTGCCCCTGTGTCCAAAACTCCCTTGATGTTTATGACTTCCTCACTGTGACGGACCTCACACCCTATTATGAGTTTGTCCCTCCCAATAACTCGTGTGGGGCAAACCTCAGGGTGTTTGTTCCTCGTGATGTCTTTCTCAGGGAACGGATCAGGTGCTGGAATTGCCTGAACTATTATCTGCCCCTTAGGCAGAAACAAAGGTGGGCGAACACAGCGCAACCAAAGAACTAGTTATTTGGGGTTTGATGAGATGAGACCCGGAAGGATCTTGATCTCTCTCCGTGTGTATTTGGTGTCCCCATGGATGACATACTTACTGCCAACATGTTGCCAGGAGCCTGGCACCTGCAGATCCAATGAACCTAAATGCCAGTCTGTGTCACTTAGGTGCAAGGACTCTGTCAGCTGCAGGAGACATTCAGTGGTTAGACTGGGTCTGCTCACGTCATAATCTGAAAGGGTTACATCTGGTGACGCCTGCTGAAACGTAGAACTGTTTAAGGCAGGATTAGTTAGGTTAGCATTTGCATTTTCCAGTTTTTTCTCCCCCCTCCTCAGACTTGCCCCATTTATGTCAGCACATTGGGCAAGACGGCGCTCATCCTTTAGTTTTTTGAAAAATTCCGTTTGGGCCCTTGAGACCCCCCAACCCATTGTCCCAAAAGTCCAAAACTTGTCTCTTTAAAGGGCATTGAGATGCCCAATGTCCAGCCTGATCGCGCAGGAGATACATTGTTCTTCTCTTGGGCGGCTGTCATGGCACAGGCACAGGAGGCACAGCGTCTGCAGCAGCGGCTCTTTGTGGTGGCTTGAATGCATCTCTGGAACTGTGGCTTTGGTGAGCTGTCATGAAGGGAACCTTCCTGGCACACACCTGGAGCACGTCATCTAAGGTTGGAGCCAGTTCCATGGGCAGGCTGAGGATGGCTGCCTTGCACTGTTTGTTTGCATTGGCCAAAGCCATTTCCTCAAGGACCTCTTCCTGAGCTCCTCCTTTCTTAACCTGTCATTCGATAGCTCTGGTTAATTGCTCCACAAATTTTATAAAAGGTTCTGATGGGAGCTGCTTTATTTTACTGTATGGTTGGAAAGGCCCATTGGGCTGGATTGAAAAGAATGCTTTGGAAGCAGGTTCTTTAATGCTCTCCAAAACAGCTAAAGTAATTTCCTGAGCCTGCTTGAGTGCTGAGACCCATTCACCATCACCACATAGATGTTCTAATCAAATTGGCAAGTTGTTATTATCAACAGTCGTTTCAGGATTTTGCCACAGCTCTGGAAGTAAATCTTTCAACTTTTTTTTCCAAGCTGCTTCCCTGAGTCTAAATTCTGTGGATGATATGAGGGAAGAGAAAACTGCCAGAGGTCATAGGGAACTATAATATTTCCTGCTAAATTTGCTTTTAAAAGTTAATACTTTCGCAACCAAATTCTATATGAGCTTTGCATAAATCCCGAATCGCTTGTTGGAGGAAGGAGTCCCAGTCACCATGGACAACACCCCCCCTTTTTGACTGTCAATATGCGACAGGATGGCGGAAAACCTGGGATCAGTTCCTGCTTCTGGGTTCCTGGCTCCCCTCCCCCCACCTCCAGAGCATGGGAACTGGGATTGTGGGCAGGGAAACCGTGGGAACCAGAGGCAGGGAGGGGCTGGAGGACTGAGTCACAAGCAGCAGAGTCGGAGGGCGGAGGTTTAAGGGTAGGGGGCAGAGTCGGAGGAGAGGGCGGTACCAGGGGTGGCACTGACGGGAAGGAGGGGTCTGGGAAAAGGAAGGGGTTGCTCACGTTACGAAAGGGATTGTGGGAAGAAAGGGGTAGAGACAAAGAAAGAGGCTTCACATGGCTTGGGAACACATGGCACCGCCCATCTTGGGGAACAAAGGAGAAAAATGCTGCATGGTCCCTGCCATCTTGTGACCCCCCCACAACACCAAAACTAATTTGGGGATCACTAAACTGGGCATTTGGGGCACCTGAACTGTCTGCAAAAGCAAACCGAACACGAGATTTACAAACTGGGGAAGAAAGGAGATTTGGGGTAGGTTTAGGAGTTTCTCAAACAATCTGGCCAGGATTACTCGAGCAGGGGGAATCAGGAATTTGGGGAAAGCCAGGGGAACTGCAGATTCCCTGCCCTGTCTGGTGGGCTGCTTTCTTCTGAATACCCGAGCCTGGGGAAGGGATTTTGGGGTTGGGAGAAGCAGAAACTGGGAGAACTGGGGAAAATTCACTAGGAACTGTTTGTTTTTTCACTTCATTTTGCTTCTGCAATGCAAGCCGAACTTGCAAACTCCAGAGAGCAAAAATCTGCAGTTTCTGGGTCCTTTGGAGTGCCTGATTCAGCCAATTTATTTGCAACAGCTCCCCCAAATTCTGGGAAGCTTATTTTTTCTAAGGACACATGGGGAAAGTGAAAAAAACAACCAGCAAATAAATTTTTTCAACCTTTTCTTTGAACAATGGGTCCCACCATCATCCAAGGCACCTACAACTTGGCAAAAGATCTTTTTCTGGGATACAGACAGCCTAGCACCCATTTTTTGGCTCAGATTTTAAGTTTCTATGCCCCCCTTTACTCCAACTGGGAAACCGAAAAAAAAACCCAAACCCACTGGAGAGAAAAACAACCCAGGAGGGAAACTGCTACCTCTTCCATGCAGGGGCTGCGCAGCATAAACCAATTTGCTTTTAAAAGCAACCCTGAAGGTTTGTCCTGAAGGCGAGAACCTCCCCCCAAAGGAAAAACCTTTCCCCGAGATTTGAAGCCTCTGAAAGATTTTTTACTTACCAAACTCCAGTGTGGTGACGAAAAAACTTCCCGGTCACTCCCCTTTGCCTGAAACTGACCCTTTTGGGGCAAAACAGCTTCCAGTTTTGGTTCCAAGGGTCGGCTGGCCACGAACACATGGTCGCCTTCTTCTGGGATCAGCTTGCTGTTCAGGAGGCTTCTTCACAGCAGTCAGATGGGTTTTTTAAGTCCAAAGGAAAACCACAGCCTCTCTCTATGTGGTGTTTCAGGGACTCCACAGCAAACGTTAAGCCGGACAGGTCTGTCTCTGCATGGATGGGCACGTTTTTGGACTCACGTGCCTGCGTGAAGTTCCTCGGCAGCGTGCTCCATTGCTGGTTCTTCGAGCCTTCTCCTGGGAGCCACACCAGTGGCTTCAGGCACCACACTTTGGCGTCACTTGTGGCTAGTCTCTCTCTCTGAGCCCTGGCTCCATTTTTGCCTCAGCTAGTTTGAGAGACAAACCACAGTTGAAAGGATTTTTCCTCAGGGCCCCAAATAACCCAGGAGCAGCTGTGAACCTTTTCCTTTAGAGAGACATCAGGTTCCCATCGATGGCAAAGGAATGTCTGCACTTGTTCCACGGGGAAATCAGGGCTTTATTCAGTCTTTCTTCTGTGGCCCTGCCCCCACCTGGGTCAGGAGCCCCATCCCTGTCCCTGAGCCAAGACAGTTTTCCACGTGCTTTTCTGGCTTATATCCAGGGGAAGGGGCTAAAGGTGGGGACAAGCCACTACCCAATCAGGGACAAGGTGGGAGTGGAACAGAGTTAGATTGCATTCCCGGAAGGGAACAATGTGGGAGAATGGGCAGGGAAAAGGGGCAGGGACAAACCCTGGGATGATACATTTTCCAGAGGAACAGAGGAGTACAGAAGAAACCATTACAAAACCCAATATAAAAATGAAATACAATATAAAGCCAAATAATACACAGCAACACCACTGGGAATGATTGTCCTGCCTTTGCTTTAGCTAGGCATGTCTAATGCTTCAAAAACGGGTCATCTTGTTTTTTCCTTCTGATCTCACATGTTCTTTTCTCACCATGCAAATATTGATCTGGAATCAGCATAGGCCTAACCCCGCTCCCACAGATTTTGCAGAATAATTTAGGAGAAGTGCATGTAATGGTTGTTTGACTACCTCATTTTTAATGTGAAAAGACAGTTCTTCTTAATGAGTGTTATCAAATCACTGGCTTTGCATAAAATGCATTACCCATGTGGAAGGGTATTAATCTATGCCTAGTACCTGAAAGAGGATTTTAAGTTTAAAAGCTGTAACCAGATCTCTATATTTATCTCTTCCTGTTTCAGAGATATTCTGCTTGCAAATACCTATGCTACTATTTTATATAAATCCTATTTCAAGTATTTGCATTTCAAATTTGGTTGGACTTATGCAAAAGGCTCTGCATACCATAAGGCAGCTTGGTTTGGAGGCCTCCCACTGAAAAGTAGCAGTGTAGTTCAATGCATGTTCCACAAAATGTGCAAGAGATGATCACAGAGTGCTATTTTCCCACTGTGACTAATGCCCCATTCCAGCCCCCCCCAGCCATCCTTGCCAGTGCAAAACACTCTAATTCAAGCATAGGGCTATACCCACTGATAAGGATGCCAAGAACACTTAGCAGCCTGTGATTTAGTTCAGCAGATTAAGATAATGCATTCTATCCATAAAGAAAAATATGCTTTTAGTGTACTACTAATGTTTTTCTTTCTGAAAGGAAGGAATTTTTCTGCACAGGGTTCTCCCCTCCTCCAATGGAAACAGCTCTTTAGAGATGCTAATACCCAGCCCAGCCAGTCCTCAGGGTCAATGAACTCAGACAAAACCACTTCACTTCTTGCTCCCGTATGAGCCATGGATATACCTCAGTTTAGCTGAAGAGTGCTCACCCATTCTTGATCACATGCAATGATCTTTTCTGCAGCAGGACTGGTTTCTGTCTCTGATAGAGGAGGAGAGCTTCTAACATTGCTGGGAAGCAGGGGGTGTCTGGGATGCTTCTTAATATCATTACAACAGGGAGAATCTGCAGAGACCCTGCAAAAGGAAAGATGTTTACATGGAAGTTACTGTTCACTGTAACACCCTCCTTCTCTGGGGAAGCAAATGGATAGAGGTGTAGGTGAAACCCAAGGGAGCCCTAGGTACTTTATGGCCATAGTTTAGGGAAATGAGCACCCAAAGAACAGCTGTCAGAGGAACCTGTCTCCCGGTTGCAAGGCCTCGTGATATGGCTGGACATGCTGTGGGACACAAAAAGAGAGAAACAGGACACTTACTGCCAGCTGTCCTTCTAGCTCTGGAGAAGGAGGGAAGCCAGTCTCTGGTTTTTTCACCACCTGGAATAAGACAGGGCTATTGACTGAGGTTGTAGTGGCACCTTAGTTAGAGTATAAAACACTGTGATGCTGGCCTGATGATCTAGGGGAACAGTTGCATCAACTTGGATAGAAGCCATGAAGCCTGTTCTAGTGGTAGGTTTCTCCAATTTTTCCTCTTTGTGAGGATCTTTCATAGCTGAACAAGGAGAGGCTGTGTACGCTGGCGGAACAAAAGCCTGTTAAGGAAATTTCCAAGTCTGACTAATGAGACTCTCTAGCTGTCACACTTCCAATGCCAGAGGCTTTTACTGCTGGTACTGTGGCCCCTTCACATCAGCAGCTCCAGTGAGCCCATGGATGCCTTGCTCCTACACACCACTCACACGCAGTCAGACCAGGTTTCCCATGGCAGAGTCTCAGATGCCTGATTCCACAGTCATTTATTCCTGGTACAGTCCTGTGGCTGTGGCAAGCACTGTGACATTCTTATCCTCTCTCAGCAGTCCATTGCTTGTTGTTACTTTTTAGGGCAGAAATTCAATAATGCAAATAAAATGGAATGCTTATGACTATATTTTCATGTTTTGACATGTATTAATTTCATTTAAATGAAAGTTAGAAATGCTTTGACTTTAAGCCTAGCAAGGCTGTGGTGTCAAACAAGCCTTAAAGGATGCTCTTGGCTGGTGTCTCCCTGAGCCACAGGACAGCCAGCCTTGGCTGTTCCTGCTAGTGGTGCCCAGAGCTATTTGGGGCTAAACTCTGCCTTTTAGCTCTCTCCTGCCATTATCTAGGCTTGCATTGGCTGGGGACTAAGAAAAGAAATAAAACAACTAAATGAGAGAGTCTTTGGATGCCCTTCCTGCTGCTTCCTCAGCTCTGGCTTCCCTATGGCTCTCTGGCTTCTGCCTGTTGTGACTATGCCAAGCCCATCTCACACTTCTCTGCTGCCATCCACTGAGGCATGCTGGTGTGTGTGTGTTGAGGGTTGGGCTACAAGTACAAGTTTCGGTAGGAAGAAAGACAAGATTTTTCAAAGACTGCACGTACCCAGCAGCAAAATAACATAGGGTTGCCCAAATAGTCCCTTTGAAATTTTGAACGCTAATGTGTAAAGTCAGTAAAACACAAATTGGGTTCATTTATGCAGCAGAAAAGGAGAAGAATACCTCATAATCGAACCTAAACTCGTACATTGATCACCATTCCTTTCTTTCCTCACGCAATTCTCATTCCCTGCAGTTGAGGGCTGCCAGGGCACGGTGTGTGGGGCTCCTGTGTGTGCGACACGGTGACAGCAGGTGGCAGCAGGATCCCACCGGCTCCCGGCATTAACTCATCCCCAAGGTACGGGCTGGGAGCCCCAGCAGCCCGGGCAGGTGCAGGTGGAGCGGGGAGAGCTGCGGGGACTCCTGTGCTTCACAGCGCGCTGAGCTCGTCCTTGCCTCGGCACACCGGGAATGTGCGGTGTTCCCGCTGGATCTGCACTGACCAGCGGCGCTGGACACCCGCCAGCCTGCTGCTGTCACACCGTCGGAAACGGAGTACGCAGACAACGGCATTTCCGGGCGCAGCCTGACGACGGCTCCTTGCGCTTGTCACCTGACGAGGCACCAGTGCCACTGGGTGGGATAAGACCCTTTTAGGCTGAAGGAATATAGCACTGCCACAAACAACGGCACGGAATTGCTGCTTTTGTTAAGTCACCTGTAGAGTAGAGAGGGGAGACCCTGGTGTGGGACTGTCCCCTGAAGAGAGGAGAAGCTGTGTGTGGGACCATTTGTCACCTTCCCACCCTGGGAGTTGATGCAGAATCATTCCGTGCTGTAGAGTCTAACTCACCTCCGTGTATCAGGTAGCCAGTGGGGTTAGAAATCTGGGAAACCCAGATATTTCCTAGAGGTGGGATATTTCAGTTGGAATAACTGCCTACCACCCAGCATGGGACAGGCTCTTCTCATGATTATTATTAAACCACCATTAATAAATTTACTGTACTTTGGCAAATGGAAAAAAAAAAAAAAAAGTTTCACTCAAATGTTTTTCACCATCTCATTCCGTAAAGAAAACTGCTGAAATCTATCACATTGTAAAGCAGCCACAGCTAGGGTTGGAGGGTAAGACTCAATGAACAGACAAAACAGTACTTTCTAGTAAGAAAGACAACAGATACTATGTTTTGCCCTTTGGCAGCATAACCTTTTTGTAATTAAATTATCAGGTTAAAATAAAGCTCTTTTAATTATTTAAGGACTAGGAGAAAAGTACAGTTAAATAAATTATTCATCATGCTACAAATAGTTATTTTAATTCTAAATACTGTAACATTTTTCAGGGAGCCATTATTATTTTGCACTCCTCACCGAGAGAGTTTTATTAAGTTTGAAGTTGTAACCCCAGATTTGTATATTGTTTTCTTGCAGGTAAGTCTGAATCGGTCTGTTTGAACTGTGTGGTTTGGGAATGTAACTGAACAAAGTAAGCCTCCCAGCCTCTTAACAAGGTCAGAGTATTTTTCTTTTCTGAGCTCCAATACTGTAAATTAAAATGAAAATAGAATGGATAGTGTAATTGCAGATTGCTATGGTTGTGTGACACAATGGGATCTTTATCTCAGCCGCGAATTTCACGGAACAAATATGTGCACTGAGAACTATTATGCAGACTGCTGTTTCTTTGGGCCGTCTTTTAACTAGGAATGGGCGGACAATATGAAATATTCATGTTACTGGCATTTTAGAGGTAATACAACTTTTTATACTATTTTTTCATTGATCATTTAGATGGGTTCTCTAGTTATGACAATTTCGAGATATAAAATTTACAGCACCTTCACTTGAATAGGGCCAAGTTAGCAGGTCATACTCTGAAAAGCTTACTTTGTGGATCATTCAGAGCTGATCATCTTTTATTAATTACCTGGCAGCAGGACCTTGCTAGAAGTCAATAAAATGCTGTTACTGGACTGGTATGCCGTGCTTCCCACCTAAGCCATGCTCTGCGGCACTGCTGCTAGCATCGAGAGTGCTTCCCTTGCAAGATCCAACCACTGGAATGAGTGGACTCCATTCAGACAGTTAATTGTGTCAGAGTTGAAAATTATTTCCTTTGAAATTTTGTTCCTCTTTTTTCTTCTCTCATTATCTCCAGGAACAATTACATTCATGTCCTGTCAAATCCTAGTGTTGTCTCTATAAATCAAAATGTGGCTTCCTTAGAAACCCATACTATAAAGGATTGACTTGTTCTAATCTGTACATGTACCAGTAACAAAAATCTTTCTGTACACCCATGTTAGGGTATCTCTTCAGATCAGAGCTATTATAATGCAAATTGCTGGACAGATATTGAAGATCAATATACTCTTACTTTTTTCTCCAGAAAGATGACAATGGTGTCGCATTGTCCTCCACTCTAGCTAGCTCTGACACTGCCATCAGACAGGGAACACTCCTCTGGATCTTGGGAACATGAGGAGCGGCTAAGGGGGTTTTCCCCTTATCATGGGAGGGACCACGCCAACAGCGGAGGAAGGAGTCAGACTCAGTTGGAAGGCAAAGTCCAAGTGTTTATTCAGTCCCACCTGGGGACATCCAAACCTCAGGGGTGCTGCTCCAGCAGAGCCACCCAGGGCAATGAGCCCCGGGCTTAAATGCAGGGGAGGGACTAAGGGAGGGGACAAACCAACATCCAATGAGGGACAAGGCGGGAGTGGAACAGGGTTGGAGGGACATTCAAAGAAACCAATGAGAACATAAAGGGTGGAACTTCCTCAGCTCCTGCCCTATTACTCGATGTCCGTACCCGAACTCTCCAGAAGCCAGGAGGAACAATCCAATGACAGACAGGGCCCGTAGGAGGGGACTGGGAGGAATATGGGAGGATTGACAGGGAAGGGGGGCAGGGACAAACCTTGGAACATAACATTTCTTAGGAGAACAGGGGAGTACAGAACAAACCATTATAATGAAAATATATAACATAAAATACAATGTGAAAATAAATAACACAGAGCACAACACAACAAATAGTTTGGGTCATAATTACCTGTCTGTTTGGACATCCTAGATATAATATCCTCAATATACACTTACATCCACTTTGGAATGCCTTCTGCCTACCAGTTCTATAACTCAGCTTGCATCTTGCATTTGCTTCAGACTGTAACATTCACCTCAGAAATTTTACGCTTTAAGGTTGTTTCTTTGAAGCCTTTTGATTCCAAATATCCATTTTTGGTTTTTGGAATTAGTTTAGTTTCCAAAACCTGGCTGAGCAGATTCTTTTCCTCTGCAACAGTTAGCAGCCTCTGATAGATCTGTGTACCATTGACTCTGTCATGACAGGTGGTACTCCTGTTCCTTTTTAAGTGTGATGTACTCAGCTAATGCCTTAGGTACCTGGCTGTGTTCCCCCTCCACATTCCTTAGATTCCTCATCAGCCTTGGCTTGGAGAGTTTTGCACAAGGACCAGTTTCCACACTCCTTAAACAATTTATTCATTGCCTCCAACGGCAATAAGCATCATTTTGAACCAGGCACACTACACTGTAACAAATATGCTGTAGTGTAATGAGGTTGTGTGGTGTATTTTAAGGAACTCTGGAACTGCTAGTGACAGAGGAGTTGAGTGTGAAAATACCATCCATCGCATCTCATTGCCATGAAAAGCAGACTTGTATTTCAGCACTTCTGTTTGAAATGTATGAATGCCTCTCTCAAAGGTTTTTAGATGTAAGTATGAATACTGCCAAATAAAAATAATGCCTTTAAAATAAACATCTAATGTAGCCAAAGTTATAAGCAGCATTATGGAAAGAAGCTCCAGTTTAAAGAAATATACAAAAAATTACTTCCTGTAGATCCACTGAAGCTGAAATTGGTATTCAGTTCATATGGTCCTTCCACTGGGTGCAGAAAAGATGATGAGGATTTCGGAGAGAAGTTAAAAGGGAATTCTTTTGAAAATGCTGTCCATAAATAGCCAGCGCCTGCACCAGTATATCTCAGAACTCTGCACTATGGAAGATTTCATCAGGTTTTAGAATTTCATTTTTAATTAAATTCTTACTGCATCCTTTTGTATGATCCCATTAGAGAAGAATTATATTGTTCTGTGCAAATTTTATTCATGGAATAAATTGGCCCAAAATTAATCTTTATCAGCAATTGAGAAAATACTGAGAACTTTAAAGAAAATATTGAAAGAGCTGGAACTGACACATTTACCTTAACAGAGCTATATTTTAAAAGGATACACACACGAAGAATATAAGGCATAATGAAGCCTCCTACACACACCATGGAATAAAATGTTTATACTGTAATCATGCTAATAATAAAATGATGGATCAGTTAGTTTCTGCTGCAACAAAACTCAGCTGAGAGCCTGGTTACTGTCTAGGTAGGGCAAAGCAATGTAACAGCTGAAGACCAGATGCATATGGACTATCTTGGGAATCCCTATCCTGATTTAGCTGTTCAGTTGTGTACTTTCAAAAAGTCTCCCATGGCAGCTGGCACTGGTATGCAGTGTGCAGTGAAGGGCTGTGGAACAGAGGGAAGATCTGTAGCCCTGCTGTGCTACTGCCATCCCTGGTGGGTCCCTTTGAGTGCTGGGGGTTTTCTGCAGTGATCTTGTTTCCAGTTGTTGTTGAAGGTAATTCTAAGGCCATCAGGAATGGTTGGACTTGATCAGAGCAGGGCAATCTCAGGGGCTTTGTTGTCAGTTGCTGCCCTCGTCAGACTGCTGCTGTGGTACCAAATGGGTCATCTTCTCCTCTTTGGGCTTGGTCCAGGTTCCAAGGCTTAGAGAAAAAGATGAAAATCCAGGAGATTGGTGTAGGGGCAAAATGACAGGTAGAAATGAGAGGATCAGTTAATCTGTAAATGGACACTGTGGGGCCAAATCCTAGATGTGCCCTTAAGGGTAGCTGTAAAGGAAAATTTAACTAACAAATAGATACTGCTTGGTGCTTTTCCTGTTGCTCTCATGATTCCCACTTTCTGATGCACATGTGAGTTCACTTGGAAATCTCTCCTTGTTTGCTGGGAGCAAAGGGAGAAGTTGCTCACAAGTGAGGTGATGGCGCTGGCATGAACCATTTATCTGTGTCATTCCCAATGTTTTGACCAATACATTACCTGCCAGAGGCATCTTGATGCTTAGTTCTGCAGCAGTTCAAGCTTTATCCAGTGTCAGAGTATGCCAGGCACCCAGCTTTCCTCCTTGGACAGAGAGGAGGAATATGGGCAGCAGTGCCCCCACTACTCTGCATGTGCATGGTGAATTGGATAGTGGCAGGTAAGTATTCTCCTGTCAGAACACTCCTGTGTTTCTTTGTTGACAGGAGTGGTTTCCTACACAGTGGATTGCTCAGGTGTGAAAAAGAACGACTGAAAATTATATTGAGAGTTTGTTAGAAATAGGATCTATTGCTGTGAGAAGGTTACAAGCAGGAAACACACACCCTGCAGCTTTTTACTGGCGGCTTGCCAGACTAAATAAGTTTTGATTGGAGTTTGTTGGAGTAGGTTCTCTTTTGTCTCTCTCTCTCTCCCACTGTCTCTCCCCAATGACAGTTTCTGGTGGATTGGGCTGGTCAGAGAACAGCTGGGAAGTACTCTAGGTTTAAAAAGTTGCTCTTTTTTTTTTTTTTTTTTTTGTCTGTAAAAAGAGGAAACCTCATGTAGCCTCCAGGAATTAGGGTGCAGAGCAAGCAATAACTCAGTAACAGAAGTGTCATAAGGGGAAGGCAGAGTCTTCTGGAAGCCCCTTGTCTGCTTCCCAGGGGTGGGAGAAGCCCCTTGACTGGACCTGTGTGCAGAACAAGGGCATTTCTCTGCTCCAGTGGGATAAAGCAGTGTCTTGGTTTTGAAAGACAGTTGTTTGCCAGGGAAAGCTAGAGCCTCCCTTGGAATGGAGAATGTAAACCCACTTCCCTCCAATTATTATAATTTTGCAATTAGGGGCTTTCAGGCAAAGACATGGGAACAGGAGTAACTTTACTAGGAATATTTTTAAAAAGGAAAATACAAATGTAGTAGTACAAAAAAACAAGCAAGGAAGCAAACAAAGATCCTCGTAAAAACCCTGACAGAGTCAGGGATATGACCTGGCACCCTGGTGGTCAGGGTGTTGGAAACAGTCCAAAGAAGTCCTCCTGGAGTAGCAGATGTGATTCTGTGGAGTAGAGATGGTCCTGTAGAAAGTCCAGTGGTGATGAGATGGGTCCGGTCTTCCTCTGGGAATCCAGTGGAAACAAACCGGATGCCTTGTGTCCTTCAGTCCTAGTTTTTATCTATCTAGGAACAGCTGGCTCCTCCCCCACTGGATGGAGCATCTCCCAATGGGATGATGGAATGTGTCATGTCATTGGTGGGCCCTAATGGCCCCTTATCAGAAGATGTCCCCCTGGAGGATGGAGGGGTGGTGAAAGAGATAAGAAACACTGCCCCACCTGGATTTAATGGCTGGGCCGTTATCAGAAGGCATCGCCCGCCCCCCCCTCCCCCCCCCCCTCTCTGGAGTTAGAAGGATAAAACATCTCCCAAAAAACAGCTTTCAACAGATGAAATAGAATACATAATTTTAGGTTACATAATCCAAGACAAGCAGAATTTGGACCTTGCCTCTTGAATCCAAGCAGGGAGAGTCACAAAATTATAGAATGGTTTGGGTTGGAAGAAGAGTTTAAAGGGCTAATAATTCCAGACTCCCTGCTGTGGGCAGGGACACCTCCCACTATCTCAGGTCGCTCCAAGCCCCATCCAACCTGGCCTTGGACATTTTCAGGGGTCCAGGGACAGCCACAGCTGCTCTGGGCACCCTCTTCAAGGCCTCCCCACCCTCACAGGGAAGAATTTTTTCCTAATATCTAATCTAAACCTACTCTCAATTTGAAACTTTTCTCCCTTTGTCCTGTAACTCCAGGCTCTCATAAATAGTCTTGCCCTATCTTTTGTGTAAGTTCCCTTCAGGCACTGGAAGGCCACAACTGGGTCTCTGAAGCCTTCTCTTTTCCAGGTTGGACAATCGCAATTCTCTCAGCCTTTCTTCATAGGAAGGGTGCTTCCTCTGAGGAAGGGAGAATACCTCGGCATGTCAAAGAGCTTGGCTGCTCTGAAATGCAGCTTTCTTTAGAAAAGAAAAAAAAAAAAAAGAAAAGAAAAATCCATTTCTATGTAACATTTTTATCTTCTATAAAATCTTTAAACAAGAAAAAGAAATTATATATTTGTTAATTGATTATGTTGATAGATCAGCAGAGAGCAGCAGCAAACCAGAAAAGAGGTACAAGTGAACTGGACTGTAAGAAATCCAGGTTCCCAAACAGAAATAAAATTAATTTTCAATGCTTATTGGCATCACCCAGCTCATTTCAATTTTAGTAGGAGCAGAGATTTTAAACCTGACCAAAAATAAGATTAAGTTATTTCTTCTTTTTACCTTCTGTCCCAGTCCATTTCGATCAGGTAGTGGGTTTTTTTCTTTTGCTTTCTGTACTCAACCATTGTTTATTGCTCTGAATTATAATAACTTACATCTGGACTGTCCAAAGGTGGTTTGATTTCCATGGTAATTAGAAATGCTGTGTCCTTGATGCACTTTGTTGGCTTTCCTTGCCTGGGACAGCCATGGGAGCAGAGGCTGACCTGCACCAAGGGCAGATGTTTAACATCTGCACGAGTCCCTGGGGCTGTGTAGTGGAAAGGCTTTTTCTTTTTATAGACCACTCAGACTTAATCTCTGCTGCTTCTTATAATATTTCAGATATTACTAGGTTCCTGTAAATGTGTTTGCAGTGTGGGGAAACAAGCTGCTTGAACAAATAGCTAACCTTTTGTAACTGTATTCCAGTCAATAGCAAAAGACAGAAATAGGGCATCTTTTTAATGAAATAATTTTACTTTGAGTTTTCTGAAGTTCACTACCAGGCAGAGAAAGTATTTGGACTTTTTCCTCTGTATTGTATAAGTATAAGACCCCTCTAAAGCTGTATTTCAGTGTGAAAAATTTTACTAGGTATCAAACAGATCTGGTGGATTTTGGCTGTGACAGGGAGGAAATGCTAAACAAAGTGGTTACTGTATATTCTGTTGCCGTAGAGACTGAAACATCTGTATCCATGCAGGCAAGTGATGCAGACATGGTAAGATTTGACTCCTTACATTCCTGTGTTCATCTGGCTGTCAATAGAAATGTTTTATGGTGCGAATATTCTGGGCTTCTTTAGTATTGTATTTATCTGCTTCTGTGGCATGTCTTGGGCTTTTTAATTATAGTCGAACTCTGAAGTCAGGACTCTCCTTAAGAAAAGATGTTTTTACATAAATAATTTTTCAAGATGAACTTGGAGGGACTTGAAATGATTGTTGTACTGGTGATAATAGTTGGATTTGTGAAGGCACTTGAGCATATGGGTCTCCTAGAAGACAACTTTGAAGGTAGGATATTAAGAAATAGAACATATTTTATTCTGAAACCCAGTTGCTGCAGAGGTTTTTACTTTGATCTGTGCATGCATGTGCAGCATTTGAGTATCCGGGGAGCTGAAAGGTAGCTGAAATAACATTATATGCTTTCTTTAGGCAAATGAAATGTATTTAAATGTCTATATAGTATAGTAGCTTTCATTGCAACTCTGAAAATAAATGTTTAAACATTCTTTGTTTATGTTTAAGATTGTTTCAAGAACTTCTGTACAGATTTGTGTGCTTTAGTAAACTGCAGCCCACATCTCAAAGCTCTGAATGAAAGGTTTACATTTTAGTAAGTTTATCATTATATCCTCTCAATTTGTTCTAATTTCTAGAAAGGTTGTGCCTTATTTCTAGCTATTGGCTATTATTACAGAAACTCCAAAAACCCTATTGAACTTATTTAGATGAATGTTTCTGTTGTAATCAATTCTCTATTCTCTTGTACGTTTTAGGAAAACATTGCCGATTGAAATGTAAATATGCTTTGTAGAATATATTTTGAAGGAGCTGACTACTAAAGATACCTTAATTCTTGTTACCCCTCTGTTTTTATAAACTATGTAATTCGTGTAGAAACACGCAAATATTAAATGTAAGCAGAAGGGATTAATTTTAGACAGTAAGCTCTATAAATCAAAGCATATCTGTGCAGACACTCTCATTGTTTAATAGGGAGCGTAGATTTACAGTGTGCCTGAATATTCCTGAATATTGAACAGCTGCTTTTTTTAGAAACTTGATAGGAAGTTTTCATGCTAAGCAAGAAATACACAGATGTTAAAATAACCTTCAGCTACCACAGATAGAGAACAATTATTGCTTTCTGCTTCAGAGCTCCTGAAGAGCCTGGAAGAGGTGAGCTTCCTGGCCTCATATTAATTACCTGACTGTTGGTACAAGGTTTGAAGAATCTTGAAGATTAGCATCAAGTACTGTAAATGGAGGGAAAAAGTTATAAAATTTTTGGTTCATTGATTGTGTGCTTTATTTTAGTTTTCATGCGTGTATTTGCTTTTCCTTCTTCCTGCTGCTGTGAGCATTTTTCCTAACTTTTATATTTGCATGAATTAAGAGGTAGCTGGTGATGACTGATGCAAGCATTTTGAAGCTGGGGCAGTAATGCAGATCACATAGCAAGTGCTTTACCTACCAGCTGTGACTTTGCCAGGGCTATTGAAATGATCAAATTGTGCAAGCAAGACAGAGTGACAATAGAAAAATCCATTTATTCTGGCTTTTATGAGTCTTCAGATGCCTGTGTGCTCCTGTCACAGAGAGGTGTTAGATGGTACCTGATGTACAGGTAATTTCCTGTCTCCAGGAAATTAGCTCCATCAAAATCCATTAGGAATTTGTCCCTCTGGGCACCTGGATTTTTGGAATCCTTTTACTGTCTGCCTGAATGCATCTAAGGGCAGATTCTGTTTAACAACTTGGTTAAAAAAGAATAGAGCATTGAAGAAGGCAGCTTTAGGAAGAGGTCAGTTCATGGGTTTGCGTAGCTGCTCCTTCCCAGTGCCCAGTCTCCAGTGTACCTGTGAACTGTACTCACATCATGAGGGGGAAGTGGCAGATTGCTGACTCCTAAGGAGAGGGAAAGTTTGGGAATATTTGAATGATTCAGAGCAAATCGTCATAATGTCTAGTTGTATTTCTGATGAAATTTACATTACAACACAGTGAATTATGCTGAAAAAGGGATGAGGTTAACTTTCACATCAATATGTTAGAACTTCAGGTGAAGCTGTTATTCAGAGTCTGTAGTTTGAACCTGTACACAATTATGGTTTCATGACAGCTCCTTCTGCCATGTCCACCCTTTGTAAGAACATACAGCATACATATACTTCGTGAAGCTCTGGTTCTGGTGAGATCTGCTACTTGCTTTGCTGTAATGGTGAGATGAATGAGGTTGTCTCTCAGTAATTTCCAGCAGAGACTATTGACTGTTTTTTTCAATAGGTTAGTTTTCAGTGCTCACGTTAGTTGTTATACAAAGAAATTATACTTAATATTGTAGTGAGAAAAAAGTTGAGCTACTTTTAACTTCTGTTATTTTTAATAGTATTGCATAATGCTATAAAATTTACAGAGCATGCTGCTTCATAGGGATCTACACTGTCAGTACAGTGTAAATTCCACAGGTGTATGTTATCCTAAGAAGAAACAAATTTCTGTTGCCGGACTTCATTGAGCAAGGAGAAAACAGTTACCAAGACGAACAGGGAGCTGTAGAAAGGTGTGTGCTGAACTTCAAGCACAGCATATAGAGTGCTAGCCAGCAATAGCTGGAACAGCTGGACCTTGCCTTGGGCCCACATGGCTCCTGGCTGTGCTTTCAGTTTCCCCAGACTGTTGTGCACTTTGCTTATACTGAACAGCTTACAAAAATACATTGCTAACAAACTGTGTGTTGGAACCACTGTAATCATCATTCGAACTCATCAGTACTTTCACCAGAGACTTTCAAAATTACTTACAAATATAGAATATAAAATCTATATGTTTTTAAGTGAAGGAAGAGGACTCAAATTACCATGGACAGAAACAGGCAAAACTTCTTGAAATTCTGCACACTTCCAGCTAGTCATGACCAGCCAGTAATAAATGTGCTCTCTGGAAGATCACAGTCACTAAAAGGAGGTGCTGGTGCTGGAGTTCGAGTTCTTGTCTCTTGTTGGCCTCTTGCTCTTACTCTAATATTTGTGGGCACCTGGACAGGTGAGCCAGCTGAGTCTTTGTGCTGCTGAGAAAGGGTCTGTCTGAATGTCACATAGAGCACTCAAACTTATAAGCTTCTTTTCAAAAGCATTAGCTCCAACCATCTCTCAGTAGCTCTGCAGAGCAGAGAAGAGGACATCAGAGTTTTCCTAACTGTGCTTTTGTTTCTATCCAAAACTGATTTTGAAAAACATACAAATATTCACAAAAACCCCCAAATACTCCTATGTAATTTCCTATTTCCTCCGCGTCTCCTAAAATTAGGTGGAGAGCAATGTTCAACACTAGACATTCTTAGGAAAAACTCCTGTCTTTCAGCTTCAGCCTCTGGTATACAAGGTGTAGGATGAAGGGAAAGAGTAAATGTGAAAAGTGCATATTATATGGCTCTACACAAGATGTTTACTATATGTATTATGTTGTATTAATTGTTAATGTTGTATTGATGTTTTGATAGTATAGTAAATATAGTTTTGTAGTTAAAGTGTAGTTTTTGTGTGCCAACCACAGGAAAACATAAATCTTTCAGAGAAAAAAAGAATTTCCTACTTCCTTATCAGAAGAGACCAACTTCTCCTGCCTCTCTCAGCCTTCAGAATGCCACAGAGGTTAAAGGAGAAAAAGTGATACTAACCAGAGACGGTTCTTTGTTTGAATGGAGTTTATGCATCATGTATGAAATATATGAATATTCAACAGGCTATTGCTTTTAAGAGATGGTCCTTTGTTAGCAGGCGTCCTTCTCCAGAGCATTTTGCTTGGGGGAAGCACCCAGACATCTGAAACTTTGTTTTTTATTGTCTCGTATTGTCCTAGCTCGAATTGTTCAATTTTTTTACTCTAATTCTATTTTTATAACCATCTTATTTACCATTAAACTTTTAAAATTTTAAAACAAGTGATTGGTGTTTTTCACAGTAAAGTTTCTCACAGAAGAAAAGCAGAATGATGAGATGATTCACTTGACAACTACAACTCAAATGTTCATATGCACCTCATAGTTTTTAGCTTGGTTTGAACACCTGTATGTATATTCCCTTCTTTTTGAGAGCTACTACCATGTAATCTTGAAATTTAACTTTCTGTTCCTCAAATCTCTTATCTCCTTTTCCTCCTTTATTTTCTTGATGTGCATGCCTTGTTAAGTCTCAGCCCTGGCTCACTTCCCATGCCTTGCTTTACTGTGGCTTGGCTGTTTGGCAGCACATGAGCGTTGGACAGGGCTCCTCAGCTGGGCTGGTGGCAGAGCTCTCGGAGGCAGCGATGGCACCACCACAGTGTGCTGACTGTATGTGGCCAATGGGGCACAGTGTGTCAGGGTGAGCAGGGCTTCTCAGACTGCAGTGCCACTTCTACACAGCAAAACACAAGAGTGCTGCTAGAAATATATGGTCACAGAACAGATTGATAGGCCAGAGTTTGTATTTTCTGTTGCCCACACTCAGATTTCTCCCTTTGCTACTTCTCTTTCTGGCCCATTTGTGACCGCTTTTTATCTTTAAAAAAAAAAAAAAAGTTATCATGCCAGTGCTCTGGAATGAGCTCAGAGAGCTGTCCTTGAGTATAAAGGACTGGCTCTGGATAGACTGAGCCAAAACACCACCTTCCAGACTAACAATGAAGACAGCTTTGTGTATGCATTTAAAAACCTCTGCGAGCTGAGAGACACCTGCTGTCCTCAAAAAAGTGACAGAGCTCACTGGCTGTCACACACTTGCTAGCTGAAAAGAAGTTGCTATGAATAGACTAGAAGACCAGCTCCAAAGTGATTTCAGCCTTTATTAAAAAACCCCAGCCTTTATTAAAAGAATGGGGGGTGGGGGGGGGACGGGGGTGGCGTGGCACACACCGCTGCTGCTTCTGTGACGACTCAGAGGAGGAGGCAGTCAGTTCCACCTCTGTACAGCACGTCTGGGCCTTCCCGCCTCACAAGAGTCTCCAGGAAGATGCTTGCTGGCTCTTGGTCTGCGAGTGCCATGCTGATCAAGTGCAGTCCTGGTCATGATGGCAACAAGGCGAAAAGCTTTGGTTGGTGGTCTGATGTTCTTTTCTGTTTTCCTCATCTAAAGGTGTTTAGATCTTTATTGGTACTAGGGCTCGTTGGTTTCAGGGGGGTTTTGTCTGCTAATTTAACTTCCGCCAGATACTAGGCCTTAGGAGAGTCTTACATTTGTATAGGAGATGATGCAATCTTCTGCCATCATGGGTACAAAGGGAGCAGCAGGGCAATACTTGACGGTAAGGGGAGTATGAACTAGGAACTGATTAACTTTCATAACTTATGAGACATTTACAGAACATTCTAACAAACAGCTGTATAACTTAGCATTGAAACAGGTAATTAACATTTAGAAACTTTATTTCCTACAGAAGTCACTATCAGAATTGTAATATTATCTCTGTGTTCCCACAGCAGTCACAGCACGGCTGTGTGCTGTGTCTCTGCTAACAGGTGTTCATACTTGATGCCCAACGACGTGTGCCCACAACATGCCTGCAGGAGAGCCTCCAACTCGTGGTCAGCACTTCTTCGGGCTGTACCAAGTTGTCACAATTAATCTGGTACTAGGCAGTTTCAGCTGCTGTTGATGAACACATTTTGGGGATGTCTGCTTCAATGTGGATTCAGGATGAGCAACTACTCAGCTTCCTATTCCAGTTTTGGATTTTTTACATTCTTGCATTTACTTGGCTTTTTTGAGTGGCTGATGAACTCAATATAAAGCATTTATACCTACAGACTAGCTCTGGCCTACAAATCACTTATGTGTACTCATGTGAACCACTAGGACTGTGCCCCTTTTGTGAGCACAGAATAACCAAAAGACAGGGACCTTCTGAACAGAAATAAGCTTGTTTGCTACTGTCTGGCCTGGTTTTCTACATTCTAACAGTGGCAGGAGTGTGCAAGAGGTTTTCCTCACACTTTTTCAAGATGGTGCTCAGACAGATGGACAGTCTTTTTCTCTACATATTCAATTGATGCACAAGTAAAATGGAGTTAAAAGTAATGACTAGGTCCATTTTCCTCCAAGCTTAACCTTGACCATAAATACTTGGAACTTTTACATGGAAAGGATCTAAATCAGCAGGCTATAAACTATAATAATCTGCTAGCAGTGTGTGCTATTACGTACTGCTGTGCATGTAATAAAATTCTGTCTTCATTCTGCCACTGCTGACAGGCTAATCATAGTGATAATCTAATTCACACCTTAGAAGCTGGATGAGACATCATCAGAAGAGACTTGGTGGGTGTAATACAGAATCAGGATCCTACTTTTTTTCTACTATCTTACATGACTCAGTTTGTAATATCAGCTGGATATTTTACATCTCTGCTTATCACCTACACTTGAAAATTTTTTCCACTGAAAGTCCTTGTTGCTTTCCAGGTGAATATAGTGCTGCACTTTTCTAGCATTCAGTATACTCCTCAGGCACACAAACTTACTTCAGATGCGGAAAGTGACGAAGCAAGATTCTGTCTTAGTGTATAATTCCCAAAGCTGTCAAGATGAAAAGGGCAGGAAAGCACATTAGGGCAGAAGAATGTACCTGTTCTTTTGGGTGGGGAGGACTATGCCCTCAATGTAGAATCATTGAATCACAGAATGGTTTGAATTGGAACGGGCCTTAAAGATCATTCCAAGCACCCTGCCTATCCACTGGATCAGGTTGCTCAAAGTGGATCCACAACATTATGAGACTTCTTTTCTCAGACAGGAACTGCTAGTGTTTCTGTCCCCAAGGACATTGTATCAGCACAAACAAGGAGAGGCCATGAGTGCTGCTGTGTTGGTGGCCGGAGCTGCTGTTCCTGTATCAGTCATGGTGCCTGGCCCCTGGCAAGGCAGTAACATTTCACCATTCGCAAATGGTGTTTCTGAAAATTCCTGCCAGGGGAATTAGATGCAAGACATGATGACCCAATAGGAAAGTCACTCTATTTACAGTTTCACTATCTCAGATATTTTTGAAAAATTAGGGGAGCTTTTGTGACCCCATGATCACCACAGAGCCCCCTGTGGTAGACATAACCTCTCTGGGTCACTCTACTTACTAACAGATCCTAAATCCATATTGACAGAATGTCAGTTTTATTTTTGTACCTCAAAACCATCTTGCTTGGGGCTTGTTATTTAATCCAAGTTTATTGTACTGTGAAGTGGAAAAAAACTTTTTGCTTTAATCTGTGGTTTTCCATTAAACACCTGACCCACTTTTGTCCTAACTGGAATGCTTCAGTGCTTAAAATTTCTTCCTAGTTCATTTGTCTTGGATTCAAAGGATTTTACCGGTTGTCAAAACTGTCCTCTTTTTCGGCTTTTGTGCTGACCTCTGAATTGTTACTGTTCTTAAAGAATTCCTTTTATTGTGTCATTTAAAAAGTGGTAGAAAAATATGAACTCTGTAAACATCCCAACAATGTTGAAATGACCTAATTCCAACATGCTCTGAATAGTGGGGTTTTTCCCTAGTTCATTCTTGTGAAAATTCTACTGTACAATGTACATATTTTAGGAGGGGAAAAAGAAGAGGTACTTCATAAAAATGTGATGCATCTTAATTTTCATTTATCATATAGTTCAAAATATTGTCCTTTCTACAGGACATTTTTCAATTCTTTAAGCACACACCAGCTCACATACAGTCACTAATTTGTAATGCCTTAGTTAATATACTGTGAATTGATGTATTTAATTGAAAAAGTAGGGAAAGAATGTTCTTGTACATCAGCGGTGACATACTGTGGTTCTGTTAGAGTCAGTGTTATCCACCATAGGAGAATCTGAGTTGTCTTATGAGGGTGGAACCTCATTGCCTTGTATGAACCAAAAAACATAGGATGAAGAGATAGCCCAGAAAAGAACACAGGAGGGCCTCAAGGGTCACACTTCAGTTGGTATCTTCCCACATCAGAAAAAAGAAGAAAGGGAGCCTCCAGGAGGGAAATAGTCTGAATAAAAATCACTTCTATAGCATCTCAACAGGTTAAAGAAAGCCTTGTGAATGGACAGGTCAGGGTTCAGTGGACCAAAGAGAAGGTATGACCAGAGGGCTCCTTCTGCATTCCTGTTTTTCTATAGCCAGTCTTCAAGGTTCCCCCTGTGTTATGCACAAGGCAGTCTGATGCTTTCCTTTGGCAGGGAGGGATACATTACAACTCAAGGGTTATCTGGTCTGTGAGAGCATTTGAGCTGCTCTACCAGTCTAATATCACTTGAGAACATACTAGGATGATAAAAAGCAAATCATTATACAGTATCGGAATGGAGGAGACCTAAATCTCCCAGCCATGTGAACAATTAGCTGCTTCCTTTACCACAGCATAGGATGGTTTTCACCTTTGTAAGTAAAAATAGCTCCAGTAATTGCTTTTTCTGTGTTTTTCTCCAAAGAGTATGGATGTGTCACTTGCTTCCAGTTGGCCTAAGTTTGTTTCCTAGCAGGACTGTGTGCTAGCTTTTTTTCTCCTTGTCAGGAGGAACACTGGCTATTGCTGGCAATCTGCTCACCATCCTCTATCCCTTACCTACTGCCCAACACTTGCTTTCCTCAAGTTTTTTTTTTAATAAAACTTGAGAATCATTTGTTGACACCCCCTGCAGACCAGAGGGTTTGAAGAACCGTGAGGTTCTTCAAGTTTCCAGCATTTGCATGTCCCTTCAAAGATGTCTGGGCAAAACCTGTGGTCAGTCCTGCTCAGAACAAGCCACCCAGGCCCTGCCACATGCATTCTGCATGGACACACTGGGAATCAGCTGGCTGTACTGGAGCATTTATGCTCCCTTCCACATTTTGAAGGTTTCAGTAACACTGCCTGCAGCTGTCTACACTTTTGCTTCTTGATTTTAAAGCAACTTTTTGAGCTCAACTGCTTAGAACTCCCAGATGGGATTTTTAAATACAAAAGGAAAATGTTGAAAGGAGCTACCATTGATCCTAAGCAGAAAAGACAGCTCCTGACACAACATGCACATACTGTTGAGAAGAAAGCAAACAAGTGTGATGGGACTTGGAGGAGAAATTTGAGTAACACTAGTGCAAACATCAGAGACAAACTAAAAGCTGTGGCCTGATAATGATGTCCTGAAGGCCTTTCTTTTATGTTATGATTACTCCTGGTCTCTCTCCTCTTCTGCCTTCATCCCTGTATCTTGATTCTCCTACATCTCTTCAGTGGGAAAGGAAACTTGTTCCAAAGTAAAGACCATAGTAATGAGCTAATAGAACTGGCAGAAGCACAGAACCTGCTTTCCTAGCTATGGGGTGACATCCCCCGTGCCAGTAGGGACAGTCTTTCACTTGCCCGTAGATGTCTAACTGTGCTTGCAAATTGTGTTTGGATTTTGGTTTTACAGGCAGAGATGATGCGACTAGTCTTCAGATGTCCTACACCTCTCCTCTTCACAGAGTTTGTTTTCTGCAGTCCTAAATCAGTTTCCTGGGCCCAAGTTCCATGGGACATTAGTACTGACCCTGCAGAAGGTTTTGAAGATCTCTCCTGCACTGTATCTTCAGGTTTCTCATTTTGTTTTCAAAGGGGAGACCAGTTCTGTCTATGAATGGGCTTCAGAGCAGTATCAGTGAGAAAGGCTTTTTTTTCTTGTCTCTGCTTGGATATTTGGCCCAGTGAAAACAATAAAGTGATGATGATGATAATAATAATAATAATAATAATAATAATAATAATAATAATAATAATAAATTGCTGTGCATCTGGACAAAGAGCAGGTTAACAGGGTCACACTGCATGCCCACACCTGCTGTTGTATGGGAAGAGCTTTTGCTTAATGCAGTGTTCAGGCTATAGTAATCTGTACATTAGTTACCCTTATGAAAAGAGTTTGGAACTGCTCAAAAACTGATATTGCAAGCCTTAGAAAACTTTCAGGGTAGACTACTGTAGGCTTCAGCAAAACTTTACCAGTCCTTGGCTAAAAAAGCTTCATTTACTGTAAATTGTAAAAGTAAAAACAAATGCAGCAAATCCAATTACTGTGGAATACCAAACATCTGAGTGCAAGATGAAGGAAGCTGTACATGAGTGCTTGACAAGAAAACTATTGAACATAATAAATTATGTGCCTCTCCCAAAATAGCTATATAGTGCAGCAATACTCAATCAAGAACAAAAGTACAAGCCTGGTGTATATCAAACTTGGGACAACTTACTCACAAAGACTACTTTGAAAGTGAAGAAATAGCTTTGAACTGCACGCCGTGCCCTTGCACAAATACACATGCATGCAAATTAGAAAGCAAACTCTCAGTAAAAATGAAGTGATGTGACAGCATCCTTCTCTATAAACCAGGACAAAGGCTGTGGAAATAGAAAAGAGAGCTGGGAGGAATAGCTGAGCACAGAGCCAGCACCCCAGCTGGCAAATGCAAACTGAAGGCCACTGTGCCCTATGGCTGCAAGCCTGTTGTGTGCCCACTATTCTTCTGGGGGGCACAGCTGCAGTCAGGCTTTTCTTCTTGGTGCCTGATAACTCTTACAGTGACAGCCACAGAGGCAGGAGCAAGAAACTTCAGTGGAAGAGAAATGGCAGGGTTAAAAAAAAATGCCCCCCAACAGCTATGAATTATTATTCTCTCTCAGAGTTTCTTTCCAGACCTAGCACCATGTATTGTTTGTTAATAAGATAAACCGGGTTTGATTCCAACATTATATTGTAGCAAACATAATAGTTTTCTTCACTTGTTTCTTTAATTATGCAGTGTGGTGAGGTTTTCTTATTCAAGCCAAAGTGTTTAGATTTACCCTTAACTCAGAAATTTTGCATTTCAGCTGTGTCATGGTTTAACCCCAGTCAGCAGTCAAACCCATACAGACTCCTCCACCAGCAGAATCAGGATGAGAATCAGAAAGGTAAAAGCTGGAAAACTCCAGGGTTGAGACAAAGACAGTTTAAAAGGGAGACCAGAAGCTGTGCACACATGCAAAGCAAAACTGATGCCCCTCTTCTTTGCTGGTCTTAAACATACCAGGCTTTCCTTACTTCAAAGATAATATGAAGACTTTTGTATCTTGGTGTTCATGATAAACATCATATGAATTAATGTTAAACTCCTGATACAGTGCTGGAAGGAAAATTCAGTTTCAGTTATTCCAAATTAATTTCCAAATTTCCTAATCAATAGTTTTCCACTAATTTCTTCAAAAGCAAGGTAGATTTCAAACCATGCCTTAGCATACAATCAAAGGAATTGTGCTTGGAAAGTGGGGGGATATTCATTGGATAGGAATAATTTCCAAGTCATCAGTCTGTGTTTCCATGTGAACAGAATCCTCAAACCTCTAGCTTGAGAAGGGATGTGAGGATTGAGAGCTATTGAGGTGATGGGATCCAGTTTGTAGGGAAAAGCCTAGCACTGACCTATAAACTAAATACACATAAGATTAGGCTGGCCTTCCATAGCAAGCTATCAGGCTTTCTCTCATTATCAATTTCTAAATGAAAATGTTTGCTCTTCTAGTAATGTTAACATACAAAAAAGGGTGCCATTCAAGATTTTTGCTTTTAAAAAATAAGGTACAGACAATGTCATTTGGTTATTCTTTATCCCTGAGAAAAATCCAAATTTGGAGAAGTATATACTGCCAGCATAGACCTGTATTTACAGGGACCCACTCAGCTGAAACTTTTTTTTTTTTTTTCCCCAGTGAAAGCCTGGCTTTCACCCAAATGCATTTGGCTTAAATGTTTCTAGATAATGGGACTAAAGCATCTGTTGGTGTTAATGACAATTTGCTGCAAGCTCTGGTGCCTGTCATCCCTTCTAATAATAAGTAAATTACTTATTAGTCCAAGAATTAATTAAAAGAAAAAAGAAAAAATGAAAAAAAAAGAGGTGGTTCTTACAATAAAATTGATTCCAGCTATACATCTGGCCAAGATCTGTAGTACATACAGTATTGTGACAAAATCTGGTCCTAAGTGAGGGGGGAAAAAAGTCTAAAAACTTGGATTTTAGACTTGATATTTGTTTAGTCATGTAAAATTTGTGTTGCATAAAAATAGAAGCTGGGATTATGAAAGTAGACAAAGGAATTCATTCATGTCCATTCTATGTATTTTAATGAGATGGTAACTAAACCCTAAGTCATGTTGTCTTGGCAGGGTTCAATATCTGTGTACAGAGTACTCCAAGGATTTTGTAGTGCTCGCTATAAGCACCATGAATTAATTGGAAGGTTGCTCCTTAGCTGCATTTAATGCAAAACTTGAGCCATTTGGCTGAAATATTTTCTTTAGGTTTGTATAGTTTTGTTTTCTTTGGTGCTACAGCAGGTACTGTGGAAATTTCAATGCTGCCTGTAAGACCAGTGGGGAATATATCATTCATACACCTCTGTTATCACTGCCTTTTAGTTGGGGACGGAGAGGCTCATCCTGACATTTGAAAGAGAAATGACCATGCTCCAGCACCCAGCCTGGGAACGGTACAGAACTGCAACTCCCCTGTTCTGCTTTCCACATCCAGAAGTTGGGTAACAGTTTTGTTACCAGACCCAGAGACACACCTTGAACATTTCAGAAGCAGAAAAACTATGATTTGTAAATTGATGTACTTTTTTTTTTTTTGGATACAATTATCTAATAAATAATTTTCATAAATTACTGTTGCCCACTAGCTAAAGAAGCAAAGTATTTCAGGCAACCTGTTGTGACTACTTGTAGCACAGAAAACACACAGATGCCTTCTTTTGGATCCAAGTTTTCTGACAGCCTGATTTGTAAATAAGATTTGTATATTCACACAGTCCTAGTATTTTCGCTGGCAGGAAATGCAGTCAACAAGCTGTGAATAGTTTTCCACACTTTCATGCTTCATTTCCAGTGAAAGGATCATGTGTGAGTGACTCGAGGGGAAGGAGCTGCTGAGGCGTATAAATACCTCTGTTACGACTCTCTGCTGCTTGGAAGTGATCCCGTGTCTTGGTGCAGTTCTGCTGGGAGTGCTTTCTGCTGGAAATAAATCTAAACAGGATATGCACAGAGTTGGGTGGGTACTAACAGAGCCTCCTGTATGGAGTGATGGCTTGGTTTGAAAGACAGGTATCTGCTAGGGAGGGGCAGGGCCTCTCTAGGAGTGGGGAATTCCAATCCCCTCCCTCCAAATTATTGTAATTTAGAAAATTAAAGGGGCTTTTCAGGCAGCGGTATGGGGAAAGGAGTAACAGTTCTTTGGTAGTAAATACAACAGGACAAACAAACAACAACAACTACAGCATTAATAATAAACAGAACCAGGAACCTCGAGGGCCTTTGTTTCACAAAGCCCGGGGCAGTCTGATCCCTTGGGACCCCGAGAGCACCAAGCTGGAGCAGTGGAAATTCCTGGGCTGGTGGCTGGAGCAGCAGGATGTCCCAGGCAGGCAGGGGGAATGTCCCAACAGACAGGAGGGTGCGGAGCTACAGCGTAGCAAAAAGAGCAGTGCTGGAGAAGCCACGACAGCCGACAGCCGGACAGGGCTGGCCCAGCTCCAGCAGGGCAGGCGGAGGAGCTCAGAATTCCTGGGCACACGAGCTGATGATGGTAGGTTTCCCAGGACTGGATTTTCTGTTGACAGTGGATTTCTCCCACAGCAAGCAGCACCCTGGCCCTCCTCTCCAATGCCAAGAGCAAGAGAGAGAAACTGCCCCCAGCTGTGTCCTTTTCCCGCCCCAAAACTTGCTGTGATCTCCCCCCTCCTTGGTCACCTCTTTTGTGTTGGTCAAGCACCCCTAAGGACCAGTCTCCTAGCAACTTCTGGGGAAAAATTCTATAAGAAAAAGAAGTAACAAACCTAACCCCACAACAAGTGATGATTGCACAGGAGCAGAGGTATCGTTACCAATAGGTAAGGCTTTATAAAGGCTTAACATGGCTCCAGCCTGTTACTTAGGCTAAGTAGAAGGCAACTGTGGGAGAGTGACTCAGCTGGAATAGGGGTGGAGAGATGTGAGAGACATGCTGTGTGACTGCCACATGTCCACATCATGGTGTATGGTGGTTGGTTGACTTGGGCTTGTGCCTTAAAACTATGTAAACTGATAATTGGCTAACTGCTTTAAAAGGCCATGTGTTTGGCAGTAAAGAGCACTCCTTTGCATCTGCCTGGGGTCCCTGTGTCACTCACTGTCGCAACAGAGATATGACGTGTGCTCCCCTAATGTCATTGAAAGTACTGATCTGGCTTCCCACCTGATGGCTTTGCAAGCGCTGTACAGCGGTCTGTATCTGAAAGTGTGGGCTCACACAACTGGAGACATGCTGCTCTTTATTGGGAGCAGCTTTGGTTAGCTGGGGAGTTACTGCTGTAATAATGCATTGATATGTCATTATCTGCTGTCATAATGGGATGTCTTCACCCCTGCAGTGTCTGTATGTATGTTTTCATTAAAAAAGTGTTTCAGGGATGAGTTGTGATCCAGGAGGAAGCTGAGGTTCAACATGTGTGTGAAAAGTGCATATTGTATGGCTTTATGCAAGATATTTACTATATGTATTATGTTATATTGATTAGTAATGTATTAATATTTTGATAGTATGGTAAATGTAGTTTTGTAGTTAAAATGTAGTTTTTATATACCAACCATAGGAAAACGTAAATCTTTCAGAGAAAAAGAATTTATGACTTCCTTATCAGAAGAGACCAACTTCTCCTGCCTCGCTCAGCCCTGAAGATGCCATAGAGATTAAGGGAAAAAAAGTGACACTAACCAGAGACAATTCTTTGTTTGAATGGAATTTATGCATCATGTATGAAATGTATGAATATTCAACAGGCTATTGCTTTTAAGAGATAATCCTTTGTTAACGGGGGTCCTTCTTTGGAGTTTTTTGCTTGGGAAGGCACCCAGACATCTGTTACTTTGTTTTTATTGTCTCATATTGTCCTAACCCTAATTGTTCAATTTTTTATTACTCTAATTCTATTTTTATATAAGTTTTATTATTAAACTTTTAAAAATTTAAAACAAGTGATTGGCGTTTTTCACAATGTGGAATTGGTGTTGGATCTTTTCAGTTAAAATATTTATGTGGCAGAATGGTCAAACTCATTTATAAATTTGACACCTTTAAATAACTAGTTTTAGAAAAAAAAAATACTCAAGTGACATATAAACAACACATTTCATTTGAGCTCATTTTGGAAGTTAAGGTAGTTCACACAATAGTAATAGCTGAGTTTTGGCAGGTGCTGAGGAAACCATGAGCTAAATTTGGGGAGCCTGAGGAAGAAATTTCTAGTCCAAGAGGCTGGAGAACTAGTGTGGTTTTGGGGCAAAATTCCTTCTTTTTGAAGTGAGATTTGAGTGTGACTTCCCCTTTCCCAGGAGAATGTGTCTCACCGCAAGCAGTACTCTGGTCCAGGTCTCTTTCAGCACTGTTGATTGGGTTTAGCATGTAATAGAGACAATTGTAATATTCACAAGGCCAAAGAGCAAAAGATACCTTTTGGCAAGAGGATCTAAACTTGGGTTTAGAAACCTGAGGCATAGGAAAGCAGTTTAAACTTGAGTTTGTGTATTTTTGGTGAACAACAAGATTCTTGGTCCCCAAATTTTGAAGAGGAACTCCAGGAAAGGCTTCATGGCAGTGAATGCCTCTAAGAGGGAAACGCCCATGTTACAGGATGGGTCCACAGGGCCTTCCCACCACACTCCTGCTGCCTGCACAGAGTGCAGATCTTCCAAATCCTCTAGAGGGGCCTATGCTGGTGAGAGCCTGGCCCATGATCAGGGTGGGACTTCCTTTAAGTGCCTGCTACTAAATTTAAGCAGTGCTTAATCCTGCTCCTTGCCATCACTAAACTGATATTCAAAAATGCTTTGCATTGGGATAATGCTGCCATTTGAGCTGTTTTACAGCACATGAAAGCCTGTGATTACAGAATGATAATGTTTGACACAGTGATAAAAGCCAGGAAATTCACCATCAGTGGTGGTGTTTCTCTTTCTCTTGCCTTCTCTGCATGACAGCTCTTGTGTAGGCAGTAATTGAGTAGAAATGACAAATAGCAGTTAACTCACAGCCTTCTGCTTTGGTCTACATTTTAGCATTCCTTCAAGGAAAAATGTCCCTTAAGAGTAAATATTTGTGTCTGAGTGATATGTGTTATAAAATAGCACAGCTTGGAGAATCTGCTGTAAATATCAACATCAATGTAGGTGAGACTAGGATTTTTAATTGCCCTTGCAGGTTTTGCCATTAACCTGAATTTCTTCTCTCTTCTTCCCCAGTTTCATACTTTCCCTGTTACAGTAATTGCTCAGAAACTGAAGTTTAAATAATGTTCTTTACACAGTTACTATCAATTGGGTAAATAGGCCATTTTGGCATTGAATTTTTCCCCCAAAAAAGCCATTGAGTTTTTGTCTATGGTTCATTACTGTTTGCAATTAGCTGGGTGGGAAAAGAAATGGAAAATGCTGATTTATGTTTAATGAATGACAGCTCCCTATTTCTGGTTGCTCCATATTTCTGGTTTAAAGGCTGGTTTATTTATTAATAAGTACATTTTCTCTGTGTCTTTGATCATTAATACAATCACAGTGATACTGAATATTTAAAAGGAGGTTCCAGTTTATCTCTAGCATATGTGCTGTATCACAACACAAAGTATCACCTCAAAGGAACTATGCTCAGTGAATAAATACAAAGGAGGCTCACTCTCCTGTTTGGAGTGAATGTACTGCTGGTGAAAGTGATAGGTTTACCACTGATTTGGACTGATCAACTGTCAGGACAGACTATGAAATGTCTCCTAAAATAGCTGCTGATGAAATTCAAACAAAATTATTTTTTAAAAAATATGTATCTTAATAGCTAGATTTGAAAAGGAATAACCTGGTTGTTATAAATGAGATGGACCAAATTCGATAAATCAAAATTTGGAATTTTATTGAGAGACAAAATAACAGTCTCGGACAGCCACAATTAAAAGGACAGCGTGGAGCCCGGGGTCACCGCTGGGTGAACAACGATAACACACTCTGCCAGTCTGTTATCCCCCAAGCTCACATTTTTGGTTTGCAGCAGTCTTTTTTTTTACACTGGATCACGGAGAGAGGTTCGGGATGTCCACGGTCCTCCCTCTGGGGCATCTTCATTAAACATGCAGGTTTCAGTTTTAAGAGTCTGAATGGATCAGCGGAGGAGGACAATGCTGTTAATGGTTGGGTCCAGGTGTGGTGAGGAGATGTTAATTCCGGATGGAGACCATCTAGATACGGATCTGATACAATCATTGGGTCCTCCGGGCTATCATCCCCGTTTTCCGTTGCCTTTTGTTTCTTTTCAACGATTCCTGGCAGTGACAGTTTTCTGTCCTCCTTTCTGGTAATTCCAATCAAGCTTTCCTCGTGTCCCTCCCATGCCTTTTCAGGCTAGAGAAATTCTTGTATTTTATTAAGCCACCTTACAAAATGCTATTTTAAACAAAACTTAACTTCCAACATGCTAGTTTATACAGAACTTATAGAGTTTGTATTACATTTTATATTCTATTAACATGAATTAACTTTAGGACATATGTTACATTCCTTTTAATGATTCCCAGCAGAGCCATGTTTGTGTCTCCCTCCTGGTAATTCTAATCATGTTTTGTCTCGTGTCCCCCGCCCTGTCTTTTCAGGCAAGAGAAATTCCTGTACTTTTACTGAGCTGCTTTCTTCTGAGTTAACTCATAGCATATTGGATTAAAACAAAACTTATAGGGATGGTATTACATTTTATATCTTTTAACACGAATTAACTTTAGGACATATATCACACTGGTTTTCTGAAGTCCCGGACTTTTCAGAAATTTTATAGATTTTGGTACCTTTTAAAGTCAAGTTATTTCATTAAAATAACTGAGTTTGATCTACTACCTAATTAGGGGGGAAAAGTTCCTCTCAAAGCCAACAAACAAAACAGAAAAAATCAACTCCAACTTTCAACATCAGACAGCACCAACCCCTTCTAGGCTGAGGATCTGAGGATCTGTTTCATGTGAAAACTGCTCATGTAGACCTTGGTTTCCCAGTGTGAATAACGCCAATCACTTGTTTTAAAATTTTAAAAGTTTAATAGTAATAAAATGGTTATAAAAATAGTAATAGAATTAGAGTAATAAAAATTTGAACAATTAGGGTTAGGACAATAAAAGGCAATAAAAACAAAGTAACAGATGTCTGGGCGCCTTTCCAGGCAAATAAGCTCCGAAAAAGGACCCCCGTTAACAAAGGATTAACTTTTAAAAGCAATAGCTTGTTGAATATTCTCACATCTCATTCATGGTGCATAAATTCCATTCAAACAAAGAATTCTCTCTGGTCAGTGTCACTTTCTTGCCCTTAATCTCTACAGCATCTTCAGGGCTGAACGATGCAGGAGAAATTGGTCTCTTCTGATAAGGAGCTCATAAATTCTTTTTCTCTGAAAGATTTACATCTCCTGTGGCTGCTGTCTCTTTGTGAGTATCCCCTTCCTCTCTTTAAAAAAAAAGTCTCACATACATAATTTCTATTTTAACTATAAAAACTACATTTTAACTACAAAACTACATTTACCATACTATCAAAATATTAATACAGCATTACTGATCAATACAACATAATATATATAGTAAATATCTTGTGTAGAGCCATATAATATGCACTTCTCACACCCAGCCTGTCAGCATTTTGTCCCAGTTCATGCATAGCAGGTGAATTTAAAGGGAAAACTGTGTTTGGGATAAGACGCAGCAGTTCCTTCCTCATGTAATATCTTTCTGTTTTGTGTGTGCTGCGGGAAGCCTTGGATTCAGGTTGGATTCACAGTCCTTTCCCAGGACTGCGGCACGAGCCCAGACCAGCCGAGCCTGGCCCAAAGGGAAAAAGCGCTTCCGGGGGTGGGGGAGGAAATCAGGGTTGGGCTGGGCAGGACAGGGCTGGGCTGGGCAGGGCAGCTGACTGCTCCTGCAGGGAGCCGGGCAGGGCTGGTAGCATCCCTAGGGCCAGGACAGCATGCCTAGGGCCGGGACAGCATCCTTAGGGCCAGGACAGCATCCCTAGGGCTGGGACAGCATGCCTAGGGCCAGGAGAGCATCCCTGCACCAAGCACTCCCTCACCAGCCTCAGCGCCGCTCACCTCCAGCTTCAGCTGCTGAGAGCAGAGCCATACAGAGTCGGAGGCCAGTTCGCCAATGGGCAGTAAATCAGTGAGAAATAATTCCCATAACTTAGCCCACGTGTTCAGAGTTTAGTTGCAGCTGGTTCCATTAAACTTGGTAGATATATTCCAGGGTAATGAACACCTGAGTTGTAGCCTGTCTCAGTGTGTGTTCTGGGGGTAGATGTATCCCTTTGCTGAATGCTAGTAAGCATTTGCTTATATACTGTTAGTTTTACATTTGGGATTCGTTCACTATACAGCATTTCTGCTTGGAAAAAAATGCATTTGTGTGAAGCATGGTCCATTGTGAGGAGAGGCACTTGCTGCTGGGTGCACACCTGAGCTGAGAGCTGGTGCATGAAGGACCAGATACCAGGTCAGAACCCTTGAATAGCATGGAAAAACACTCAGGTGTTGGATTTCTTTAAGAGACTAGACAACAGCCGATGGCGAAAGGAAAAGAGTCTGCTCTCTTTCACCAGGTGGGATATAACAGCTTTTTATTCTCAAGTCCTGCCCTGCTTGGCTGGAGCCCTTCCCAATGGCTCCCCTGTGCCGAGAGACCTAAGCCCCTCCCGTGTCGGGGCTTTTTCCCCAGGGGGCAGGGCCCAGAGGCAGGGACAAGACACTACACAATCAGGGATAAAGTGGGAGGGGAACAGAGTTAGGTTACATTTCAGTGTGGGGGATGGGCACTGCTGGGCAAGGACAGACCACGTGATACAGAGAAAAAACAAAGCATTACAACATTTCCCCTTTTCTTGTTGAATTAAGAAGGAGGAAGGCTCGGTTCGTGGGATATGCTCAGAGTTCGGACCTTGAGTACCTTTAAAGTTGCAGAAGAAAAATGATCTTTAGTGCAAACAAACTGTCTAGAAAATCACTGTTAAGGGATAATGATAATTAGAAGGAGAAGGTTTGGTGCCTTCTCCTCCTCCAGGCAGCACTGGCCACTTGTGGGGCCTCTGCAGGCGGCTTTGCACTTTTAGGGATGAAAGGTTTCACCCACGCAGCTGGCACCCACTTGAGATCTGGGGGAGTGGACACATAGGCGTACCCACGACCCCAGGTGAACTGATCATGAGGACTTTTTATTTCTCTGGTCGCTGGATCCTTTACTATCATATCCAGTGACTTTTGCTGAAAGGCAGAACTGGTTAAAGCAGGATTATTTAGTTTAACATTTACATTTTCTATTTTTTTTGAAAAATTCCCTTTAGACCTTTGAGGCCTCCTGCCCCCATTGTCCCGAAAGTCCAGAAATTGCTTATTTAAAGGGCATTGAGATACCCAATGTCCAGCCCGATCGCACAGGAGACACGTTGTTCCTCTCTTGGGCGGTGGCCGTGGCACAGGTACAGGAAGCACGGTGTCTGCAGCAGCAGCTTTTTGTGGCGGCTTGACTCTGGCACTGTGGTTTTGATGAGCTTTTATGAAGGGAATCTTCCTGGCACACACCTGGAGCACGTCATGTAAAGTTGGAGCCGGTTCTATGGACAGGCTGAGGATAGCTGCCTTGCACTGTTCATCTGCATCGGCCAGAGCCATCTCCTCCAGGACCTGTTCCTGGGCTCCTTCATTCTTAACCTGTAACTCGATAGCTCCTGTTAATCGCTCCACAAATGTTACTAAAGGTTCTGATGGAAGCTGCTTTATTTTACTGTAAGGTTGGAAAGACTTATTGGGCTGGGTTGCTAATTGAATTGGCAGATTCTTATTATCAACAGCCGTTTCAGGATTTTGCCAAAGCTCCGGAAGTAAATTTTTTTGGAGGTCAAAGGGAACTGTAGTATTCCTTGCTAAATTTGCTTTTAAACGATTGCAAAAGTATTCTCTTTCATATCCAAATTTGGCCTGAGCTTTGCATAAACCCTGAATCGCTTGTTGGGGGAAGGGGTCCCAATTACTGTGGACAGCACTCCCTCTTTTTGATTGTTGGTATGCGAAAGGGGTGGCAGAAAAGCTGGGATTGCTTCCGGGTTCCCAGCTCCCCCCACTTCCTCCGGGGCATGGGAACTGGGAATGTGGGTGGGGAAACCGTGGGAACCAGGGGCAGGGAGGGGCCTGGAGGCTTGAGCCACACGGGGTGGAGTTGGAGGGCAGAGGTTTGAGGGTAGGGGGCAGAGTCAGAGGAGAGGGCAGTGCCGGGGGTGGCACCGAAGGGAAGGAGGTGTCTGGGGAGTAGAAGGAATTGCGGGAAGGAGGGACAGACAAAGGGAGAGACTCCTCATGGCTGGGGAGCACATGGCTTCGGCCATTTCGGAAAAAGGAATCCCCTCCATCTTGTGACCCCCCCACCTGGGGACCACTAAGATGGGAGGTTTGAGCACTCAGACTGCCTGCAAAGGTACAAGCTGGGGAAAATTCACAAAGAACTGGCTTTTTTCCCTTTTCATTTTGCTTTTGCAATGCAAACTTAATTTTTAAGCTATAAAAAGCAAAATTTGCATTTTATTTATTATTAGAGGAGCCAGATTCAACTATTTTTTTTCGTTATAGCCTCCCAACATTCTGGGAAGCTTATTTGCTCTAATGATACGTGTGGAAACTGAGGAAACAACCACAGAATTAATTTTTTTGGCTGTTTCTTTGAACAATGGGTCCCCCCATCATCCAAGGCACTTAAAATTTGGTAATAGACTCTTTTTTGAGACACAGACAGCCTAGCACCCATTTTTGGCTCAGATTTTGAGTTTCTGTGTCCCCTTTAACTATGACTGAGAAACCAAAAGAAAAAAAACCTCGCTGGAGAGAGAGGAAAAAAAAGCCAAAAGGGGAAACAGTTTCCTTTTCCACCCCCGCCCCAGGCTGCAGAAAGAAGTGTGCTATTAAAGCACTTTGAAGGTTTACTCTAAAAGCAAAAACCTTCCCTGAAAGAGAAAACCCCCTTTTCCCTGAGGTTCAATGCCTCTTAAAAAGATTTTCCCTTAGAAAACCAAAAGTGGTACTCACCAAAAATCCAGCATTCCTTTCCTTTCTTTCCCAATCACTCCTTTTGCCCGGGACTGACCCTTTTTGGTGCAAAAAGAGCTTCCCAGATCCAGGGTCATATTTCCACGAATTTGTGGTCACCTTCTCTGGGAGCAGCTTGCCATTCGGGGGGCTTCTTCACAGCACTCCGATGGGTTCTTTAAGTCCAAAGGAGAAAGCTACAGCCTTGCCTGGAATCCTGTGTTTCGGAGACTCCACAGCGAACGCCAAGCCTGACGGGTCTGTGTCTGCATGGGTGGGCTACGTTTCGTGACTCACGTACCTGCGTGAGATTCCTCAGCCACATGCTCCCTGAGTGGTTCTTCCAGCTTTTTGGGAACCTTTTGTGGCTTCGAGCCACACGTAAGGCATCAGATGTTGGATTTCTTTAAGAGACTAGATGACCGCCAATGGCAAAAGGAAAAGAGTCTGCCCTCTTTCACCAGGTGGGATATAACAGCTTTTTATTCTCGAGTCCTGCCCTGCTTGGCTGGAGCCCTTCCCAATGGCTCCCCCATGCCAGAGAGACCTAAGCCCCTCCCGTGTCGGGGCTTTTTCCCCAGGGGGCAGGGCCCAGAGGCAGGGACAAGACACTACACAATCAGGGATAAAATGGGAGGGGAACAGAGTTAGGTTACATTTCAGTGTGGGGGATGGGCACTGCTGGGCAAGGACAGACCACATGATACAGAGAAAAAACATAGTGCATTACAATGCTCAGGTGCAATAGAGTTGTTTCAGGTATGTTTGTCTTATTTATTCTCAAGTAAGACCATTTACTTAGTAGTTAATTTCTCTGGATATCTTCAGGCTAAAGATTTTTATGTGTGACTTTCAAAATATTTTTGTTTTTGAAGTACATTGAGTGCTTCTAAAACATTATTTTGTAAATTGCTTTTTCTGTATTGCTTATTTAGTTGTGAATAGACTTTTTAATTGTTTTAGTCTAGCTAAATTTTGAGTTCCTTGCCAAGGAGTTTGTATAGCTTCAAAGGTGGATCAGGCTTGAAGAGAACAGGAATGCTCTGGAGCTGAAATAAATGCATTGCTTGGTTTTCACTTCAGGGAAAATTCTAGTGCATGGTAGACATTACTTCAGACTAAATATTAGCAGTATGCTCTGAGTGCACTATGGGAGGTCAGCTTGTTCTGTTCCCAAAGAATATAGCAGGAGGTAAAGGCAGGAGAACAAAACAGTATGAACTGAGTCATAAACTTAGCTGCATGGTTGTCTCTTGTGGAAGTAAACAATAATTTGTTTAGGGAGAATTGTGTGGTAAGAATATTTTCTTTAATATTTTCTTTAATATTTTCTTAATCCTTAGTATTCCTTGTTTTTCTAAAATTAGCTACATGTTATATAAGACTGAGGATTTGGAGGAGAATAGAACAAGTCCTTGTTCTGTTTCTGTCTCTGCTCAAAATCCTTCATGGTCCCTCTTCTCTAAATTCTCCAAATCTTGTCTTTATTATGTTTCCTATCAGGTTAAACCACAGCTACCATGGCAATGCAATGTAAAGACAGAAGAGAGCCCTCATTGACATGTTTCAAACTGAACTGATTCATTTAGATTAAAATAACAGTGAAGGTGGAATGACTTGGATTTTTACTTTTACTTTGTTGTCCAGTTTAAATTGGTTGCTGCTTGAGAATCAGTGAAATCCTTCTGGCAATGTGCTGAAACAGTTAAAAGCAAATTGAATACATTTTGTTCAGCCCAACAGTTTGGAGGTTTAGAAGATAAGTACTTATCAGCATGAATGAACTGTGAAATATATTAGAGAATGAAGGTTTTGAGGAGAAGTTACATAAAAAATCCACCCAAACTTTTATTTTAGAGTAAAGCAAAATGATTATTCCTGCAGAGAAGTCTTATTTTTTGAATTTCAGGTGATTTTATTGTGTGGGCCTGACATTTCTACATCTGAAGAGACTTTAGCCTGCTAGCAGTACTAACAGCTTCCCAAGGGAAGAGTTCTCAAGAAAGTGTCTTCTCAAAACAGTCTTGGCAAAACAACTATCCTTTCCCAAAACAATCTTTCTCCAGGTGGTGTTTTGCTGTTTCTCTAGTTTAACCAATGGGATTAGAGAGGTGTCATTCCTATTCACCAATCATGTTAATCTGTATCGGAATACCTTATAAAAGGTAGTAAGGATTAGACAATAAAGCCTTCTATAATCTTTGCCTTCTGAAATACTTGGAGTCTTTAGGGTTTTTTTGTGTCCTACAGCGACATTACTGAACACATCTTTTAAATATATTTTAATGACAATTGACATCTGAACTCTCCCTTCAGCTGTGTAGGAGAAAATTATCTATTCTTGCATTTTCCTTGCTGCAGTTGTAATAACCCTTGAATGTTCTTGGCCAAATGCCTTTCCAGAGTGATACAAGGTATTGGCTCCTAGATAGTTGGTCTGAGCTGAAGAAAGCTTTACTGCAGATGGCATTGCAAACACTGCAGCAGAGTCATCACCAAGCAAACTTATTTTGTGGTTCCTTGGAGAGTACCAAGTGCTCCTTATTGTCATTACAGAGATGAATATAAAATAATTTTTCTAGCCAAGGTACATATGACACAGAAACTGCAGGTGGATGGACTACTGCCTATGTGTGTTTGCACGAATCTGAAAAGCATTTATTGTAGGAAATGTGTGAAACAAGTTAGATCAAGAAATGAATTGGAATTCTGGTAAAATTATATATGAACATAACCAAAAAACGGTTCTCTTGAAGCACTGAGAGAGACTGATAAAGTTCAAGTGACCATCATGAATGAAAGTCACAAAATGTAAGTTGTCAAGCCTAACACCTTTCACAAGCCTAGTGCCATTTAAGTATAATAGAAAACAAAATAATTCCACTTTCGCAAACATACAGTAGAACTCCTCTGAGTGTACTGTGGTCCATATGTGTTTTCAGAAATCCTTTAAAAATATAAACTATAACACAAAAAGGAAATAAACCTCAAGACAACTGATTCAAATGGAAGCATTATTCACCCCTTCCAAGGGTTACTATCTTTTTATCTCAATTAATGAGTTTTTTCACTTTTATGCTTCCAATTCTCTCCCCTTTCCCACTGAGGGAGAAAGAGAGCAGCTTCATGGGCTGAGCTTGATCAATTCCAAATTTGGCATTTTTACTTTTGTAATGTGGACCACCTCTAAGAGCACACTTTGGATGTGGAAAAGTAGCACCTATAATTTTCTAGTGTGGCTTGTAGTTGAGCTGGGAAATGCACTGCATACATCAGTGCTCATTACATATTGCCCCGGATGGGAGCAAAAACCATGCTTGTGGTCTTCACCTGGCAGAAATGCTTCCCTCTACAACACCAATTTCTTAATCACTGCCTGTACAGTGCTGTTCCTGTGGGCTGTGATGAGTGTGTGCACACAGGGCCTGGCTTACTGCTTGCTGGCTGTTAGTAGATGGTCATGCCGTGGAACTGCTGGTTTCTGTTCCTGCAGCAATTAACCAAAAGACCGTGTGATGCAGTAACAGAGTATCAGAAAAGATGCGAAGGAAAACAGTTTTCAGTGAAGAAAGAGGGGAAGAAAGATGGCCAAATGCCATGAATACTCGGTGCAGAGTGGGGGGATTGATTTCAGTGACTCGACAGCTGTCTTAAAATCTGTCCTGTAATTGCTTTAATGATTTGGAAAACATGGGTTTTTTAATGAAATGGCTTAATCTGAATGAAAGTATGAAAACATCTTCTATGTATAATCTACCAGATTGCTTAGTGACAGCAGGTATAGAAATCTCACAAGGGGGATGTAAGGGCAGGGATAATGCAAGTAGCAGCCCTGGCTGGAGACGCAACACAGATATGATCTTTGTGCCTACGCTGGGGATAAATGAAAGACTTTTAATCTCTAGAGCTTTCACTTCTATTAAAAAAAATTGTTATCTGTTCCCTTAAAAGATGCAGCTTTCTTTCTTTAATGTACATTTTATACTAACTTGGTTAGAAGGTAACTCAAAGCTTATTCTGCTGTAGCAGTGGATGGAAACATTCAAAACTCCCAATTTATCTGTTGTCAGAAGCAGCAAACTATATGATTTCTCATTTCAATGCCATCAAATAATTCAGCATTCAAATTAATCATAGACCTCAGGAAAATCAATACTACAATTATGCATGAAATAAAGCATGGCTTCTGTTTAAATAAGCCTGCTCATTTCTAGTGTATTCTGATTCAGCAAATCTTCAATATGCAGTTTGCCACCTGGGAAGGCTGCTCAGAGCAACGCATTGATGGCAGAAGTGCAGTACCTGTGTCTTCAGACAAATGTTCGTGCTTGGTTTTTCCTTATGATACAGGTAACAAAGAACTGCTGAAGGATCATGTAGGTAATAAAGAACTGCAGCATCTAAAAATAAAAAAAGCAAGTAAGTTCAGGTCTGCAGGTCCAAGATGTGCAATTGGCAGCTGAGATCTGCAGAGATAAACTGCAAGTTCTCATTCTATCGTGTGGCAACAGTGACCATCGTGTCCAGGGATGTTACAACCACTGGCAGGGAAACAGACGAGACAAGACTTTATTCTTAAGCACGAGGATCCATCTATTCCCCCCTACCCTGGACTAGGGAGGGGGTGAGAGCAAAGAGGGGTGAAGATGAAGAGAGCAAGCAGGGGCAGGGTCGTGGGTTTTATCTCGTATTTTAGGGAAGGAGTCTTAGAGTTTAGGTCAAGGGAGGAGATCAGATGTCAGACTCTTCAAAACAGGACTCCACAACTCCTCCATTTATAAATTGATTAAAAGGTGTGTTGAATAACTTATAATAAGAGGATTTGGGGGAATATGACTTACTGGTTTGCAAAATTAAAAAGAACATTATTAAGCTAAATTAATAAGTAACAGAAAAGCATTCGAGACTTAATTACAGAGTTAAAGTAACTGAATTGATGATACTGAATTAAATGAATACATTTTCACTTAATGGGTTAATAGTTCAGTGTCCTTTGGCTTTTGATCTTCTTACCAGAAGGGGTGCAGTTCTTTCATGTCCTCTTCTTAAGGGGCACAGTTCTTACTCTTTGGTCTTGGCTTTAGTACTGGTGTTGTGGGTGTTACTATTGTAGGTGATGCTGACTGTGAAGTGAGGAACGGTGTAAGCGGCAGTGGTAGAGCTGTCAGCAGGACATGGCAGGGTCTGGCCTTCTCTCGGGGCTCTGCAGTTCTACCACACTGTCGCGGTGCTGTTCCTCACGCTGATGAGCGCGGCCACGGGCTAGCTCAGTCTCGTGCACCGCGGCAACGTGTGAGGTCGGGGTGGCAAGCCGGGCGAGCCACCTCCTCCCTGTGGGGTCTTGGTTCCCCTCGCAGCGACAGCCAGCAGATGGCAAATGCAACCTACGGCAGCTAATCAAAAGGCGGACTCCTCTGGGCTCAGTTAAACAGGATTTTATTCAGGGGGAGAGGCAGCACGGAGCTCAGCACTCCCTGACCCACCGCCCAGAAGAGACCCCGGGGGCAGGCGTGCACGAGCTTTTAAAGTGGGGTGGAAACAGGGGTGGCGACAACCGGTCAGGCAGTCACAGGGATCGGGGGGGTTAACCGGGGGTGTGAACCATGGAACTGGGGACCAATCACAAAATGAGGGGAGGGGGTCTCCTGGGCCCCAGCCTATCACTCGGCACCCCTCCTGGAGGATTCTAGAAGCCAGGGAAGGGTCTCTGAGTGGCAGGCAGGCGACCATGAGGGCGGGGGGGGGGATTGACAGCGACAGGTGCAGGCAAGGGATGAATGACAGAAAACGTCGGGTTTTACAATAGACAAAACAACCGATGCAGAAGGGAAAACCAATGCAGAACACAGGGGTATACAGTGAACTAAACCATTATAAAAATAACTTAAAAATATTACAAAAATAACTTAATAACTTAATAAAAACAATTCTCACACCACCACATCTCCCCCTTTTTTGTTTTTTCAAGAGGAGTGGGACTGGAACGGAGGAGGGAGGTCAGTGATGCTGCGTTGGGTACCCCAGTCCATGCTCTTCTTCATCCGGATTTCTTTCTTCGTCTTCTGGGGTCCCCTCCAGCACCTCTTCCAACTCCAGTCCCTCCTCCTCATGGTCCTCTTCTGATGGCATGGTGACATGGTTAACTGTGGGGGAGTGTGAGGTGGCAGAAACCAAATTATACAACCTCTTTTTTAAAAGTCCGAAAGCAAGGATAACAAGTAATAAAACAAACACAGCAACCCAGTTTTATCATAGATGAAGCCCAACCGGAGATTCCCCAATTAGAAGACAGTCCGCCCAGCCAGTCCTTGGTCTCCCTTTTGATGTTGGTCACTTGTCGGATGGCGGTGTAGTTGTTCGGTTGGTGGACCAGCCATCCAACGACTGGGAGACTCAGGCTGAGCATTGCCAAGGCTCCGAGGGCTAGGTGGAACCTCCTCGGAGGGGGGAATCCGGCTCGGGTTGCTGTTATGAAAAACTGAAAGACACTAAACAAATATGTTACTTAAATTTGACAACAGCAGGGAAAGGGATGACTCTGCCCGGAGCTGATGTTCAGCTCTCCTTGTTTGAAGTTTTCCTTTTCCGCCTCCACGCTGCCATTTTGCGGTGGCTTGCGGACTGTTGATTTTGCCAGACCCTGGGCTTTTGGGAACATAGGGCCTCACCCACTTAGCTGGAATCCATTTTGGTCCCGTGGGGGTGGACACGCAGGCGTACCCACGTCCCCACGTGACCAGATCGTGTGGCCCTTCTGTCCCTCCAGACCCAGGATCTCTGACCATGACCTGCGGTCGTTCTTTGACCCCAAACAGCGAGCTGGCACCAAAGTGCCGGACGATGGGCGGATTGAGACCTTCGTAAGAACAATTCAGGAAATTAATGGTAAACAAAGCTCTGGCCAGCCTGACTGATGGTGACTCTGTCTTGAGGACCCTCTGCTGCTGATGTAGCACACGCTTGATGGTCCCATGGGTCCTCTCAACCATGGCTTGGCCTGTGGGGGAGTGGGGGATGCCGGTCTTGTGCTCCACCCCCCATTGCTGCAGGAAGCTATGAAGCTCCCTGGATTTATACGCCGGGCCATTATTGGTTTTCAGTTCTCTCGGAATGCCCATGAAGGAGAGGGCGTGGATGAGGTGTTTTATGGCATCCCCGGCCTTCTCCCCTGTGTGGGCAGAGGCGAACACGGCTCCAGAAAAGGTATCCACGGATACATGAATATACTTTTGTCGTCCAAATTGTGGGAAGTGCGTGACATCCGTTTGCCACACCTCACAGCTCTGCAGCCCTCGGGGATTAACCCCTGCATGTAGAGTTGGAACAGCCTGCTGGGAGCACGATGGACACGCGGCCACAATCGCTCTGGCCTGTTCCCGCGTAAGGTGGAAACGGCGAACAAGGCCAGACGCGTTTTGGTGGAAAAGCTGGTGGCTGAGTTTCGCCTGCATAAAGATGTTTGGCAGGGGGGCCATCTCAGCGGGGGCAGCAAGGGCATCAGCCTTCCTGTTTCCCTCTGCGATGAACCCTGGCAAATTGGTGTGTGATCTCGTATGCATCACAAAATAGGGTTGCTCTCGGTGGGAGACCAATCTAACTAATTTTGAGAGCAAGTCATAAAGTGCTATGTTGGACACCTCCTGTAAAATCGCCTGATCTGCTCTGGATACCACCCCCGCCACATAGGCGGAGTCTGTGACCAGATTAAAGGGTTCGGGAAACCGCTCAAATGCCCTAACGACAGCGGCCAACTCAGCGACTTGAGGTGATCCTTCCACCTCGGCAATATCAGCCTCCCACTGCTGAGTTTGAGGGTCCTTCCAAGTCAGAACTGATTTGTGGGACCTTCCGGACGCGTCTGTAAAAACGGTTAGAGCCTTGAGGGGCCTCCTACTGCGAACTTCTTTGAGTGATAATATAAATTTAGTTTCCGAATTAAAAATTTTGTGGGCAGGCCGATGAATAGAAATTTGCCCAGTGAAGGAGTCCAGAGCGAATTGGAGTGCTTCATTCTCCTGAAGCAAATGCTCCAACATAGCTTTTGAAATTTGGCCCGATCTCAAGCCAATTGGGATGTGAATACATTCGAAGTCACAACTGGCCAACTCTCTGATCTGGAACCTTGCCTTCCGGATCAGCTCAGCAACCAAATCCTGTGGCCGGGTCATCCTCTTGGACCGATGATGACTCAGGAAGACCCACTCTATGATCAAGAGTGGATCATTCCCTTCACGGTCCTTCTTCGGGATGCTCTTCCATTGGAAGATCATCCCATGGAGGTGTAGCAACTTTCCCATTATTATGAATTTGAAAGGAAGCTCTGGGTCAATTCTGTGAGCTTGCCTTTTGGACATAGCGTCCTGCACCTTTTCCAAAGCCTTTTCTGCCTCAGGGGTAAGCGCCCTAGGAGAACTCAGCTCCTCTCCCCCTTTCAATAAATTAAAAAGGGGGGCTAGGTCGTTGGTGGTGAGACCTAGCCAGGGCCTTACCCAATTCAAACTCCCACACAGCTGGTGGACATCTGCAAGGGAACTTACTTTTGTCCGAATTGTCAATTTTTGGGGAACAATGGTCCGCCTTCCGATTTCGAGCCCGAGGTACTTCCAGGGCGGCATCCACTGAACCTTTTCTTCCTGTAGCTCAAACCCTGCAGCAACCAGTGCATCGACTGTCAGACCAAGCACATGGGAAAGCATGTCATCATTCGGGGCGCACACCAGGACATCATCCATGTAGTGGTAGATGATGGCCTGTCCCGTGGCTGCGCGGACAGGGGACAGCAAGGAGGCCACATACCACTGGCAGATAACAGGTGAGTTCTTCATCCCTTGCGGGAGAACTTGCCAGTGATAGCGTCTCCTCGGGGCTTCCCGGTTGATGGTGGGAACCGAGAAAGCAAAACGTGGGGCATCGTCAGGGTGCAGAGGAATTTGAAAGAAGCAATCTTTTATATCTATTACAGCCAATTGCCAATTTTGGGGGAGCATAGTCGGGGAAGGCATCCCAGGTTGAAGAGACCCCATGTCTTCAATAACATTATTAATTTGACGGAGGTCCTGAAGGAGCCGCCACTTGTCCTTCCCTGGCTTTTGAATCACAAAAACTGGGGAATTCCAAGGGCTGTCGGTTTCTACGATGTGGCCCTTGGCCAACTGCTCCTTCACGAGCTCCTCGAGCGCTTTTAATTTCGTTTTTGAAAGCGGCCACTGCTCCACCCAAACTGGTTCGTTTGTCAGCCAATTAAGTTTTTTGGTGGGACGCTCTTCAATGGACGCTGCGGAAATTTCCATTGAGGGGTCGGGTATGTCAATTTTGACCCCCCACTGCGACATGAGATCTCTGCCAAGCAGAGGCTCCTTGTAATCTAAAACAAAAGGACGGATGTTAGCTAATTGTCCTTTTGGCCCCTTAATTTGCACTATGCTCCTGGATTGTCTCGCCAATTGCAACCCTCCGACACCTTGAACGTGTCCAGCCACGTCCCGCAGAGCCCAATGTGACGGCCAATCCTGGGCTGGCACAACAGTCACATCTGCCCCGGTGTCTAAAAGACCAGAGATGTTAATTGTTTCCCCGCCCACCCTGAACTCACAGTCTACCCGGGGCCTTTCTTCAGTGATGGCTTGCACAGGGCAAGCCACTGGGGTGTTGTTCGGTCCCCAGGTAGGGATGATTTGTGTGATCACCTGTCCCTTAGGAATAAATGTGGGTGGATGGGTGCAGCGCAGCCAGAGGACGAGATCTCCGGGATTGTTGATGAGAACCCCTGGAAGAATCTCGACCTCTTGCGGGGTGTACTTACAGTCCCCGATGATGACAAGCTCCTTTCCTTGGACTGGCCAGGCTCCTTGTTCTTTGGTGTTTATGGAAAGGAAGGTCCAATCCGCCGTCCTCAGATGGAGCGCTTCGGTGAGCCGCAGCCGATAAGGTTCATGCCTTGATGATGTTACTAAAATTGGCTTTGAAAGGTCATGGTCAGTACTGTATGTCAAATCTGGTATGTCACGTCCGGTATTATTGTCTGTCTCAGTGAAAGGCAGCGTATCATTGGCGCTAGATGTTTCTTCCCCCTCCCCCGCTGCTCGGTCCGCCCTATTTCTATCTTCGCGCCGGGCGGACCTGCGCTCCCCCCTTAGTTTAACTGTCGGGAGCTATCTCCCGACCCTCCCCTGTTCCCACTCCCCCCGCCTTCCCCCCTTTTCTTTTTCAAAGCTTCAACGGCATCCCTCAGTGGGCAGGTGTTCGCCCAGTGCCCGGGCTCCCGGCAGATTAGACACCGGTTCTTCTGGGGCGCATACGGTCCGCGTGTCGGTCCTTGGGTGCCAGACACTGCTGAAACTCTCGGTGTTATTGATTTCCCTTCCCGGTCATTTCCCTGCATGTAGGGGACCTTTAGCTGACACACCCTGAGCATATCTGGAAGGGTCGGAGGGGGGTCCAGAGGGAGACTCAAAATTGCACTCCGGCACACGTTATTTGCATTTGCAAACACCATCTCCCTCAAGATCCCATCCCTTACCGCCACTTCCGTTACTTGCACCTCGATTGCTCGGGTGAGCCGCTCGACGAACTTTGTGAAACTTTCCTTGGCCCCCTGCATGATCTTGTAATAGGGTACGACCGGGCCGTCTGGCACCATTCCAAAAAACGCGGAGACCGCATGCTCCCTGGCAATCTGGAGGGCTTTGATGGGGATATCTGAGGTTTGGTCCGATGGGTCGGCCCATCTCCCCTCACCCATAAGGTGCTCTAAAGTGAGGGGGTTCCCGTTGTCGTCCACCGCAGTCTCCGGGTCTCGCAGGAGACTGGGCAAGGCCTCCCTGAGCTGCTGCCTCCATGCCGCTACCCACAGTTTGAACTCTGTTGAGTCAAGCAGGCAGGAGAACAGCTGCTTCAAGTCCGCAGGAATAACAACAGCAGCATTGAGATCTGAACGGAGCAAACCCCTGAAATAGGGGCTGTCCCGCCCATAATCTCGATGGGTCTTGCACAGATCCCGGATGGTGGACTGGGGGAACAGGTGATGGATCGCTCGGACCCGCTGCCCTCCTCGGGAGCCCTTATAAACGACTGGGGATACTGAAGGAACAGGGGAAGGCTGATGCATCCCTGCAGGCTCAGGCCCTGGCCCCGCCCCCTCCGGGCCCAGACCGTGGGAACCGGAAGGGGGAGCGTGGGAACCAGCAGGGGGAGCGTGGGAACCGGAAGCCCAGGAGGCAGGTCTTCCGGCAGGGGGCGTGGTTTGGGAACCTGATGATGTAAAGTGGGTGTTCCCATGAGGGGAGTAACTGGGAGGAGCTGTGGGAGTGGTCTTGGAAGAGGGAGGAAGCATGGGTGGAGTCTTTTGGGGGATAGGAGGGGCTGAGGAGAGGAAGGGGTTGGGCTCATCAAGGGCAGGAAGAAAGGGATTGAAGGAAGGAGGGTAGGGGGATGGGGAGAACCGTGCCATGCAGTCTCCTCCATCTTGGGGATAAGGGGTAGGGGAGCCATTTTGTGGTTGGGGAGTCTCAGCTAGACTAAATCTAACACGAGGTTTATTAACTGGGTAAGATGGGGAAGGGTGGAATTCTTGAGCAGCCGGGCCAGGGCTGCCCAAGAAGCCCGCAGCAGTCTGGCTAGGACTGCCCGGGCGGGGGGGGTCGAGAATTCCTGGGGGAGCCTGAGCCAGCAGGTTGGGGTCCTGCTGCTCCCTTCAGAATTCCCTTCTGGGGACAAGGGGAAGGGGAACGGGGACAGGGAGAACAGGGGGAGGTTTGCCTAAAACTGGGCTTTTTCTGCACTCTCTTGGTGGTAGTTGAAGCAGCTGCTGAGAGCTGCACAGCCAGATTAAAGAATTTTGTGGCTTGCTTGTCCCCTTGGAACACCAGATCATGGATTTTGTTTTGTACAACCGTCCAAAACTTGGGGCGGTACACCTGCTCCGGGGACACACGAGGAAAGTGCAGGAAAAGCCACCTCACAAACCCCTTGAGCTCGCCCCTCGAAACCTTTAACTGGGCGAGCTCCACAACCGACTTAAAACTATAATACACACCTTTTTGGGCAGCGGAGAGTTTTGTGCCCATATCTCCGAAACCGAAACCAAAATCAGGGGCTCGGGGACACCTCAACCCGAACAAATCCCCCTTGCCTGCTGCCCACCCGATGACACCCAGACAAAAGCAAACTTAACAGAAAACGAACGCGGAGGTCACTCCCCTAAAACCGGGCAAAACCTGAAACCCAAACCCAGGGGGTCCGCATCGAAAAATAAAATCGCAGTGTCTAAAACCCCTGTGGACACTTCCACCCAAAAGACAACTGCCCGAAACTTAAAGTTTACAAAACGAAAAAGAACAAAAGAGCACCCCGAGGAGAGTAACCCGCAGGGGAATGAGGCTAACCACCACCCCCCCGAGCCGCGCAGCCTGGGATCCCCCCCACTCCTGGAGGATCCCTCCTGAAATTAGGGTCTCCACACCGGGAGCACCCTCCGAAAGTAAGCCCCCTCACGAAGAAGGCTTACCCCCTCCTGGGATGCGATAAAGCCTGGGGTCTCGAGATTAGCTGCCTGAAGAGGACCTGCTGGGCGCTTCAGGCTGTCCTCTTCGTCCCTTGGGAGCGTGAACTTACGAAGCCGCTCGACCAAGGGTAGCGGGGCGTCCAGGGACTTTTCTTCCGGCTCTTGCAGCCTCAGTCCGTGCCGCGGGGTCCACCTCGTGACCGGGGGGTGCCCCACGATGGACGCCAAACCGCTGTCGCGGTGCTGTTCCTCGCGCTGACGAGCGCGGCCACGGGCTAACTCAGTCTCGTGCACCGCGGCAACGTGTGAGGTCGGGGTGGCAAGCCGGGCGAGCTACCTCCTCCCTGTGGGGTCTTGGTTCCCCTCTCAGCGACGGCCAGCAGATGGCAAATGCAACCCACGGCAGCTAATCAAAAGGCGGACTCCTCTGGGCTCAGTTAAACAGGATTTTATTCAGGGGGAGAGGCAGCACGGAGCTCAGCACTCCCTGACCCACCGCCCAGAAGAGACCCCGGGGGCAGGCGTGCACGAGCTTTTAAAGTGGGGTGGAAACAGGGGTGGCGACAACCGGTCAGGCAGTCACAGGGATCGGGGGGGTTAACCGGGGGTGTGAACCATGGAACTGGGGACCAATCACAAAATGAGGGGAGGGGGTCTCCTGGGCCCCAGCCTATCACTCGGCACCCCTCCTGGAGGATTCTAGAAGCCAGGGAAGGGTCTCTGAGTGGCAGGCAGGCGACCACGAGGGCGGGGGGGGGATTGACAGCGACAGGTGCAGGCAAGGGATGAATGACAGAAAACGTCGGGTTTTACAATAGACAAAACAACCGATGCAGAAGGGAAAACCAATGCAGAACACAGGGGTATACAGTGAACTAAACCATTATAAAAATAACTTAAAAATATTACAAAAATAACTTAATAACTTAATAAAAACAATTCTCACACCACCACACCACACCTCCTCTGCCATGCCAGCTGCAGGGCACAGCAGGCCCTGGCACTCTGGCCAGCCCCACCTCACCTCCTCTGCCACAAGGCAGGAAGGGTAGGCACGGGACCTGAAGGGAAGGACTTCGGTGGGAAAGAGGGGATCTCAAAACCACGTAGTAGGTACCATTTTTTAGAAGGAGCACGTGGAACGGTACAGCCGCTGTCTTCTCGGGCAGGGAACAGGGGATATGGAAAGACAGGGGGCTAAGGAGGACACAGGACAGCAGGAGGACGGTAGCACACCTGCGTCACTTATGGACAGTTTCTGACCTTGTCCTGCCTTCAGGGAAAGGGGGATAGGGGTGAAGAGGGGCACAGGGTGATGGAGAGACGGTAGCAACTCTGTGCCATCCTGGCAGTTTTCACTCCTTGCCGCACTCTTAGGACCAAAGGGTAAGGAAAGGTATAGGCAGCTTCACAGAAACTGAAAAATATGATGGTTCACAGGAGGGAGGACCACTGATCTATAGCACCGATACTCTGCATGCAAATTGTCTGTAATAGTCTGTAAGTAACCACTAGGGCTATACCTCGTGCAAGTTGCAGCAAACGTGTTGGGAGAGTTAATAAGAGTTCCCAGCATGGTCCTTTTTGCAGGCAGACTAGCTGCTTGTAGCTCTTAAAAACTGTGTCCCATGAGGAATGAAAAGACTTGTGATGGTAGGTGTTAGTCCCATTTTTCAGTCCCAGTAAGCCAATCCCCTTACTGGATGTTTCCCTCCCCATAAGCCTTCTACTCCCATGTTTCTATGGGGGTCCCGCAGGGGTGACTTACCAGGTGCCGGTCTTGTTCTCATTGGTTGCCCGCATTCATCTACCATTTGTTGCATTGTATGGCAACAGTGACCATTGTGTCCAGGGAGGCTACAACCCCCAGCAGGGAAACAGACAAGACAAGTCTTTGTTGTTAAGCACAAGAATCCATTTATTCCCCTGTACCCAAGGCCAGGTAGGGGGTGAGGGCAAAGAGGGGCAAAGATGAAGAGAGCGAGCAGGGGCAGGGTTGTGGGTTTTATCTCATATTTTAGGAAAGGAGTCTTAGAGTTTAAGTCAAGGGAGGAGTTCAGATTTCAGCCTCCTAAAAACAGGACTCTACAGCAGCTATGGAATTTTACTCATAAAAACTCAAGTGTATATTAGCTTGATGAGGTAAAGGGTCAGAAAAAGGATCACTCAAACTGTGGCTCCAGCATTTCATTATAGCTGCTGGGACCATATAACTAGTACTTAGAAGATGAAAGCTTTTAATTTTACTCATGTCTTCACACCTGCTGGCAATTATAGCATCATCTAATTTGGGGTTTTATGCCTTTCTTCTGGCAAACTGAAGTCCATTCTCATTTAGAGAAGGTTTTAGCAATAGTTCTGTACAGTGTGAAGGTCAGTTCAAGAGTAATGAAGATTTTTGCGTGAAAAAGTGGTTGTCAGGATTGATGTTTGAGCTGCTTGAGGACAAAAGTGACTCATCTGGTGTTGCTTGCGAGGTGAGAAGGCAAACTGGGAGCAAAACCTGTATCTAATATCTACGTATCTGGATCTGTCTTTCTTTTCTCATTTTGTCTCTCATTTATTTTTCCTTCAGCAAAATCCAAACTAAATCTTTTCAACCCAATTCTATTAAAAAATTCAATTAGTGATACAGGTGGCTGCGCACTATCATCGTGTTGGCTTTTAATCATGCTATTGTGAGTCTTTTTCCTGAGCCCTGAGTGTTACAGAATAATTAACCTGAACATGCTGAGACAGAAAGCTTTTCTTAAAAAAGAAAAAATAAGTCTTCAAAGTATTGTGTATTTACTAGCTGTTTATGAGATGTGGTAAGAAAAAAAGGATAAGTGACCTATCCAGACTGGACAGGTGAGCTCTTAATGTTGACTTACTTGTAGCAGTCCTCTATGAGTGGAACAGATTGTCTTGTGTAAGAGAGTGCAAGCTGACTAATGAAATGAGCTGAAGGCGTCCAAAACTGAGCCTCCTTTGTGAAAGGACTGACCATAGCTTTCAGGAATCTCTGAAGGTTTTTGTAATTGCTTCTTATGGCTGTGTCTTAGTTATGAAATGCTTTCTTTTAATTAAACCATCATTTGTCTGGTAAGTACCACTTTTACTTGGTTTTTAATTAAGGGAAAAAACTGTGCTGTGCATTGTTGAGCATTCAGAGCATACTAAGTGAAGAATTAAGAACCGTACAAACAGAATGTCAAACCTTTTGAGTGTTCCTTCATTAGCCCCTTCCCCAGACCTAATTTCTACACTTGGGTTTTGCCCATGCTGCAGTTGTCATGGCTATAATGTCTATTAACACTGCTGCGATAAAATAAGTAGCAAAATTTTCATCTAAAGTCCCCCTATAAAATAGGCGTTGGGAGGAATAAAATAGATTGGACAGGCCGAGGGGGCCGAGGGATGGGGGAAAGGTCTGATCCTTTCTTCAAGAGTGACCTTGCCTCGCAGAGCACAGCAGAGCCCAAGGAATGCAAGGGCTGTTCTGGCCGTGCTGCCTCTGCTGTCACTGTGACTGAGTGTCCTGAGACTGGGGAGGGAGGAGCTGGCTTTCAGAACAGAGATTTTCACTTTTGAACACTTTAAATGTGTATTTTGTCCCATAATAGTTCCTTTTTGTAAGACAGTAGCAGTTATTCCCCTTTTAAGGGGTAGAGAATAGAAATCATATATTGAATCACCAAAAACCTGGAACAGATTCTCTTTGATGGGTTCATCAGGCAGAACCGGAGCACAGGACCCTATACTTGTCTCCTCAGTCTCTCAACTGAAGCAAAAGGACATAAAGCCACTTTTGCCCTTACAGATCTCTTCCCCCATCCAAACTGCCTGGATTTAGCCACAAATTTTAGCTTTTCTTGATGCTACAAATTGACCAGTGTGACCTATGACTCACTGGGGGCAGGGAAGTTGGGACAGCAAAAACCACTTGTATATGAGACTTAGGGATTTAAATGTGGGGCTGGGGAAGGTGAGAAAATCTTGGTGCTTTGGCAAAATTTGTTGCTGTGAAGTACTAATTTCTGCTGTTCTTTTCAGTGAAGGAGTCTCTTCCCAGCCCCAAAACCCTGCACTGGGTTTTTGTTGTAAATAATGAAAAGTTGAAGGATTTTTTTTTAGTTAGATGAAAGAGCACCATGCTAATTTGCAGAAAACTGTTATCATTACATGATTATATAAACTGTGTAGCTCTTCTGCTGTTTTTTTAAGTTTCATTCCCTTACTGAATTACTACAGTGACATTTAATCTGGTCTAAGCCAAGGCCTTTTTATTTAATATTAATACAAGTCCTTAAACCAAAGTATATGTAGATAAATTCAGTATAAAACAGTGCACAAGTTCCTTGAAGTTGTGAGTTATGAGAGTGTGTTTGAGAGAGTTACAGTGATTTTGTTTTTAAATGAGACATGGAAACTTGATAAATATCAAGACATCAAGCAGTTTGACTCCAATTTATTTAGAATGATTTATGTGTCACTTCCCATACCGCTGCATCAAACTGTCTTATGGAGTAGAAGGCAGAACCACGTGAAAAAAACCCTCCATGATCTTTCCAGAGTGTTTATGAGCCTAAATAACAAGTGTCATTGTGCAGGGTAGCTCATGAGGTGTTGAAGTCAGTAGAAGGTTGCTTGTTGACTCCCGTACGTTTTAAATCTGACACTGGAACAGGATGATCTGATGGGTTGTGGAGCTTGTGATGGAAGTAGCCCAAGCCTGACTCTAAACTAGCCTGCTGTATTTAACCCAACTTGGAATAGTGCTTTCCATCATCTTCCTAACATCAGCTGGTCTCTGATATTGTGTAAGAAAAAAAATATGTAAATGTCTTAATCATACAATAAAAGAATGAGTACATGAAATTGCAAATTTAAGTATTTAACAGAAGAAAGATAACTTAAAGTGAATGTTATATTTTTCTTGGAATAAATCAGGCTTTTCTGATATAGTCAGATGAAATTACAAGTGTAAGGATAACTTCATGATTGTTCTAGGAGGGCGTAAAGGAAGTTTACAAACTTCTTTTATTCTGTGTGCTGCCTATAATTGGGAATGAGATTTGCTCTGTCTGCATATGATTAGTTTCCATTGGACATGTAGCAGAGATAGACATCCTGGTTTCAACTGTCCTTGTTCATGTGTTGGGGGATAGGTTTGGTTTTTTGGTTTTTCTTTTTTTTTCTTTCCTATAGAATTCTTCCCCCATAAGTCGCTAAGAGACTAAAAACTGATGCTTAGAGGGTGCTTGACTCACACAAAAGAAGTGGCCGAGGGAGAGGGAAGATCACATAAGTTTGGGGGAGGGAAAAGAACAGGGCTGGAGGAGCTGAGCATTCTCTTCCTGCTCTTGGTATCGGAGAGGACGGCCAGGCTGCTGCTTGCTGCAGGAGGAGTTCACTGCCAACAGAAAGTCCGGTCCTGGGAATTCTACCATCATCCATCATCTGCTTGTGTGCCCAGGAATTTGGAGCCCCCTTCAGCTGCCCTGCTGGAGCTGGGCCAGCCCTATCCAGCAGTCACAGCTTCTTCAGCACTGCTCACTTTGCCGGGACATTATCCCTGCCTGCCGGGACACTCCCCTGCCTGCTGGGGACCCTCGCCGTTCCAGCCACCAGCCCCATAGTATCCACCGTTCCAGCTCAGTGCTCTTGAGGTCCCAAGAGATCAGACTGCCATGGGCTTTGTGAAACAAAGCCCCTTGAGGTTCCTGGTTCTGTTTATTATTAATGCTGTAGTTGTTGTTCGTTTGCCTTGTTATACTTACTAGTGAAGAACTGTTATTCCTTTCCCCATAGCTCTGACTGAAAAGCCTCTTTAATCTTCTAAATTATAATAAATTGGAGGGAAGGGATTAGAATTCCCCACTCCTAGAGAGGCCCCGACCCTCCCTAGCAGATAACCTGTCTTCCAAACCAAGACATCATGATAGATTAAATGTTGGCTCTCTTACTGCCATGTAGTAACTTGGATTTACTATCTGTGAAATAAGACAGTCTTACTCCAGTTATCACTGGCTGGGGGAGCCCTTCTCTGTCTGCTTTCACAGCTGGATATAATGCATGTTCTTGCTGATAGTATCAGCCAAGAGATCAGGCACACAAATATCCTGGCTCAGACTTTTCCAGGTAGTGCGGTTCTTTGCAAAACTTGCCAGTACCACCTTCAACAACATGGAAGATTTATGTTTACTGCTGTAAATCTTCTAAAGTCAGACATAAGATGAAGTGTAGGTACGGTTTATAATCCCCTTAGAATTTGACTTCTATGGGCAGAGGCTCTCATATGATGCAGCAGGTCTCTCACTTCTGGGCCTTCTGGCTCCAGTTGGAAACTCCCAACATTTATTCCCAGTGCACAGAGCTTAATAAAAAACAATTCCCTTCTTAAAGAAGGTGACATCTATGCCCTCCCAGAGGTACGAGGGGAAAGGATTTTAACGGGCTGTTGAAAATACCCTGCATAGGAGTCAGCCTTCAGCCATGCAGCCTTCTGCTCCAGCTTACTACTCATGTGTCCTAGGTTACAATGTAAGGTGTGCCCAAAGTATGTATTCTATCACCATCTACATGAGATATTGAAACTAGGTTGGGCAGTGTTTCCCTTGCCCCCTCCCTCCAGACTATCTTCTGTTAATGGCCCATCGATGTCCTGCTGCATGACTCATAGATAACTCCCTCTGGGAGCTATCTCTGCTTAATGGGCAATCAAGGACCCACTGCAAGACTGATAAAATTATATCAGCCCATTGTGAGATGCTCTGCCCAGGGGGAGGAGCCAAGCATTCCCACCTGGGTATAACCTGGGATTTGGGACAGCACAGGCAGCCTTACCCACTGGATTCCTAGAGGACAAGAGCTACCAGACCTTACTGCAGGAACACTGCTTCAACAAGACCACTTCACCTGGACTGCTACCACCACAGTTTCAGGTTGTGTGACACTGACTGTGTCAGTGATCCTTTGTACTATTGCATGTGTTTTATTATATTTTATTTTACTTCCTTTTTTTTTTTTTTTTTCCCTCTCCTTTTTTTTTTTTTTTTTTTTTTTTTTTTTAATGACTTGGAGTCTCTCGCTGGTTTTGCCTTCAAGCCAGCACATCATGGGGGGAAAAAAAAGCCTAAATTCAAATATTTTTCCTGTTTTGCCTTACAGTCAGTCTGGGTTTACTCCCTCTCACATAAATATATGCATAAAAAGTCTGCACATCTGTGCTGGAATCCTGGCAGGTTTAGGATAGGTAGAGGATCTTGAGGATTTCTAAACAAGCAAAACTGTGTTTTCTGAATCACTGGAGTTATTTTATTTTATTTTTAAAATTCTCTGTCTTTCTCTCTGTCATGTCATGCACAAATTAGTCCTTCAGAGAGTAATTTGAAAACAGTGACTGTGTGTGACAAGAAGGTACAATGTGAAATGTGTGGTACTTTTGTTTTCAGTTAATTAGAAACTTGAGATATCTCATTACTAGTAAAGCTTCAGGTTTCTGTTCTTTGAAGCAGACAAATTTCTAATCAGGCATAATTACTGAGAAGATCTCCTTGGCTGGATCCATTAACTTCCCCTCCTCTTGTTTTTAGGTAGTTTGGGGGTTTTTTCCCCCTCCTTTTTCTCATGTCTTGTCCTGAAGACAGCAAAATATATAGCAAACCTCCAATGATTACCTGAATGGCAGACATTTAATGGCTTTATAATGTATCTGAATGAAGGTTATCAAATCTGCTCTGCTGAGCTTTTCAGCTACAGCTCTTTTATTCTCTGTCTACTTAGAACTTAAAAAAATTCTCTATGCAAAAGAAGCATCACTTTCCAAGTACATGTTAATTAATTGTCCATTTGTATTGAACTTGGACATAATTTGTGAAAAATTCTTACAAAGTGCCTGTCTTTGAAAGTTTTTTTGGGTAGACCACAAAATACAAATGCCTCTTTATTGTTAATAATTGCCTCTCCCTGTGTCACTTTAAAATTACTGCTTTCTCCTGAGCAGTGAGAAATTATGCATTTCAAGTTACTCACCTGAAGCATTTTCCGTGGGGACCTTACTCACTAATTCCCTTAGTAGCCTCTGAGGCTTGCTCTCCTCGTGTCCAGAGCTGAGGTTCTTCTGACACTTTTCCGCCTGTCACCAGAGATTTTAAACTTGATGGCTGTGTGCTTGCCATGGCCAAAACAGCCCCAGTCTCCACTCGGCTCATGAGATCCACTCTGCTGACAAGGAGGGCATCTTTCCCAGTCGGCTCCCTTAGGGCCTGTTCCATAAAGTTGTCTTCCAGGTTTTTTAGGAATCTTCTGTCCCAGATTGTACCAGCTCTGTGATGCTCTCAGTTATTTTCTGGAAAGTAAGTCAGAATGGCTTTGTGGATGTCTGCTTGGGTAAAAGCAAAGGGTCTCAAGAGCTGCCTGTAAGGTTTAACGAGCTGCAGTCTGCTGTGACTTGCTCAGTGTTGAGTCCAAGTGTGCTCACTGTTCAGCAGAATTTCAAATGGGTTTATGAAAATTACTCCTTGAAATGAAATCTTGCTGGGAGAACCTGCTACTGGCCTGTGCTCTGTTTTCGAGTGTGCCTGGTGTCACCTGAAGGGGGAACAGAATTGTTTGTGATGGCTAACTGCAGATTTTGACAAAAAGTACCCGATGTTAGGCTATACTCCTTGTATCTTTAGATCCATCATGGGTTTTCAGCTGCTTATTAAGGCTATTTTTAACTTTTTCTCTCTTTGAAATATATATTCCCTCGAGGTTGGTTCAGTTAATTGACACATTTCTTGAAACAAAGGCAGGCATCTCTAGGTTGGATTAGGCAATAAGCAACATAAGTTTGGCTGGCACATGTGGCATGGATAAACTAGCTTTTATCTGATGTTTCTCTTCTTTTTAGTCTTGATTTGTCACTGTTTTCACTGTTTCCTTCTTTCTTTTGTCTTGTTTTCTTTCTCCCTTTGTGTATTCTTCTACCTTGTGTTCTGAGGCTTTCTAGAGGGTAAGACTACTCAACAGTGAATAAGGAATACTGAAGTTTTCAATTCAGTGATTTTGAACAAAAGGAAAATACACTTTAGTGGATGTAGTGGTTTCACGTTCACTAAATTCTGGTCTTTCTGTGGGAGAGAGACTAGGAGAAAAACAGAGCCAGCTCAACTTTAAAAATGAACAAATAGTTTTATTAACACACACTAAAAGAATAGAAAAAAGAAAGTTGGAAAAAAAAACTAAAACAGAATGAAACTCCAAAAACACTCTTCCCTCCCCTTACAAACTCTTCACTTTCCTACAAAACAACATAAAGAGACAACACTTGTAATTTTCAGTCAGTTTGACTATCTGACAACAGTCTTTCAGCAATTCTTTAGGGGAAGGGTCTCTATTAGAGTCATGGATCTCACCAACAACTTAGAACAGTTCTCTTGTGGGTTTTTTAACTGTCACAAAAAACAGTTGCCTGGAGAAATCTGCCTTTGTGACCCTTCCCATTAGCAGGTTCCCAAGCTGCTTATGGATCATGGGTCTTAGACTTTTTCATATTGGGGTGTCAGTTATTAAAGATGAATAACTCTAAAGGCAAAGGATTCTTCATCTCAGGGTGCAGAGATATCTTCTCACTTCTTCACTGGCGCAGAGAGCTTCTCATCTTTATCTCTGTTCAAGCATCTTATAGGATTAATATTACTTAGTCCATCACAAACACCTTTGCTCAAATCTACACACAAAACTAAACAATCATCTCCCCAAATGCTTATCTTTCCCATGATTTAAAGCAATGATCTAAATATAGAGTTCATTTCTATGGCTTAAGTAAGAATGGAACAACCAACTCTTTAACCCTCTGTCCCAACAGTCTTTTCACTCTTGCTCTACTGACTTCATGCTGGTTTTTTTTCTTTATGTTCACTCTGTCCCTTTCTTACTCTCTCAGAGAAGGGCTAAGCTCTGGAAGCTTCATGTTGCCAGGAAAGGGTTAAATATGCCTAGAGTCTTTGTCTCTCTCTTGGTATTCCTGATATTAGATGTTCAAAGCCACACTGGTGAGGGAGGAAGAACTCTCACAGAAACATCAGAGATCAGAGCACCTGGGCAGTCTGGAATCACAAAAAGACCAGGCAGGATCATAAATGCCTTCTCAGCCCACCCCTCAGTGTCAATCGGGGTGGTCTCAGCTTAAATGGTGCCCATAGCTCTTATCAGGGGCCCAGCAGAGATCTCTCCCTGCTCCAGGGAAGTTTAGAGAAATTAGTTGTTGTAAAGTAGCAACCTCTCCTTCCCCTCCTCCACCCGGGAGCCGATGGAATCCGGCCAGGCCTCAGGCCAGCTCACCCCCAAAAAGGGGGGACCAGCAGGCCCAACTCAATGTTATCTGTCTCTCCCTGGCCAAAGGAAAAAAAGGAAAAGGCCAACTTGCAGGAAATCAAGGGAGTTTATATGGTACTTCCCAAAGTTGTAGCTGACAATTTTCAGTGGTCAGAACAGATGCCAATATTCCAACTAACCCTCTGATAGGTCCCTGTCCTTTCTAAAGTAATTCCCAGGTCCTGACCTGGAGAATTATTCTACTTTCTTCTATAACTAAAAAACCAAACTGTACTAACCCATGACAGTGGATAAGTAATTGAGAACAGTATTAAACAGTATTGCAGTTAGGAAAAAAAAGTGAAGGCAGAGGTGTTTATAAACCAGAGCCCAAATAATTTGGAGTCCAGAAAGAAGGCAGAGTACCAAACTAAGCTGCTTCAAAAACTCAAGAAGCCTAATCTCTGTCCCTGACTTTCCTTCAAGAAAGTATTCTTTTGCTTTCTTTCATTTTTTCTTGCTAGAATTTTCTTTGTGAAATAATCCAAAAATGTAGGCAAAAGTTCTATAATAGCAGTAGTAGTAAACTCCTGTGTGGTATTTACCTAAGACAAATTTCTACCGAAATAATCTGCCTGTTTGCTTTCTATTGCTGCTGTTTTCTTATTACACAGGTTATATGACACTATCTCCCCTTTCTTAATAATTTGCTGTATTTCATTGCACTGTAAAATTTAAACCTCATTTAAGCAATGTAGTGTACAAATCATATCATCCAGAATTGGAAAAAAATACCACAAAAGTGCAGTTCTCAGGACTTAGTTCCATTTTGTTATAGCTGGGAAACTGGGATCTTTGCTTCTCAAGAAATAATGCAGTACTGTGAGAAGCCTCAATTGCAGTTCCAGTTCCTAAAACAGCTAGTGAATATTTCCTGCTGATCACATATGTTAAAACAGATTTTATGGGTTGTTTTATAAGCAGAAACTGAAGCAAAACTAGCTTGAGATTTTTCCCTTCTTTAATCCTAAGAAGGAAAAGAGGCAGAGACATGAACTGGTAACTTATAAAAAAATTGCTGTGAAAGGGAATTTAGCACTCTTTCTCTGTAAGAGGTTTTCAGGCAGAACTGAAGAGCTGCTACTCTTACACTCCTTGAATACATCAGGCTTTAATATCTGAGCTAAGACCCAGCAACAAGTAAATAAAAAGGCGTGACTGAAGGGTTCCTGTAGCTGCCCTTTGCCTTTGCTGATTTTTGCTGTGTATTGAGCACATGCTCTGTTGGTAGAGCAGGGTCTTGGAGGAACTTTCTAAGATGCCTCCAAATAGTGCACCCTAAATGTTTTGATACACAAGGCTTACTCTGCACAGAGATTTATGCTGCCAGGCCTTGCCTTGATCTGAGGAAGTTCATCACTAGTTTAATATTATGTTCAGACTACTATTTAAAATTACCCTTCTTCTGTGTAATGACAGGAGGCTCTGGGCGAACCTGCTAGCAGCTGAGTCCCTCCAGCTTTCCTTGGTTGTGCAATGTGGATCAGCTCTGGAGTGTGACTGGGACTCCAGCAGTTGCAGTAGATGTGTCTTGCTGGGTCTTACCTCTCCCACCTTTTTCTGTGATTACAATTAGCTGGAAAGCAGAGGCTGGGAGGAGAAGTTAATGAAATGAGAACATGCAACTTCTAATGAATTATAGCTAAGATAATTGGTTAATTACAGAAACTTGCTACTTCTCCATTACTAGAACTACCTTCCCCTGATGGCATTTTTGGTAACTGATTTCTGTATTAAAATGGAAATGTTGGTATATGCCTTTTCCTAAGTCACAGCAAATCCACAGATAATGTGACCAGCGTCTGATGTCTTACTGAGCACCATTACACAAAGGGGACCCCAGACTGGGGCCTCCCTGGAATGCAGTGAGCTGAATATATATTTATTCCCTATCTGTTGGTAGAGCAGACCAGAACTATTTTTTCAAGGAATTTGTTTTAAAATTATGCTGATGAGACATGGGAAAGGACTAGTTTCTTCCCATGAGTCATTGAAAACTGATATAGTCACGAACAAAGACCCTCTGACTAATTAAAGTTAGAAAGTGGTATGTTTATTCACCGGCGGGCGGCACGGGAGTCATCTCCGAAAGGCGTGGCCACCCCAAACAAGGCTCTTTGCTCTCTATTTATTTTCCAAGATCTTACCTACAATACATATGCATAACCCCAGCGCCTCCCATCCCCGCTCTGTATTAAAATGAGGCTATTAGTCCTTCATGCATGCGCAATTCTTCTCTTGAATTGGATCGGTGGTCTCGAATTGGGTCGGTGGTCTCGAATTGGATCAGTGGTCACAAAGGATGAAGTCAGGAGAGTCTTCATCAGGTCTCTGTGACCCTCTGGCACTGTCCAAGGTCCCCTGTTTCATGATTGATTGATACCAAATCCAGGTGCTGGCCATTGTTCTTACTGGTTTCAATCTGTTCTTATGACGGTTCACTTACTCCACTTTTTCTATAAACAAGCTCATAATATAACAGCTCTAGCTTGGGCATCTAATAATCATTAACCTACCATTTACTAATCTAACTTACATCTTGATCAATATAAGTTGTTTCTAACCCTTAGCTAAAATCTTAACTCTTTAAAGTCATGTCTCATTTTCCCACTCCTTCTTCAAAGTTAGTAGATTCTTTTACTAATATGTAAATTCCTCTTCATCTAGCAAAACTGTGTGGTAGGGGTCCTTTAAAACTGTACTATATGCTCTTAATATTAAAGTTAAAGCTGCTAGTTGCTTCAGCATTCTCCAATTCCAAAGAAATATTATAACAAACAAAATCAAACTTATACCAACTAAATTAAACAAAACAATAATCAAATAAACCAAGGTATTGACCCAACCAGTTGCAGATGGTGACTACCCCAAAAGCACATCCCAATGATGGGATGGGCCTTCTACTAACTTTTAAATACTCTCTGTATAGTCTCTGTGCCATGATGCATTGCAATCAAAGTTCTCTTTCTTTCTATTTTTTTTTTCTTTTCTTTAATCCATGGTGTTTCAATAATTGTGCAACTAAAGTTAAGTTCATCTCTATAGGCACAGGCAATATTTCTTGAACAGTAGTCAAGTTTGCCTTTATACAACAGGTGCCTAATAGGAAAAATCACATTCTTCAGTTTTGACAAAGTTACAAATGGACAAGTTAAATTAAGTTTACTTACACAGTTGCATTTCTAATTTTTAGCATCTGAATCAGAGACTTACAGGAGATAAAATCATAAGCTTTCCCTTGGCACTTATATTTACCAGTCACATTCTAATGCAGTGGTGCTGCATTAGCTGTGGCTACAGCAATGGTCATAAATGCCACGACTTTCCAGGCTATACCTATTTGATTACCCATTACAATTACAAGCTTTCCTATTTTTCAAAAAGTTGTTATATTAGACTTATCATTTATTTTCCCAAGAAAGTTTTAATTTTAGTTCATTGTCACCCAGTATAACTTTCTAAAGTTTCTCAGGAGCTTTCTTCACTTGTGAGTGATGGATCCAGGTGCTTTGTTCCTTGATCTTGATTGTATTAAAGATGAGGAGGCGCACTTGGAATGGTCTCTCCCACCGTGGTTCCAAAGTTTTTTCTGCAAAAGACTTAATGTATACATAATCCCCAGGCTATACATGATGACCATGTACTGGTCCATCTAGTTCTCTGGTTTGAGCCCCAGTTTTATAATTTGCTGCTTAATTTGCTGCACAATTTTGAAATAAAATATGGCCTCCTATCTAAAAACATTGTGGCTGGGACTCCAAAGCATGGTATTATTTCTTATAAGACTGCTTTGGTTACCTCTTGTGCTTTAGCAGTTCTGGAAGGGAAAGCTTCTGGCCACCCTGAAAAGGTATCTGTTAATACCAATAGGTATCAGTACCCTCTTTTCCCAATTTGCCCAAGCTTTGGTTTAAAAATATTTTTGGGATTAGTTTGGAGGCAAAGGCTACATTGGCAAGTCACCTATGTTACTATATTTTACAAATTTCTAGCTATGATTCTATCCTTCAAATAATTATATAAATCATCTATTCCCCAAAGTGTTTTTTCATGTTCCTCTTTCACTAATGACTATAGCACGTAAGAGGGGAACAAAAGTCTTCCTTTCCTTTTATCTGTAATAGCCCACCCCTCTTGTCCTTTATACTGTGCTTTGGCTTACCTTCAATGGAAATTTGCTCATCTGGAATTAAGGCTGCCACAACAGTTTCAACAGTTACCTCACCTTTAGTGGTTTCTTTTGCCTTTCTGTCCACCAGCTTGTTTTCTTCATCCAATTCAGAGCTCACTTTTTGGTGTGCCTTGATATGCATGATGGCTACCTTTTCAGGTAGCTGGACTGCCTCCAAATTTTATTATCTCTTGTGCATGTTTAATACCTTTTCCTTGTCAATTCGACAGTCCTCTTTCTTTCCAGATGGCTCCATGTGCATGAACTACCCCAAATGCGTACCTTAAGTCTGGGTAGATGTTAACTTTCTTTCCTTTTGCCAGCTCTAAAGCCTGAGTTAAGGCAGTTATTTCAGCCTTCTGTGCTGAGGTGTTGGTTGGTAATGGTCCAGACTCTATGACCTCTCTGCTCATGGTAACCACATACCCAGCATGCCTTCCACTGATGACACAGCTGCTTCCATCGGTGGACCAGGTCTCAGTATTCTCAAGCAGGGTATCCTTCAGATCTGGGCAACTGGAGTAGGTGGCATTGATGGCCTCCAGGCACTCATGGATCACTGGTTCTCCCATGCTCCCGCTGAGGAAGGAAGCTGGATTCACAGTGTTAGTTACCACAATCTCAACATCATCTTGTTCTACCAGTACAGTTTGGTACTTCAGAAATCTCTGTGGGGAGAGCCAATGTCCCCCTTTCACTTTTAGGACTGCAGACACTGTGTGGGATACTAGCACGGTCATATTCTGGCCTAGGGTGAACTTGGGTGCTTCTTGGATGTTCACTGCCACTGCTGCAATGGCTCTGAGGCACCCTGGCCGTTCCTTAGCTGCTGCATGCAGCTGCTTAGGTGACTGCCCTGTGACACAGGCCCAGGTTTTGTGCTGGTATTCCCAAGGCAATCCCCTGCTTCTTGTATGAGAACAAAAAGAATGGTTTACTCACATCTGGAAGTCCCAGGGCTGGAGCTGACATGAGGGCCTTCTTTAGCTGGTCAAAGGCTTGCTTCTTTTGGAGATCCCTGCTCCCTTCTGTGATCAAGGCATACAGAGGTTTAACAAACAACCCATAGTTAGAAATCCACAGTCTGCACCAGCCTGTCATGCCTAGAAAAGTTCTCAGTTCTTTTACTGTCTGGAGTTTTGGAGTCTGGCATATTGCTTCCTTGTGATCCTGTCCTAAGGTTCTTGGTCCAGTACTAACCTCGTAGCCCAAGTAAATAACTGTCTGCTTCACCATCTGGGCTTTCTTCTGGGATATGCAGTACCCCTGTAGGCCCAAAAGTTTAGGAGGCTTACCATCCACTCCAGACATGCCTCTTGAGTTTTAGTAGCTATCAGGAGGTTGTCCACATACTGTAACAGTTGTCTTCCTGATGGAGCTTCCCAGGATTCCAGATCTTTTGCTAGTTGTTCTCCAAACAAGTTGGGCAATTTTTTGAACTCCTGCAGAAGCACTGACCATGTGAGCTGAGTTTTTTATTCAAATGCAAAAATTTTCTGGCTGGCTTCATGGAGAGGAAGGCAAAAGAAAGCATCCTTTAAATCTAAAACAATAAACCATGTTAGTTCAGGTGTTAAACAAGTTAACAAAGTGTAAGGGTTGGGAACCACGGGGTATAAATCCTCAGTTATCCTATTAACAGTTACGATCCATCAGGCTTTTTAACAGGAAAAAAAAATTCAATCACTAGGCTAATCCCTTAACTTTTCTTCAGGGGGTATTGCTTAACTCTAACTAGTTAACTAGTGGTGGTTTTTTTTTTTTTTTTTTTTTTTTTTTAACTTAACTTGCACTGGGGGTGCATTCTTTGCTCTCCTGGTATGTTAGAAGCTCAAACCCCAGAAAATACCTGATCTATTATTTTCCTGTAAATCTCACCTTCACTTTTAACTTTAGCCTCATTAGTTACCTACATCAAGCTTAACTATTCCACATATTGTTGGTCCTCAACCTCCAAAGTAATCTCTCCATTTTTAATTTTTTGTTTGTTTGTTTGTTTGTTTTACCTCTAATAGTTCCAATAGATCCCTGCCCAAAAGTGCTGATGAAGCCTTGGGCATATATAAAAACCTGTGAATTCCCAATTGTTTCCCAAGTTTATATTTCAATGGCCCACAAAAATAGGCTTTTTCAGATTGGCCAGTTACCCCTTTTACCATAACATAATCATCTGTTATTGGTATTAAAGCTTTATTTAACACTGAACATGTTGCCCCTGTGTTTATCAAAAACTTCATTTCTTTTTCTTTGTTCCCTAGTTTCATTATAACTAGAGGGTTTCCTAGGGTAAGATCCTCCGGTCCATCTTGGTTTTTCTTAACATGAGCAACCACTGCCTCCCCGTTGTGATGTTCTGTTCTTTGGTTTGTTTCTGAGTCCAGGATGCTGTAGCTTCTTCCTCACTGTCACTGCTGGGCAGTGGGAGAGATTTAGGAGTAAGTGGAGTACTCGGAGTAGGGGATAAAATAGAAGATGAAGCTGAACTTGAAACAGAAATCAGAGTTGATTCAGCTGTGCTTAAACCACTTAGGCAAAGGAATTCCTTTTATTCATCTGGCCAGATCGAGTTCTCAGACCGAAGTTACCCTTATTTTAATTCCAACAATCTACAAACACAGTTTCCATACCTAAAATCACAACTAAGCTCTTGTCAAGGGTTTCTATTCCTTTTTGCCAAACTGGTTCTGTCCTTTGTCTGTCCTCAGTCTATTTCAAAAACATTCACGCCTCAGCTCTCAGAGGCTAATCAACTCTTTCACTCAGCATGTGCTGCACTTAAAACTTTTAACACAAGATGGATGTTGCCTCAAAAATACAGTTGCAGTGAATACCATCCCCGTAATCAAACACACACACCACAGTCACAGCAGGGAGGGGGCTTTAAGGGTTTTCATACACCCCACTCGCTTCGTTTTTCCCCGGCCGTTTCAGTCGCCCGAAAACGGAACCGCGGGTCCAAACTCCTCAATCGCTTTGTGCTGGTAGCACGTCTCAACAAACTCTCAATCGTTCTCACAGTCAGGACACATTCACACAGTGTAACAACCACAAATCAGGATTTGCCCTGACAATTGCTAGTCCCGGATTCTAGCAAACTGAGCCCTCTATGGCACAGCAAATGGTAAAATCCCCTTCTGCCAGCAACAACAATCCAAGCTCTCCACGGCCCGGTACAACAGCTTAACAGCTTTCTCTGCTGGCAACCAAGTACAACTGCCCAGATACCAATCAAGCTTGCAAGCACACTACAGAGGCACAAGTTGTGCGTGGGACGTCTCCCACGACTTACCAACAGCCTTTCCTGACCATGCCTATGCCTTACAGGTCAAATCACTTACGACACAAACTCTTACAAAACACAACACACACGGTGCGCCAATAATTCTTCCACAGCCTAGACACGCAAACCCACAAAACACAAATCTGTGCACACTACACACACACCCGGCATGTGTGGAGCCGCAATCAGGATATTCTGCAACCCACGATGGGACACTTTGCATCCTAAAACTCAGGCTAGCCGCTCAAATTATGGATGACCAAGGTACCTTTAAACCACAAACTGACAACAAAACCGGTTGTCCTACTGCCGCTGTTGCCCGCACCATGGGACACAGATTATCAAGGCACAACAAAAACCGGTTGCCGCTCCCCACCACGGGACACGGGTTACCAAACCAAACCAAGCCAAACCAGGCTCTGCAGAGCTGTCACAACTTAGGCATGCGTTGTGCACGAGACGTCTCTCAGTGTCTTACCAACTGCCTATAGCAAAAAGGTACCTATTTTTCAAGTATAAACATACCTTTTTGTCCGGAGTTTTAGGAGTCAGGAGTTCTTGTCTGCTGCTGGATGAACAGGTCAGGCAGTGGAGCCCACTCTTCCAGGAATATCCTGGGGGCGCCCTGAGGGGGTCCTCCACCCGAGCTGGACCCACAGCCGAGCAGAACTTTCTCGTGCCTGGCTCAACAAATTGAGTCATTGAAAACCAATATAGTCACAAACAAAGACCCTCTAACTAATTAAAGTTAGAAAGTGGTATGTTTATTCACTGGCGGGTGGCCACGCCTTTCGGAGATGACTCCCGCGCCGCCCGCCGGTGAATAAACATACCACTTTCTAACTTTATTTAGTTAGAGGGTCTTTGTCCATGACTATATCGGTTTTCAATGACTCACCCAAATGACTACCTGGAAGATGAGTGTCCTTGTCAGCATGTGAGTTGCTGAGCTCTGAGAGGCTGAAATTTATATGAAGAGGTTATAAATATTCTGTGACATATAGTTATTTTCTAGAGCTAAGGATTATGCTGATACCAATGCTTGTTTCGTGGCATCGGTTTGCCCTGTTGTTTGTTTCACACTGAACTTTGCTCTGTGGGTGCCCCATGCTGTAAATTCCCAGTGTTGCACAGTAGTGAGCACACTGATGGGGACAGCCCTCTGAGGCAGCACCATTACCTGCTTAGGTGAGGGGGCCAAAGGCACAGCTCAGGGCAGGTGGGTCCCTGAACATACCAGCATGTTTTGGTGTCTGTGACTTGGCTGTGGTTTCATAACTTCTGCCCAGCACAGCAACCAGGTTTCTGAAGTGTTATAAACGGATAGCCAATTTGATTAATATAAAGAATTTATTCCATAGTAAAAGTACAATTGAAAGAAAAACACAAGCAAAAATCAGTTCAGCACTGTGCCAGGCAAACAGTACCAGGTGAGGCAGGGAGGGGATCTCTGGCACCGCTTCTCCGTGTTTCATGACATGCTGCTATCACAGAGTCCTTTTTATATGCTCCCAGGTTTTTTGGGGGTCCTCTTCTTCTTCTGTTGGTCTTGCCCTCTCTTACATGTTGGGATATGTTTCTCTCTTTATGGCAGTGCTAGACAAATCCTTTGGAATGCACACCTTCTAGACAAATACTCATGCTGTTTTCGTTAAAAACTCCCTGGAATACACATCTCCCAGATGAATATTCATGCTGGTTTTCTTTTTTCTGACGAGATTATTTTTGTTTCAGCATGAATTTATTTATATAGTGTATTACATGAAGGCTTGGGCTCACATACATCTTTCTTTTTGTGACTCCCTGTGACATACTAGGAACAAGAAAGGGCTGACATGGACCACCTATTAGTTATTGCTTCACAAAGTAACAGCATTTGCGTGAATCACCTAGCAATAACTGAGGAGTACCACAACAGTGGTGACACAGAAACACCTCAGCCAGGCAAGAACAATGACAGAAAAAGGACAATTCCAGTATCCTAGAGGTGTTGACTGAGATATGCCCAAGAGAAAAGTAAAGGTGGTAGAAATAAAGGTAGCAGCAAAGCCAAACTATTAGGTGTTTTATGGATAGTTTTAGGCAGAATTACAGGTGTGCAGAAAAGGACTTCCCATACCTCCCATGTAAGCTTTATGTGTCTGCAGCAAGCGAGCCTCCAGCAAGCTGCAGTGTGCCTGTGATGCCCTGGTGATTTGTTTGTGTGTGTCTCATACAGAGCGTGGTGAGTTGATCCTGCTTCACTGCTGTGTGGATATGCAGGAGGGACTCCTCATCCTTTCCGTCCAACACACTAAGCAAGAGCTGGGTGGCAGAAATTGGTCTCATGAAGGCTCCATCTCAGTGTTTGCAATTCATGATCAAGGTGCAGCTTTACTTTCACGTACAGCCCCAGTATAAGATTTGTCAGTTTAGCTTTTGTTAGCACCAAACAAAAGCTTGTCAACATTTTGGCACTGTTAATTCCCCCGTTGCAGTACCTTGGAGTTAAAGTAGAGACCAAAGCAAAGTCAGTTGAGTGTCTGTAAAGTTGTCCTAGGTTACAATGTAAAATGTGCCCAAAGTATTCATTCTATCTACATGAAATGTTGTTGTGCACCACTGTTTCCCGTGCCCCCTCCCTCCAGACTATCTTCTGTTAATGGCCCATCAATACCGTCCTGCATGACTCATAGATAACTCTCCCCAGGAGCTATCTCTGTTTAATAGGCAATCAAGGACCCATTGCAAAACTGATAAAATGATATCAGTCCATTGTGAGATGCTCCGCCCAGGGGGAGGAGCCAAGAATTCCCACCTGGATATAATCGGGGCCTTGGGACAGCACAGGCAGCCTTACCCACTGGATTCCCAGAGGACAAGAGCTACCAGACCTTTCTGCAAAGAACACTGCTTCAACAAGACCACTTCATCTGGACTGCCACCACCATGGTTTCAGGTTGTATTCTGACTCTGTCAGTGATCTTTTGTACCATTGCATGTGTTTTATTTTATTTTACTTTTTTTTTTCCCTCTCCTATTAAATTGTTTTTTCTGACTTAGAGTCTCTCGCTGGTTTTGCCTTCAAGCCAACACATATATTTTGGTGCCCAACGTGGGGCAGGAGGTACTGAGAAAAGTCAGAATTACAATTTTGTAGTGAGGAAAAAAGAAACAGCTGTCCGCTATGATGCTCAACATGCTTTCATATATCTTATACCTAGCTCTCTACATTTTCCCACACATGGGGCAGTATTTGCCGGTCTTAATGCTCATGTGTAGACCAGGGTATGGTACCAGAATTGCTGTATTGGTCTATTATGTTTATTGTATGATAACCTCTGAGGCAATGAGCATCATTCGGAATATATACTCTATTTTGTGTTCTTGTCCTGGTCCAGAATGCTACATCTGGGCTCTCAATAATCGCACCCAGCCCCTGTGGGGAGGGGTAAAGAATGATTTTTTCCAGTCTTTTAGGTATGGCACAGCAGTTTTCAAAAGTATTAAGTTCTCTCTAAGTGCCAAGGACAGCATAATATTGTTGTTAGTTCTGCTTTGCCTTCTCTGCACGGCCTGCACCATGCTCACCATGTTTAGAAATCAAACACTACATGGGGTGGTGCAGCGTCTCCTTGAGGAGGAGGGAAAAAGAAACAAATGCAAAACAATGGCATCCGTGTCTACACAAACTGTCGTAAAGGAAACAGGAACCGCATCTATGCAGACTGTCACAGAAGAGAAAAGAAGCAAAAACAAGGCAACAGTTTCTGCATCTACTCAGACCATCACAGAAGAGAAAGGAACCAAAAACAAAGCAACAGTTTCTGCATCTACTCAGACCATCACAGAGGAGAAAGGAACCAAAAACAAAGCAACAGTGTCAGTGTCTACACAAGCTGTCACAGAGGAGAAAGAAACCAAAAGTGCCATCAGCATCTCCACACAAACTGTCACCGAAGCAGAACAACCTAAACCAGTGGCAGTTGCCCCTGTTCAGAAGAAGAAATCAAAGAGCAAATCAGTCCGCATAATGACTGATGAGGATGTGGCAGGACCTTCGCACCCAGCAGAAGAGACAGAGCCAGAGATCATCACCCGCTCTCTATCCCTGGGTGAACTGCGTGACCTGCGGAGGGAATTCACCCGCCAGACAAACGAGTCCATCCTAACCTGGCTGCTCCGCATCTGGGACGCTGCAGCCAATGACACCATTCTGGATGGAAGTGAGGCCAGGCAACTGGGATCGCTGTCTCGGGATGTGGTCATTGACCAGGGGATCGGGAGAACCCAACAAACTCTCAGCCTCTGGCGGCGACTGCTAACAAGTGTGAGAGACAGATACCTTTGTAAAGAAGACCTCCAGGTGCACCAAGGAAAATGGAGCACAATGGAACAAGGTATCCGATGCCTGAGGGAATTGGCTGTGCTGGAGATCATTTTCTCAGAAGACGAGAGATTTCCTAAAAGCCCAGATGATGTCCAGTGCACATCGCAGATGTGGTTGAGATTTGCACGGCTTGGACCAGAGATGTACTCCCGTTACCTGGCAACGCTGCAATGGAGGGAAGGTGAGGACAAGGTGGGCGTCTTGGTCAATAAACTAAGAATTTACGAGGATACTGTCACCGCCCCATTTCGTACCCATGTCTCATCCGTGGAAACAAGGCTGGCTGAGCAAGTCCGGAGCTTGATTGAAGAGGGCCATCAGAAACTGAAAAAGGAACTTAAGGAAGAAATTTACCACATCTCGCCAGAACCAACAAGAGTCTCTGCCATTAGGAGCAGGTACCCACCAGCCAGGGAGAGAGGATACACTCCACGGGGTAACCTCTGGTCTTTTCTTCGGGAACATGGAGAAGACATGAGGAATTGGGATGGAAAACCCACCTCCTCCTTAGCAGCCCGGGTACGTGAACTGAAGAGAGAGACACCTACCACGAAGAGCTCATCTAGAGCCAACACTGCTCCAGTCTCAAAGGCACAGAACCCCAGACAGTATAAGAAGAATGATATGACTGATCCACTTGAAGGGACCTCAGGAACATATTTACAGGAAGAAAGCAACGTGTACCATGACCAGGAATAGGGGGGCCCTGCCTCTAGCCAGGTAGAGGAAAGGGACAATCAGATCTATTGGACTGTGTGGATCCGATGGCCTGGCACATCTGACCCACAAAAATATACGGCTTTGGTTGACACTGGTGCCCAATGTACCCTGATGCCATCAAGGTATGTAGGAACAGAATCCATTTCTATTTCTGGAGTGACAGGAGGGTCCCAGCAGCTGACTGTATTAGAGGCCGAAGTGAGTTTAACTGGGAATGGGTGGCAAAAACACCCCATCGTGACTGGTCCAGAGGCCCCATGCATCCTTGGCATAGACTACCTCAGAAATGGATACTTCAAAGATCCAAAAGGATATCGCTGGGCTTTTGGGATAGCTGCTGTAGAGACAGAAGACATCAGACAACTGAGTACCTTGCCTGGTCTCTCAGATGACTCCTGTGCTGTGGGACTACTAAGAGTTGAAGAACAACAGGTACCAATCGCCACAACAACAGTACACCGACGGCAATACCGCACCGACAGAGACTCTGTGATTCCTATCCATGAGATGATTCGGAAACTGGAGAGCCAAGGGGTGGTCAGCAAGGCTCGTTCACCTTTCAACAGCCCTATATGGCCAGTGCGTAAGTCCAGTGGAGAATGGAGACTGACTGTGGATTACCGTGCTCTGAATGAAGTCACCCCACCACTAAGTGCTGCTGTGCCAGACATGTTGGAGCTTCAGTACGAGCTAGAGTCCAAGGCAGCAAAGTGGTATGCGACCATTGATATTGCCAATGCCTTCTTCTCCATTCCTGTGGCAGCAGAGTGCAGGGCCCAGTTTGCCTTCACCTGGAAGGGCGTACAGTACACCTGGAACCGACTGCCCCAGGGGTGGAAACACAGCCCCACCATCTGCCATGGACTGATCCAGACTGCACTGGAAAAAGGTGAGGCTCCTGAACATTTACAGTACATTGATGACATCATTGTATGGGGGAACACAGCAGGGGAAGTCTTTGAGAAAGGAGAAAAGATCATCCAGATTCTGCTGAAAGCTGGTTTTGCCATTAAGCGAAGTAAAGTGAGGGGACCGGCCCAAGAAATCCAGTTCCTGGGAGTAAAGTGGCAAGATGGACGGCGGCAGATTCCCACTGAGGTCATCAATAAGATCATCGCCATGTCCCCACCGACCAGCAAGAAGGAGACACAAGCTTTCCTAGGCGCCATAGGTTTCTGGAGGATGCACATTCCTGAGTACAGCCAGATTGTGAGCCCTCTCTACCTGGTCACCCGCAAGAAGAACGATTTCCACTGGGGCCCTGACCAGCAGCAAGCCTTTGCCCAGATCAAGCAGGAGATCGCTCATGCGGTAGCCCTTGGCCCAGTGAGGACGGGACCAGAGGTGAAGAACGTGCTCTACTCAGCAGCCGGGAACAATGGCCTGTCTTGGAGTCTTTGGCAGAAGGTGCCTGGGGAGACTCGGGGCCGACCACTAGGATTCTGGAGCCGAAGCTACAGAGGATCTGAAGCCAACTACACTCCCACAGAGAAGGAAATCTTAGCCGCCTATGAAGGACTTCAAGCTGCCTCAGAAGTAATTGGCACTGAAACGCAGCTGCTTTTGGCACCTCGACTACCAGTGCTGGGATGGATGTTCAAGGGAAAGGTTCCTTCCACGCATCATGCCACTGACACCACATGGAGCAAATGGATTGCCCTCATCACACAGCGCGCCCGTATTGGAAACCCGAATCGCCCTGGGATTCTAGAAATCATAACTAACTGGCCTGAAGGTGAGACTTTTGGATTATCTTTTGAAGAAGAGGAAGAACAAGTGACACGTGCCGAGGAAGCCCCACCGTATAACGAGCTACCAGAGACTGAAAGACAATATGCCCTTTTCACTGACGGTTCCTGCCGAATTGTAGGCGCTAACCGGAAATGGAAGGCTGCAGTATAGAGCCCCACACGACGAGTTGCACAAGCTACTGAAGGACAAGGTGGATCAAGTCAAATTGCAGAACTTAAAGCCATCGAGCTAGCTTTAGATATTGCCGAACGAGAGAAGTGGCCAAGACTCTATCTCTACACCGACTCGTGGATGGTAGCTAATGCTCTGTGGGGATGGCTGAACCGCTGGAAAAAGGCCAATTGGCAGCGCAGAGGGAAACCCATCTGGGCTGCTGAGATTTGGCAAGACATCGCCGCCCGAGTAGAGAAGCTGACCGTTAAGGTTCGACACGTGGACGCACATGTGTCCAAGAGTCAGGCTAATGAAGAGCATCACAACAACGAGCAGGTGGACAAAGCCGCCAAGGTGAAAGTATCACAGGTGGATCTAGACTGGCAACACAAGGGAGAAGTATTCTTAGCCCGTTGGGCCCATGATGCGTCTGGTCATCAGGGGAGAGATGCAACATACCGATGGGCCCGTGACCGAGGGGTGGACCTTACTATGGACAACATCTCACAGGTCATCCACAACTGTGAGACCTGCGCTGCAATCAAACAGGCCAAGCGGGTAAAGCCTCTGTGGTACGGTGGAGGATGGTTGAAGTACAGGTATAGGGAGGCCTGGCAGATTGACTACATCACCCTTCCCCAAACCCGCCAAGGCAAGCGCTATGTGCTAACTATGGTGGAAGCCACCACTGGATGGTTAGAGACCTACCCTGTGCCTCATGCTACTGCTCGGAATACTATCTTAGGCCTTGAAAAGCAGGTCTTGTGGAGACATGGCACTCCTGAGAGAATCGAGTCAGACAATGGGACCCATTTCAAGAACGGCCTTATAAACACCTGGGCTAGAGAACATGGCATTGAATGGATATATCACATCCCTTATCATGCACCAGCTGCCGGGAAAGTTGAACGGTGCAATGGGTTACTTAAGACTACCCTGAAGGCGCTCGGTGGGGGGACTTTCAAAAATTGGGAACTGAACTTAGCAAAGGCCACCTGGATGGTCAACACTCGAGGGTCAATCAATCGAGCTGGTCCTGCCCAGTCTGAACCCTTGCACACAGTAGATGGAGATAAAGTCCCTGTGGTACACATGAAAGGCATCTTAGGAAAAACTGTTTGGATTAATCCCACATCAAGCAAAGGCAGACCCATCCGTGGGATTGTTTTTGCTCAAGGACCTGGTTCCACTTGGTGGGTAATGCAGAAAGATGGGGAAACCCGTTGTGTACCACAGGGAGACCTAATTTTAAGTGAGAACTGAGTGTAGGGTTTCATTCTGTATATGTGTATATTTATCTATCTAGCTGTAAGAATGTATTAATTTAGGTATAATGTAGATGGTCATAGAATAAGGGGTGGATTATGTCCTAGGTTACAATGTAAAATGTGCCCAAAGTATGTATTCTATCACCATCTACATGAAATGTTGTTGTGCACCACTGTTTCCCGTGCCCCCTCCCTCCAGACTATCTTCTGTTAATGGCCCATCAATACCGTCCTGCATGACTCATAGATAACTCTCCCCAGGAGCTATCTCTGTTTAATAGGCAATCAAGGACCCATTGCAAAACTGATAAAATGATATCAGTCCATTGTGAGATGCTCCGCCCAGGGGGAGGAGCCAAGAATTCCCACCTGGATATAATCGGGGCCTTGGGACAGCACAGGCAGCCTTACCCACTGGATTCCCAGAGGACAAGAGCTACCAGACCTTTCTGCAAAGAACACTGCTTCAACAAGACCACTTCATCTGGACTGCCACCACCACGGTTTCAGGTTGTATTCTGACTCTGTCAGTGATCTTTTGTACCATTGCATGTGTTTTATTTTATTTTACTTTTTTTTTTTCCTCTCCTATTAAATTGTTTTTTCTGACTTAGAGTCTCTCGCTGGTTTTGCCTTCAAGCCAGCACAAAAGTTAACATAACCAGAACCCTTAGCTGACAAAGTTTAAGGCTGTTGTATGGCATTTGCAAGTCTATGTGCTGTCTAATGCCCCCTCTGAGCGCAATTATTGTATAAACTGAACAGAATGTATTGAATGAACATGCCAACTTCACCTTCTACTTCTAGAGTTGTAACAGTGAAATTCTGTTAGGTTTGAGATTATATTAATTGAGAAGATGCTATTTCATTCTCCACTGACTCTCATAGCACTCTTTTGTGGTTCAGGAAGATCTATGTTTATATATCTTCCACTGGAAAATCGTTTATATTCAGGTCTGAAAGAAACCTAAGTAATAATGCTTATGGATGGTTATATCCTAACAAGAGACTGCCTACCTGCTATCCAGGAGAAACACACAGGAATTGGATTTTTGCACAGGTTAGTACAGAAGACCACAGCTTTGCAACCTGGCAACAAACTGGAAACTTCCTTCTTGCTTAGATCAGTTATTTTAGCAGAATCCATGTCAGTTTGCTCATGTGTGAAATCAAGTGGTTTTTCACTTTCCTGTTTTGATGATATTGGAGCTAGCAACTGAATTAGGAATAGTGCACTTTGTGGAACTGGATGATTTCAGAGGCTTGCAAATAGTTTTCAGGCTCACAAGGTTTCACATATTCACAAATATTTTTATGTATCTTTTCCAAAATAACCCCTTAATTGTGATTATTCATATGAGATTTTCATGATGCCTTAAGATTCAGATGCATTGTTCTTCTAATGTAAAAGCAATCCCTCTTGTAAGCAGACCATGCAGCTGAAATGGTCAAAGTAGGCAGAAAGACACTAATGCTGCCAGCTGAGCCTCTGTTCCAGTTTGGTTGTAGGCAATAGCCAGTCTGTAAAGGCCACCAGGCCACCCCTGACAGTCAGATATTGCAATAAACAGTGGGAATGGAGGGCAGCAAATATGGTGTTTTCTCAGCATAGTTCATCCAGCTTCTCTTAAGCAGACTAAACCTTGATATAGTAGCTCGAATGCTTACATTTGCAGCACCCAAGTGCTATAGTTCTCTCTAAGAAGCCTAAACTTTCAGAATGATTTCATGATTTGCCACAAAATTTTTAAAAATTTTGCCTGCCTTCATTGCCCAAATGTTAGCCTGCACACTTTTGTCCTGCAGGGAAGCATCCTTCAATTCTCAAGGCCTAATGCAAATGGGATCCTTCTCAGCAGTTTGTTGTTGAGTAGAGAGTTGTTTGGATGTGTGCCATGGGGTTTTTTTCCACTCTAGAAACAGCAGAGATATATCTCTAGAATTCATATCAGTACTTTTGTTCAAATGTACCTGGAAGATAATCCTAGTAGAAACCCAAGTGTATTGTGGTGCATGTTTTCCTGATGACTAGCAAGAGTTAATAGTAATTAGTTCCTTGCTGTGAATGTAAAATGCTTAAGGATAGAGAAATCTCTAGCCAAGGATTCTTCAATGTACTAAAGAGTGTTTCATGTTTTACATTACCTAACTGTTATTTCCAATACCTCCAGACATAATTCGGCATCATTGCTGGATTTGGGTTCTTTTCTTCCCCTGAGAGCAGTCTGAACAGAAAAAGTACTGACAAGTGAAATACCCTTTCATTTCATCTAAGTGTGTTGCCCTCCAGGCCTGAGCAAGGACGTATTTGGGCAGCAGAAAAGCATGCACTGATGCATCCAAACTGATGTGTAGTTTAATAATGGAAATTAAGCTTTGCACTTTTTTTCATGAGAATGTAACTTGCAACTAACTAGTAAGCTGTAGTTTAGTTAAATTGCAGGGAGGACAGGGAAAGTCGTGTCCCCTGTCATATCCTTTCCAATTAGATAGGATGTGTTCCAATAAGCAAATTGACAGGAATATTTAAGTAGAGACAAAGGTTTATTAAAATTTCCAATTAATGGTATGGACCATTGTGAAAATATCTAGTTAATTGGGATGGACATATTTGATCAAGTTTTCCATAAAAATGTTCTTTGAGTAGTCCACTGCAGTGTCCTGGAGAATAATGATCTTCCTGTACTTGAAGTGATTGAAATTTGGATTGACAGGAAACTGGTCCAGCACAATTCACAATGGGATTTAGCCTTTGATCTCTGTACATTGCATACTGTGTATTTGATTTTTATCAAGAATTGTCATACTACAACTGATAAAGCTCATCACATGGTTGTTTACATATGGACACCCAGGGAAAACTACTTGGCTCACAGTGCTGATGTCAGGTGTGTGCTGCTGTAGAGCAGCTGTTCCTGGAGAGCTCTGAGGTAGGAGTCTCTGGAATTGCTGGTATCCTGCAGACATTGGCAGAAGCACTCCAGTTGTGTGCTCCAGTGCTTCTAATATGCACTGAACTGTGTCCCTAATTCTGGAACCTGGTTTTATCCCATTCAGCACTGGGATTAGCCTAAGAGGTGTATAATTCCTTCAGAGGCTGAGTGCCTCTGCAATAAGATTCAAAATTTTTCATGCAGATGAATGTTTCTCTAATCAAGGAGCTGGCTCTCAAGTGTCTTGTGGTTTTTTGGGGGGGAAAAAAAGTTAGACTTTGAGTTTTGCATGTTGAAGGCCTTTGAAGAAATTCACACACACACACACACCCTCACATCTATACATCTGATACCATCTTAGAATGGAAATGGAACTGTGATTCAAGAGGACTGTGGAATACTGGGGGAGTATTCTGCCTGCTCAAGTGTGCATGATACTTGCTTGGAATATTTTTAGATACATGCAAGGGAAGACACATGAAGGAGGTTTATTATCTGAGGCTGCTGCTTAGCTTTAACATCCTAAGTATAGTTTCTGTCATGTGCTCTTCATGTGCTTTGTTTCCATGAAAGTCAGCCTACCTGTGTCATGTCAAGGAGCAGAATTTCAGTAGTGGTTCCACTAGAGGAGCAGTTAAACTGTAATTCATAAGTCAGGGACAATCTGGTTAACTCTGAGAGTTTACCCCTCTACTGAGTGCAGATTACACGGGTCTGCTGCCATAACCTTATAGTGGGAGCACTGCTGGCAAAAGAACAGGCCAGCCTCCTTTCCAGACAGCCCTCTAAAAGCTCTCCTACTCTCTGTGTGCTTAGAACTACAGCATAAACTGGCATTTCATCTTTTGCTGCCTATGTTTCTTGTGATCGCGGCACACAAAGCAATAACACGGGGACCAGAGATTTGCAGGGCAGAGTTGCTCCTCAGAGAGAGACCCCTGCCTGTTTATTTCTAACTTTTTATACATTTGTGGGTCTGGCTGTGGATTGGCTCCTGGAGTTATCACCTCCCAGCCGAATGGCCAGACCAGCTGTCAGTTACAATTGTTTTCAGGTTAGAAATATACAAACAAAGGACAGAGAATGAAAAACAAAAAGTTTGTTTATGTTACCTGTGATGGAAAAAGGGAAAAACTGCTCCTAATATTGTACAGAAGCTAAAGAGACTGACTCCATCTTATGAACAATCAGAAGGCTTTAAAAAAACTCAGAAAAACCAGGGTGACAGATTCACAAACTAGTTTAGAAAGTTTGACTTCAGACATTGGCTTTATAAATGGGCCTTTTTGTTTGCTAAGAGTTTTGCTGATTGGTAGATTCCAAAAATTTTTGGGATAGTGTAATTTGAAACTATGATGTAGCTAAAATAGTGTGGTACTACTTCATAATTTACTGTGATGTATCTAAAATATGGTTAGTTTTACACATTTTCATAATTCTTTCATGAATTTATTACTCTGATCTTCTAGTAGTTGTGGCACTATCTAGTATAATTATGCAAATATCTAAGTAAATTAAATCTTTTGAGCTGGGTGTACAATACAGATTACAGATGATAAAAACCTAAGTGCAACTATTGCATAGATGGTAAAATGAATATGAAATGCAGGCAAAGAGTCAACAATAATATTTAAAGGTAATTCCTCATACAACAGTTCAGTAAATGAAAGAAATACAGGCTTATTTAGAATTTTGTGTGCATGTATTCATCCCTTGAGGTCAGTGATCACTTAATGTCACTTAAGAAATCTAGAACAACAGGAAAAATGGTGAGAAAGCATAGTTTAATGTAACAAAGAAATAGTGATCTTCAAGTCGAGTGTTTTTCAGTGCTTAAGCCTGTTGTTACTAAGAAAAATGTATGAGATTACCTTTATGGGCAGTATTTTTTATAATTCTTATGCAAAAAATGAGGGCATAATTTAATACGCCACTAGAGTGTGAATTAAAAATGCACAAAGCAAAGTGATTCTTTAGTTTCCCCCTCAAAAATAAAGAAAAATGGATAAATAAGGGGGTATCTTCATTGGAGGCTGCCAGAGCTGTGATGAGGCCACTGCAGCCTGAGATGATAGCAGAGGCTTTGAGCTTTATGCCTCTTAACTGCTTCCAGACAGTGATTGCCAGTGCAAGGGAGGGGTCACATTTCCTGATTCTTGTGGCAGAAATTCAGTCAACAAGAACCTGCCACTGCAAAGCATATCTGTCTCCTGGTTATTTGTGGGGTTTAGCAGCTTCTTTTGGCTGCTTGTTACTCATCAGTGATGCGTTTCTGCTGGTGAAGTGTGCTCGCCTCTAAGTACAGGTTCTGGGGGAAATGCTCAGCTGGGTGTGGGGCTCAGCACAGGTTGGCTGCATGGACTCATGCAGTGGCATTTTCCCTTTTTGGAGAATGAGCCTCCAGAATAATTGAAACATCATGTTTTCTATTTTTGAACGGTTTCATGTTGTACATAGTCCCATCCCAGTCCCTCACAGATCTGTTCTTTCCATTATATGCCCTTATGCATTGTTCCTTATTTCAGCCTTGAAATACCCTCTTTTTCTGTTTCATCTTTTAGCTTTTCACCGTCTCTGCCCTTATCTTTTCCTCACAGCGTGTGTCCCCCTCAACTTTCATTGCCTGTTTAAAAGTGGGACAGTGAGAAACATCCTCCAGCCTTTCGCTGTCTCCTCTCCTAACGCAGCTGAGGTCATTAAGTGATTGCTAGCAGTCCATCCAGCCTCAGGAACAGCATGAAAGGACAGCAAGTTTGGTGCTGGAGAACTTCCTTGGGTCCATCCTGAGAGCAGCCACTGCATTTCTGCTAGTCTGAGAGTGATGTGATCTCAGAGGAGGCTGCTGGGTTTGCTGCTCTGGTTTGTGTACCTGGGTTGGTTTACAAATAAAAATCTAGAGAAATAGGTGGAAAATAGAAGAGAAAAGTGAAATAGAGCTTGTCAAGGATATTTAATAGTTAGGAGAGGTTCTTATTACTTTTTCATTAATTATATATTGCCTCCATTGCAGTTTCAGACTGTGCATGTAAACTGTGGTTCAGGTTAGTCCTTCCAGGTTCCCGGTTGCTTTGTTAGTTGCCAGTCTTATGACCTGGGTGTGCATTGCTAACACCGGGTTTTGCCATCATGAGCTCCAGGGTAAAGCCAAATCGTCACTTTGAGGTGGGATGTGCTTGTCTGTGCTGCCAACACTTCTAGAAAAAGTCAGGAATGATGGATTAGATTTCTGGAACCTTTCAGAGCTATTCCTGTGTGTTGTGAAGTTGATGATGTGAATTGTGCCAACAGGCGTGAGAAGGCTGAGAATCACTGGCTCGAGGCAGTCCTCTGAAAGGGAGGGTCCTCCTGCTTCTCCTCATGGGTCTGTGGGTCCTTTAACTCCACAACCCCCTACCACTGTCAGCAAGCAGGGAGATTCTGAGAGCACAAGGATAGCAGCGCCTTCACATGAATCAGAAGAACTGAACTAAGGAGAGAATGTTAAAAGAATTATAGCTGGTTTTGTTATGGCAGAAGAATTGATACTGTGTCAGGACAAGTCTTCATCTGTGGCTTATTTCCCTGTGCTCACACAGCAAGGAAAGGGCAGCTGAAGAACTGAGCTCTTTATTCCCAGTTCCCTGGGTAGCACTAGTAGAAAAGCATCCAAATTTCTGTTATCCAAACTAAGGAGATAATTCTGGTTCATCTAACTTTATACTGAATGGCTACTGACAAAAATGGTAAGTAGTAATTAGCCAGGACTTAAAATTATCCTAGCTGGTGAATAACTGCTGGGAAATACCAGTGTGATCTGAAATCCAATTAATTTGCAGGCAGAAGGGTCAGGCTGGAATTTTAATGGTGCAAATGGGCAGGGACCTGAGCTCACTGGCACTGAATGGCTGTTAGTTCAGCTGGAGATTTTTTGGACTTGCTCTAAATCATCAATCACTTAAACACCAGACTTCTGAATTTACTCACACCTTTTTGTTTTGTTTTGTTTTGTTTTTTGTTTTAATTGTAGTCAATAGTTATCAATAAGTGTTTTTTCCAGCACACAATTTGCAGATGACACAAATTCCTTGGGGATAGTGAGATCCAGAGAAATCTGAGAAATACAGATGGGGCTTAATCACCTATCAAGAACAGGACAGAGAAATGACTAAGGCAAGCTGGTAAAAATACTTTTGTTTAAGTAGTAAATATCATTGCTTAGGAGTAGGTAAGTTAAAGTCAGTCACAAGAAAGGCCTAGTTTTCATTTTGGTTTGAATAACTTTAAATCAAAAGGGCAACAAAACCAGCTAACTTTATGTACACACAAAAGAACTCATTGGATAAATGGGTATGGAATAGTAAATTCATACTCTTGATGCTGCCGTGCTGTGAATGATTTCATTATGTCACTTCTAAAACAAAACAGAAGTGGAAGGTCTTCAGAAATCTGCAGTGGAAATAGATTTATGGACAGCAGCTATGTAAGAAGACCGTTCAGGACTGCTGAGTGTCAGAAGATTGGTAAAAAGAACTGCTCTGGGGATGTATGAAATAATGTACTCTGCAAGAAGAATTGCTCAGATGTTCCTATTTATTCTTTAGCATAACACAATAGCAAAGGAAAAGTTCATCAAAGTGACAAAAATCTAATATTTAGAGTTTTAAACCAGGCAAATCACAGAATATCACCAGGGTTTTCTTAAAGGTATGGTTATTGAGAACATGTTATGCTGCATCTGTATCATGCAAAATGAGGAAAAAAGTCCTCCTGTTCAAAAGTGTAAATCTGTTCCAAATACCTTGGTCATTGGAGAACTTCTGCTGAGAGGAATTTTTTTTTCCATTTTGCTCTGATTTTTTCACCTTTGCATGATGCATTTTTTCCCCAGCCACTTTTAAGAGCTGATTACAGATTGCATAAATAATTTATATGATTCATCATAGCAATTTTTTTATCACCAGAAAATCCTTTTCATTACATGTTATTTTGGTTGATCTTCATAAAGTTCTCACATTCTCAGAGGGCACATGTTGTGCATACCTTTTTTTTTTGCAGCTAATTGAAGCATTCAACTCCTTTTGCTGCATGTGAGAGATGTGTACAGTAGGCACTAGCAGGATATCTCTATTATCAGAACATCTGGTATTTTAACATTAGGCATTTTACATCCTCGTTCTTTAAGATTTGGTGAAAACAATGCTTATTGCTTCATTGGTGAGCTTAACCTTTTCTGTATATAACTAGAAAAATGTTCTTCCAGCTGTTCTGCAAAATCTGTTGATCAGTTTCTACAGCAGAAATCCAGGCAGTTTAGTTCGTGCATTTTATTCCACGTGTGATTCTAGGTAAAATCAGTCCCTTGAGCTGCCTAACCTCTCTGAGGATGACAGCATGTATTTTGCAGCAGATTAGAAATGTTTGGGAGGCATCAATCCAAAAGCTGGTTATGCGGCATGGTTTTTAGATTGTAGAGCTCTGTAGAAATAATAAAAATTTTTTAAAAATTTTTTAAAAAGTCACACACAGTATTTATTTGGCATTGGTTTGGGTTTTGCCTCATTGCTTCAGAAGTGACTCAAATAAAATACCTAATAATACCTTAATTAATATTTCCACCTCTTTTTTAAGAATTGATGATCCTCTATTTCTACTGGAGAACTAAGCTGGATAGCCTTCCTTTGGTTTAAATCAGAGAACCAATCTCTCTCATTTGCTCAGTTACTACAATAAAGAATGTGGCTGTAGGAAATGGACCCAGCTGAGGGAAAGCTCTATCCCTTACTGACATTAGTTCTTATGAGGAAAACACACATGAATATTTGGGTCCATAGGATTTGCTTCTCATGACTCATCTGTAGTCAGCTCTTCAGTCAGTCACTTGTGATTATGTGAATGTTTAAGAACAGCAGAAAGCTGATTTGGGTTAACCATAAACCATAACAGTAGGTCAGTATGTGGCTTCATAACTGGATTGTTGGATGGATGGGGGGACTTGGTGCTCTGCATGTCAGGCAACTTAACAGCATTTTCCATAAAGTTAGAACAGCCCTGACATGAGCTCAACATAAGGAATCCCTGTTCTTGGGTCAGAAATGAACAGGTGAACAATGAACCAAGTTGCAATTTTGGGTAGTTTTGTGAAGTGGGAGAGAAAAAGCAGCATCCAGGAGGAACTGCTGGCATCAGGGTAATCCCAAAGCAGCCTGAATATCCTGAATGGGAAAGTTCTCATTCAACATTCCCTCCAAGCTTTTTTGAAAACTGACTCAACCTCAGAAAAATCATGATTTGGCCTTGACAGCATTTGATATATTGTCAAATGAATTCTGAGCTTCTGGCATGCGCAAATTCTTCAAGAAGCGAGCACTCAAGGGAACAAAACTGCATATTCTTTTGGAGCTGCTTGTATCAGGAACACCTAAAGCATCAAACTTGATGGACTTGGCATAAATTGCAGTAACACAAGCAATGGAACTCACACTTTCCTGTGTCGTAATCCCCTTCTCTTGCTGGGGTGCTGCTGCAGGGCTTTAGGAGCTGCGGAGTTAAGACATTACAATGAGAGAACCATAGAATTGCAAGACACACCTTTGGGGAGTCAGGTGCTTTGAGTTTCATTACTCATTATAGCATCATTTTTTGACCTTTTTTTTTTTTTTAGTAATAATTGGATTCAGTAGGTTTGTGCAATGCTGGGAAGAAACTTTGTGACTAATTTTATCTGTAAATAAAGTGCCTGTGAACAAGTGGGTGAAGTGGGCTCTGATTCTGTGCCCTCTTTAGGATCTGTCGACTTAAGGAGTCTGAGAAAACAATGCAAAGCTGACCAGACAGCCAGTAAATCTGACAAACATTACTTCCATAGACAGGAAAGAACCTGGCTATTTTTATGATGAGGGGTGTGGGGGTTTTTTGTTAATTTGGGAATTTTGTGTAGTACTGGTTTGGTTTCTTAATGGGAACAGGACATGGTAAACCAAGAAATTATCTAAGTGTTTTGAGGTCTGCTTATCATGTTAACTCTTTCAAATTTTTCTCTCTTTATCTGGGAGAGATTTGACAGTACAGTGATTTCAGATCCTTGATAGTTTTAAAACTGGATGTGTTAATCTGGAAGATATGAAACACGATGTGGCATTGCAGCCCGTCGTACAGCTAGGACAATGAAAACCTAATGTGGCAGATGCTCCGGAGCACTAAAAAGTGCTTTGGTCTAAAGTGTTCATCAGAAGTGGCTTTGATATGATGCCACTGAGCTCTGGGAAGGTGTGGATGCCCATGGCAGAGAACCCGCATAACACATTTGCTAATGTGTTCTCCTCCTTGCCCAACTGCATACAGGAATAAAGCTCAAATTCAATTAAACTGCTTATTGCTTGTTGACTTGATCACTTATGTGTGTGTAAGCACTCTGCACCTCCATCCTAGCTTCACTCTGAGCATTTCTCAGCAATTCAAGTGCGCTATTTAGTTACTGTGCTGCACAAAAGCTGTTGAGATTCTGCACCTGATGCTGGTGTTCGCCAGCAGTTTAAGGCAGAGGCAGCTCCAAGAGAAGCTGTGGACCAGTATGGAGGGGGAAAGGCAGCTTGCCCTGCTCACTGTGGACTGCAGGGAAAGGGAGCTACTGACAGCAAGAACTGGGTGGGCTGGAGTATGGGTGTAGCTGCCTTTTGTGTCCTGTAAAATAAAAGGCATTGGTGAGCTCTGTTCTCCTGAACATCCTGCATGGGAATACCAGCATCTAATAGCATCCTTGAAAAAGCTAGCTTTTACTGCTGTTGCAGTATTGCATCTGCCATGCTGATAAAATGCTCACTCTGCCAAGTGTTTTCTCATCTGTGGTGAGAATGGGGAAATAAATACATAATCAGCATGTGAGCAGTCCACAGTGCTGCCCAGTGCCAGCAGACTGGAGAAACACTGAGATGAAATGGTGGAAATCACTCCTCTGCTTGCAAAGGGGGGCTTGTTCAGCCAGCCTGGCCCACCCTGGTGTGGATGCACTGGAGTTGCTGGGGTGCACTCTTGTCTGTCCAGCTGTACCCCAGGGGAGCTGCTAACAGACAGAATTACTCTGCAGCTCCTGGGCATGGATGTGGGAAGTATGGTTTTGTTTATCCCAGCATGTTGTAGGTGGGGAGAGGCATTCAGATAAGGAAAGCCCTTTCCTCCCCTACAGTGTCCCTTATTCTCTTATGCAGTACAGAGGAGGCATCAACAAAAAGCATCTGCACTGGTAGAATTACTGAGAAAATCTCAAATGCAACTGGTATCACAGGTATTTAAACAAAAAATTGTGTGAGATATTGCTGAGGCTAGCAGCACAATCCTCAGTTGTTCCAGAACAGAGCAAACTCCTGAGAGAATTACCCTGAGGTGAAAGAAAATAAAACCGTAGGTTATAGTTCATTGCAGAAGTTGCCTGCATGTAAAAAAAAAAAAAAAAAAAAAAAAAAAAAAAAAAAAAAAAAAAAAAAAAAAAAAAGAGGCAAATGGGAGGGGAAGGGGAGAGGTTGGGAAAGAGGGAGTGAAAGAGTGGGAGAGGGGAATGTGCTGTGCACTTAGCTGAGCAGCAGGAAGGAAAGCTTGAAACAGGATTTCTCAGCTTCTGATGTCTGGCAGTTGTTTGCAGGCACACTAGTGGTGTCCGTGTGGTGCTTTGCAGGATGTGGACTAAAGGCGAGTCAGAGGGACTCCAGACTTTAGGGATTGTGGTGGTGGTGTGCTCCTCTCTGAAACTTTTGCACTACCTTGGGCTAATTGACTTGTCAGATGGTAAGAGAACTCCAGTTTTGCAGCTCCTGTTTGCTTGTGTTTAAATGTATGTGAATGTAGGCAGCAGATGACTGTGGAGGAAAGTGGTGTCTGTCAGTGCAGAGATTCTCAATGTGGGCTTCATCTTTATTAAGAATCATACAGGCTACAAAGAGGCAATTCTGTTTTATGCCTTATTGAGGACTTTTGTTTGCTTTTGATATATTACGTTCGCCAGAAAGAGAGCCTGAAGCTGTGATGGTTTTTGCCTTGTGTATTATTTTTTAACTTCTCCTAATTATTTTTTCTTACTGTTAATCCTTGTTCTCTATTGAAAATAAATTAGTACCAAACTTGAAAAAGGAAAGGCCCTCTTGGGATAATGGAACCAGAACTGATAATTAGGTGTATGATTTCGTGGGGCTACAAGAGTTTTGTTGTGACATTTGCAGATTAAAGATATGAATTGAATGCAAACAAAACAAAACTTTGCCATAATCGCTGTTCCAGACACTTCAGCAAAATAACCTAAGAAATACTTCTGTTTTCACCAGCTGAAAGATTTGGTCTCTCTTTGACTTGTAGTGAATCAATGTAATGAACTCAAAAGAAAATAATGAAGTTTTTTTGTCTTAAAGGTTTTCCTGGATTAGTAAAGCATACAGGTTTTAACAACTAAGTGTGCTTTAGGGTTCATCTTTTCATAAAGGAAGGTAGGTATCGCAGAATTTTTAAAGAAAATAACGTCTTGATTATGCAAATGAAGTATTTTTTAAAACAAGGGGACCCCCATGTCACTGATTGCATTCTTGCTTCAATAATTAACTGTCAGGTTTATCTAGCAAAAGAAATAGTAGGGATAAAATGCTAGCATAAACACCTACGTTACTTTATTCAGATTTCCTCAAGATATGGGTTAGTACAGGCTGGCAAAAGATTCTAAAAAAATAAAGAAAAATTATATATTAAAATCTGTTTTACTGGATCAAGAAATGTAGATGGAATTTTAACCCTGCTACAGTAAAATCAATGCTGTCACATAATCCTAGATATCCTACTGCAGAATTATGAAAAAATATTAAAATTTGCTTAATTAAGAGTTATTTCTATTAAGAGATATAAATTGACATGTATTTGTTATTACATGATTGATTTCCTTATTACAAAATGAATACTGTGGGAGCTTTTAGTTTACTCCTAGAATGTCACTGGATTGCAATTACATAATTACAAATAAATTAAGATCTCCAACAATGACAACTAATTTTAAGTAATGGAGCAGAAATACTTACCTTAAAATAAGCTACTAAGTCAAATGTTGAGAAATTTGCATTGCTATTTCATTTGTCTTGCATAAACCGCAAGAATGTTTTTATACCCCCTTTGCAGACCTAATTACTATAATTCCAGTGTCTGTGGTTCCTGAAGCAATTACTTTTCCTAGAAGAAAACACTCACTAGTGTTTCCCCAGCAAAGTCAAGTATGTGACAGGTGAGAAAGGTGTCTGTGTGAAGGTGAAATGAGTAAAAGTGAAGAGATAGCCCACACTGTATTCATGGAACAGCTCTGCCTGTTCTTGCTCGTGGTCAGCAGTCAGTGACTGCTCCGTCTGTGCAGGTGCAGGAGGGGCTGCATTTACCTCTGTAAGGGACCACAGTTACGCAGAGCTCTGATTGCATGGGCTGCCCCACATGTAGGAGCACAGTATTATAAACCTGATCAGATTTGGATAGTTTTTTATCGGAATTCTGTGTTTCCGGCTGCAAAATAGTTCACTTCAAAACCAAGATATATTTACTAGGTACTTATTATATGAGCCTATGTTTTTCCCTTTTGACTCTGTTCCTATGTTAAGAATTATTTATATGTGAAAATAGAATATTAGTATAATGTGGGTGGTTGTTAATGTCATGCAATACAGATTTCAATAGGTCAGAGATCTTTAGAGGTGGCATTAAGTTATTTTCTTTGATATGCTGGTGCCAGCAATGGAGAAGGCAAAGTTAATGCTTACATTGCAATGTATTAAGTATTTTTAACATGTTTATACTCAGTAGAAATGATCACTACTTTTACTTATAGAAATTCCAGGTGCGTTCTCATAGCTGTGCATAATAACACTAAAATATGACACTGCAGTTGGCCACATATACTTCTTTTAGAACTGTTCTTTTCTGAAGATGGAACAGGCTTACTTAAACAGTGTTCCTTTGTTCTGTTTAAATAAAAAATACTACTACTAAAAACAAAACAGCAACACCACCACCACCACGAAACAAAAACAAAAACAAAACCAAAACAAAACAAAAACAAAACAAAACAAAACAAAACAAAAAAAAAAAAAAAACCACCACACACACAGAAAAAAAAAAAATGGCTGGCAAAACCTGTTCCTGTGTGTACTTCTGGGCAAGTCCTTGCTGTCTTTGCAGCCCCCTGAGAGACCAGTCATTTTTGTTCAACTCCTGACTCAGGATCATGTGCATTTCTCCAGCTGTACCTGTGTGCTTTACTTTGTTGTCGAACTTATAGCCCTTGACATCTGTCTTTACTGAAATCACTCAGTAGGAATCTTCAGGCCTTTTCTCAGTTCTTTCCAGCTGTCAAGTCAGTTTCCATCTGACCCACGGCCCTTTCATAGACAAATCTTTTCCCCAGCTTCTAGGAGTGAATGATTTGTGAGACAGCCAGCAAGTATTACTGGGATGAAGATGTTTGTCTTCTCTGCACGAAGATGCACTCTGACAAACATTCTCCAGCACTTCTGGCCATTCAGTGACCCATGCTGAAAGCATGCAAGAACTGAAGTGAAAGGTCCTGTATCTCTTCCTCTCCTTTAGCTGTTTCTCCCTTATGGGAGAAAATAGAAGGGCGCATCATTAGTGTCCCAGTTCCCTAAAGACAGGGAAAACACAGTGATCAACAGTCCTCGGAAGCTAGGAATGACCACAGGATGAGAATATCACAGGACACATTTCACACAGCCTCATGTTTAGGATTGTCTTACAGAGGTTCTGGTTGAGAAACGGTTCCCCTCTTGCCTTTCTCTTTTTGCGTGGTGCAAAGCTCTTGGTGCAGTGTCAGCTCCCAATAGGCAGCACAAGGCAGGGCAGGAACAGCTGCCTCTGACCCCTTGCTTTGGGTTGATTGTAGTAGATACTAATGCTCTATAAGGAATTTGAAAGTAGGGGTGTCATCTGACTGACTTATTGGGCAACACCCTCCCCCATGTCCTGTTCTTTAATTGCAGGTATGGGACTGATCATGACTGGAATATAGAGGTGCCCTCCTTGAAATTCTGGAGCAGATGGCCAAGAGAGGGAGAAGAATGGGATGTGTTCTTAGTGGGATGGGCAGAGTGTGGAGGGGAAGATAAAAAGTATACTAGTGTGTGAAGTAGAACTGTTTATTGTGCTTTATGCCTCAGTGTTTGAAGAACTTGGGTGCTGAGCTGACTCAGAAGTTTGTTAATGGTTTGAAAGTCAAAACCTTTGTAATGATGATGAAACAGATAGATAACAGTCTTGATTAGGTATTTTACTAAGCACAACTTCATATGGGCCTTTCTTAAAAGACATGCAAAAAGATTATACCAGTATACCACAGCAAAACTTCTAACACATCCCACACCATATTCCATGATTGTTGTGCTTCTGTTAATTCCTCATGTATGTAAAAATGCCGTAGTACATGAATTTTGTACCTGCATATGTATCTTTCCTTGCATCTTGCCTCTATCCCTTCAGACTCCCTCCCTACATCCATCACTTTATCTGCTGGGCAGCATGTTGTTAGAAGCACTTAATATTCTGTAGACTATTTTAAAATAAAATTAATAGAACTGTATAAAGTTTGATGGAAATCCTCATTTTTATTTCAAGAATTTTTGTTTGGCTTCAGTTTTTTTCCAAGATAAAATGCACTGATTATAAGCTGGTCTAACAGATTTCTGAAGAGGGGGAGCTTATGCTTTACCCATTTTCTGGACCTGCAAGAGAGACTGTGGACTATAACTACTGCCTCAAATCCACCTTGCAAATTCGCAGACTTCAAGTGGGTGTGCATGTCAGAAGTGCAGTTCCCTGAGCCAGGATGTGGTGCTGGGTGCTGCCCTTGATTTATGGGGATCCACATTCCATCCAGCTGCAGCAGGGGTAAAGGCATCAGGTAGCCAGAGGGGAGATGGATGCAAGCTTTGGGACCTGCACTGCCTGCAAGGCAGGGGTTGATTTTAAGGAAAAGCTAATGTGGTTCAAGAAAAAAAAAAAAAATCTAAACTAAATGGCAGCATCACTGAAGCTGAATTTGTCCTTGCACAGAGCTTGTAGCTGGCAAAGTTATTCTTCATTTATAGCTGTGGAAGGTAGAGATTTTCTGATGCTCTTGATCCAGCTGTCAGGCTGCTTTATAGATGTTTCAGTGTGTGTGATCGATTGTTGCAGACCAAACTCTATACCTGATGAGTCTGTTTTCTGTTCTCTCACTGTTTATTGTCTCTTCCCTTGCAAGACTTTCCTCAGATGTACTGTGGAAAGCAAGAGCTGTTGGATGATGAGGGATTCAGGCAGAATTGTGCATCGGTCCCATGCAGGTTACTTTGTTTAGTGGAGTGTTTCCAAAACAAGGTAATGAAAGAACCAACCCAAACCTCCTGAAGACTGGAACAGAATTCCGAAGTGTAATCTGAAGGGATTTAATTTTCACAGGAAGATTATTTATTTTTCTTTCCAATAGTGGGGAATACAGCCAATATCTAATAGAAAATGCATACAGTAAGGATAATAACTTACTAAAGGAATTGGCATCCCTGCCTGCCCTGCTCAGCCAGGCCAGAGTGATGCCCCCATGTCCTATCCCTGTGTGCTATCCCTGTGTGCAGTCTGGATTACACAAGTCATGAACAGCTCCCCAAGTTCTGTGATTTGTCTCTTCAGTCCTGCCATTGCGTTACAAGTGCGTTCCTAGGTGTTCCTGGAATTATTTTCCTGAGTGAAGGAAGCAAGCTGGGCTCAGTGCGTAACCACGAGGTTGGGTGTGCCCAAAGAGCTGACCCCTTCTTTGTGTGGTGGCCATCAAAAGTCTCCAAAATAGGAATGTAATAATCTGACATTCGGGAAGAAATCATCATCAGAGATAATTGCTGTCTGTCAAGAGGTAAAACATTAGCAAGTGTGGAAAAGAAAAGATGCTTTCCATGTATACCCTTAAATGTAGCCATCAGTTGAAAACTTGGTTGTTGGTTTTTTTTGTTTGTTTTTATATGAGAATTTAGCAGAAAGAACAGAAGATATTTTCATTTTTCATGATTTTTCATTTTTCTTCATCATCAAAAAAATCTTTCTTTTTCTTGTTTCTCCACCCTTCTTTTTAGTATTTCTAAAGTGATACTATAAGGCTCTTTAAACGAGTTTTATTACAGTTAATTCCCCCTCTCCTCAGGCAAGCTGCAGCTTTATGTACCAGATTTTTATTATACCCAGAAGCTTTCTGTCTGCTAATAAATAATGGTGGTAAATTTTATATGAAATAAATGTGATTTCTTATTGCAGCAGAAAGGAAAATAAGTGTGGAATTTTTTCCCTCTTGCCACACATGTTTAAATTATAGAAGTGAAATAGTGTGAAAACAGCATTCGCTTTAAAGAGACATGGCCAGGTTAAGAAATAGGTTTTTGGCTTGTACCGTTAAAGATGACTTAGATCATCATTACACAAAAAGTGCTTGAAATCTTGCAGTCAGATGTGTTTAGTAATTTTTCATCTGGCCCGTGAGGTGCAGCCAACTGTGGTTTTTGTTCCCATTACTGCAGTGAGCTCCTGTGAGCAGTGCCAGCCTCGGCATCCTGAGAGCAGGTGAACAGCCCCAAAACAGCGTGAACAGCCCCAAAACAGTCCAGCCAGGACAGGAGATTATCCTCTCCCTGCAGGAGGAGAGAGGGAAGCGAAAGGGATACAGAGCTGGAAGGAACAAGAAGTGTGTGACCTGAACCTAACTGTGTGAACTTTGAAGGAGCCCATGAGGGTTTTGAAGATGTGTCCTTCCACCAGCCCCAGGGCAGTATCTGAGATGATTTTGGTGAGATGTTAAAAATTGCTTGTCTTTTTCACTGATTTGCCAAAGTCTCATGGACACACTGTTATTAGAAAATCTTAAAATCGGAGTTGTGCTCCAGCTTCCCCCACGGATGCTGAACCCATTCTCACTGACTTGAAGCATCACACATCTAGATACAGACCTGCCTGTGCTTTCATGGTTGTGTCCTTGTTTTTGGAAACACACAAGAACCACAAGAAAGCAAATGTCATGTTTTGAAATCAGGGATAATTTCACTTGGCTTAATATATTTATGGTTGTAGGGGGAGAGATTTCTTTTGGCTGAAGAGGATCCTCAAGAATTTCAGGGTAAGACTGCTTTTCTTGAAGAAATTGAGTCAGAGGTGCTTATAATTGGAAAGGGATAGCTATATAAATTGTCAATATAAATGTAATATAATTAACATTACTTTAAGCCCTCTTCTGCAATTGTTAAACCCACACATGGGAACCTTGAATTGAGGATGCATATCCAAATGTATCTTAATTAAGTCCCAATTAATCTTAATGTATCTTAATTAAGTCCTAATTCAAGTTAATTCTTTCTCTCTTAAAAGGAGATTTCACACAGTTGAAAGAGTAAAACACTTAATTTGTCCATTTTATGTGTACCACCCTTCCTGACAGCAGTGTTGTGGCAGTCCCTGGCTCCCTGCAGCAGCCGTGTGGCAGTGGCTATGGCAGTGCCAGTGCTGGGGTCTGTCACTGCACCTTGTGCAAGGGGCTGCTGCGGCTACCCCAGGGCCAAATTGAGGGCTCCCAGGTGCCAGAGCAGAACTGGCAACTCGCAGAGACTCTGTGTGTATTTGCACATACAGTGCTCTAGCTCTCCATTTCTAGCAGTCCTATTATTTTGGGATTAGGCCAAAACTTATTTAAATTTCTTTCATGTAGATGAATAAAAGGAGTATTGACACTGCAAGATGAAATCTGAAGCATTCTGAAAGAGAAGTTTATCTTCTTTATTCTTCACGCACACCATTTAAAATATTTCAAGCTAATTATTTCTTCCTCCCTAAAATAAATAGGACTGTGTACCTGCAGACTGCTCAGGCTTCTCTAGGTTGATCCTAGATCAGTTCTCATCACTTTTTATGGGTCTGGGTTGCCTTTTCCCTTTGATGATCCACACCCTGATGTCAGAGCCCAGAGCAAAAGGGAAAGAGCCACAGGGCTCCTCTGTGCAAGGTTTAGCTCTGGGATGGGCTTACCCATGATGGCACATTCATCTTAACCTGTTCCTTGTGCCTCATATTCTTCGGCAGATTTCCTCCTACGGTTTGCATTAGAGCTGCTGCTGACTTCCTTAAAACAGAATGGAACAACCAGAATTTTGAAGTCCAATATATTCAAATATTTTCATGGCATCTTTAAAATCAACTGACTGGTAAAAGCGATCAGTGCACACGTGTGCAACATTTGCTCTAGTGACTCTTTTCCAAATCTTGCTCATATTGCCAGCCATTTCCCAGTACTCATGGGCACTCTATCTCCTCATCCTGGTTTAACATCTGTGCTGCTAAATGAAAGTAATCAGAGTCAGCATGAAAATTTAATAAGCTGGGTTCTGGCATTGGTCATGTTCCTAATTCTGTATTTGTTTTCTGCCTGCAGAAGTCCTCAGACATTGTCAGCGAGAACAGCTCAGGTGATTACAAGTACTGGTGTTTATTAGTCTCAAATCACTCTATGTTGGTGGTATTTTGAAAACAGACCAGGTCTCTGAATTTGACAATGCTTTTAAGGGACTTATCAAAGCCAGACCCCAGCTTGGGAAGATTTAAACCTCATGGCCTTCTTTTTCTAGGCAGAGAATTACTGAGTTTCAGAAGCAGAATAATCCTTAGACAGATTAGTTGAATCTAAGTCTTCTAACCCTGAGCATGGTAAAGTTGTAAAAAATATTTTGGCTTCATGGCAACTCATCACGAGTATAGTTGGTTGCATTTATGTCCTAGTAAAGTGTCGTGCAACCATCCCTTTTGGCCTTCCAGGAGAAGCAGAATAAGGACACAGAAAAATGGAAGTTTTGTGCTTGTCCCAAATAACTTTTCTTTTTTTGCCACAGGAACTAAGTTGTAAGGTTCCCAGCACCACTATCTGGGCCAGGTTTAAGAAATTGTTAAACCACTGTCTGTTTCCTGAAGCTCTCCTATCTTCTCTGCTGGGCTTTCTGCTCCCTGCCTGTTTGCTTTGCTGCCTGGCTGGAGCTGCTGGTGGTTTGGCTCTTGCATGGGAGTTCAGGGAGGTCTTAGTTTCACCCCTGCTCCGGTGCTGCCACTGAAACACTCCAGACCATGCACCACTCATTCACTTCCTCCCTCCCCCTTCAGTGGGATGGAGAGGAGAAGTGAAGGGACAGAAAAGTAAAGATCATGAGATCTAGAGCCAGCAGTGAAATAAGAAAACAAACAGTAACAGCAACAATGCTGAGTGTACAGGAGAGGCAAACAATTCAAACCCCTCAGTCCACTCACTCCCTTCCTGAGGGAATAACCCTAGCATCCAGGTGTACTCCTTCTGGCTGCTGCAAAAGTTAACCCTCTCCTAGCCAGGACCAGGACGCCGGGAGAAGCTGAGGGATGAAGGATGGGGAAGAATTTGTGGCCAAGGCAATTGGCTAAAACAGCTGTTCTTGGGAACATCACCACAAGCCAGGTATGGCCGTGGGGAAAGGAATTCCTTGTAAGGAATAAACTGTTGGGAATCTTGAAAAAACTTCCTGCTTTCACACCAGATTCTTACTGATGCCAAAGAATATAGTGTATTGGATGGGGGTTTCTAATTTTTTTTTTTTTATTTTTTTTTTTTTTTTAAATTTCCATCAGGAACTGACATTTATTTGGATAAAAAGTTTTAGGGAGGGAATGCTCTCACCCTGGACAGCAGTGTGTATGTGTAAAAACCAGTACCTGATTTACAGCTGCCTGCTTTCAAAATGCTCTGTGGGAGAAGAATCTGAGTGAGTACAGGTACCCAAGCAGCTTTATCTGAGTCAGGAAGAAGTATGTAATCTGTACGTAAAGGAACTTAGGTGGCAGCAAGGTGGTTCAGGGACTGTCCTTTTATCTTAGTGTCCTGAAGCCTCCATTCTTGTTCTGCTTATTGACAAGCCAAAAACTGAGACATCAATGTTTTTATGAAGAAGACATCCAGGCACTATTGGTTGCCCGAGATCAGGATCCATTTAAATACCTGTGAGGGTGCTGTCCATACAAGCACATCTTGAGAACACAGCCTGCGCCCAGCAGGTGTCCCTGAGTTGTGGCAGTTTGTCCCCACCCCACCGGGTGTGCGCCGTGTGTCAGCAGAGAGATTGCTCACAGCACCACACACATTTCAGGATATTTCCTCTTACTGAAACATCTGGATATGTATTGGAACAATACTTTTTGAGCTGTTTCTTCTGTGCAAATAGAGCTTAATTGGTATTTGTGTTCTGCTTAATTATGCTTCACATTTTGGAGCAATCTGTTCAACTTGAACAGTTCTCTGAAGTGGGAAAAGTGGTCTTCTGGGAAGTACTGGCTCATTTGGATGGGATCTTCAGCGTGCTCATTTATGGAGGTGTTTCTCTCCTCAATTCTGCCTGGACCAAACTAATTTGTTTTTTTCCTAGTCTTTGCCCAGGTAAATTGCCATAATGCAGTGGTCCACCTGTTAAAAGAGGAAAATTGCTCCCACATTCACACTGCCACTGTTGCATTATATTTCTGTGGCAAGTTCTGTTTTATATACTGCTGTTTCTGAATCTGAAAGGAAGTGCATGCTAACACACATACACACAAATTTCCTTAATAAATGTGAGCAAACCTCCATATGTTTTCAGCTTGGAAAAATAAATATTTTTGTTTTAAAAACCTGAACCAAAGCTTCATTCAAAAAACAACAACAATCCAAAGTCAAAGTAGAAAAAACAGCTAATTGTTTTTTTAAAATCCTTAGCATGAAATTGCTGCTTTGCAGAATTCCAGTGTAGGTTATTAGCATGAATGTATCTGAGCTCTGCTTATTTGCTGCAGAGTTCCCCAGTGAAGAAGCAAAATTTTATGGAACCGGGTAACTTCAGAGAGGACAAGCTGCAACGAGCTGCTGTGCTGTCAGTCGACTTTGACAAACTGACCACAAACATGGTGCAGGGGGGAAATGGATTCTGGCTGTATCACAGTCACGTGAACATTTGTGAGAAATAAAATTTGAAAGAGTGCTCTGGCTGTCCCCACCTGGGGCTGCTCCTGCATCTCCCAAGATCTGCATTTGGTGCTCCCCCTACTCAGGGTGCCTTGGGGAGGACACAGACAAGCCCTCTGTGGAAAGGGGATGCATGAACACTTAGAGGCACAAGTTCTCTCTCTCCAGGTGAAAAGTCCCAATCCAGAATAAAATCTCAGGAGAGGCTACAGCTTTGTGATCCATTGCAATTGTGCTCTTAAACACTGTACGTGGTTGAGAGTGCCCTTACACGGAGTTTGTGTGGTTTAACTTGTGTTTGTCCCTGTGTCATTACCTTTTCACCTTCTTTTTCTGAATGTTTTATAAGTTCTCCTGTCAAATCTGCAGCCAGTGCCAAGTGTGTGTTAGCCACTGATCAGAAAAAGTGCCTCTGAGAGGGGAAAATACCCTTAGGTTTTACATTGTAGTTAAAACCTGCCCGAATATACAAATACACAGTTCTGGTTTTCCCATAATAACTCAGGGATAAAATGTCCTTGAATTAGGCACTGAACATTACTATTAATTACTAGTAATAATTACTATATTTGATTGCTTGATTTCACCCCATTATATATTCATTGATTATTGCTCTTCCAAAACCCATTTTCTAACTCAAAGCTAGAGCAAACCAGTCTAAATGGAAATCAGTGCAGTCATAAATCAAGAACCTGAAGTGTCTGATTTGCTTTGCAATGACAAAAACCCCCCACATCCACAGCAAGAATTCACAGAGAGAATAAGTCCATTTGTGATGCATTGTCTTGGCTCATCAGAGGTTTTTTATTAAATTACCTATTCCATAAAAGGAAAAAAAAATAAGTTCACTTACCTAATTCATAATTCAGAAGTCTCTTGCAACTCTTTAATGAAGTGTCCTCTGTAGAGTTTCTGATATTTCTTCTAAAAAGCATCATGTTTGTGTGCTTGACATTCTCATGACTTTTCTTTTCTCTTGCTGTTTTGGAATCAATCTTGCCTTGTTTCCGGCTCAACCTGCATTTCCTACCTTGGGAAACCAGTTTAAGGCCAGTAGCTCCTGCCTGCATATCCTTTGTGTGCAGTGGAAGGACACTCTGCAGTCTCCTCTGGAAATGGTCACAACAAAAACAGTTCTAATGAGAGCTGGACTTCATACAGTGTCTTCAGAAACATTTGAATTCAAATTTGACATTATATATTTCACATTCAAACCATTGTACCTGATCTTAGCTGTGTGCTAGCTAAGCACACAGCTTTGGGATGTACCTCAAAATTCCGGTGTCTCCTTTTTTGGAGAATAACATTGGATTTGCATCCCTGTGTACAACTGTGAAAATAATTAAAGGAGAGGCAGAGGGCAGTATTTATACATTGTGAATAGTTTATTGTAAGGATTAGACAAGAAATCTAAAAAATCTAATTTTTAGTAATTTTATTATAATTAGCCATTTTTATCTTGGAATTTTATATGCTGTTGGGTTTTCAAGTATCTTCTCATCAAGTGGTGGTTTTGCCGGTTCACATAGGCAGAACAACCCTACTAAGCTTGGCTGTGAAATTAATTTGATGTTGCTGGGTTAGTGGTGAAAATCACAGAATCACAAAATATTCTGAGTTGAAGGAGAACCACAAGGACCATCAAATCCAACTTAAAATAGACCTGAAAGAGTCAAAAAGTCACATCAAAAAAAAAAAAAAAAAAAAAAAAAAAGGAGTGAATTAGGAGACACCACTCTCTTTTTGGTTTATTGCCTTGAGTGAGTCCCTTTTGAAAACTGAACTCTCCAGCCAGGCAGAATAATATTAATAATTATTTTTAATAATAATAATGGCTGTTCAACTTAATTGTGTTTAATTTTTACATCAGTAGGTAGATCAGTAGGTACCCCTGTGCCATTTTTTACCTGCTGTTTGCCATGAGAAAATTTTCCTTGTCCCTCTTTTGGGATCACAGCGGAGTCTGAGCTGCCACTCCTGTCCCTGTGCGGCTCCAGGGGTGTGCAGGATGTGCCAGGCAGGGTCGGTTAAAGCCTGGGACATGGCGTCCACAGGCTGGGACACTCTGGATGTGCTGGGGGAGAGCACATGGCACAGCACAGGAATGTGCTGCCAGATGGCGAGGCTGGGGATGGGGAGGCTCAGAGCCCCAGGGACATCCCAAAGCTCTTGCCCAGCTCCTGCCCTAGTGAGCACCTATGCACTCAGGCCTTGAGTTATGTCTCTTAGGAAATTTCCAAATATTTGCAGCTGATCTCTCGCAGGTCAGACCGACTTCCTGCAAGACCTGCCCAAAACCACATTCTCTCTGGAGATTAATTTCAATATACCGTGGGTAAACTAGAGTTAATTTTTTCTTCAGGTCCTTGCTCTGAAAATATAGCTATTTTTTTTTTTTTTAATAAAAGCAAGATGCAGTCTAATAATTCTTGCATGTAATTTAATCCCCTTCAGTGTTTGTAAAATTACCCATTTCATCTAATGCCTGTCAGTTTTATAATTAACACTGGGCATATTAGCTGCACTTTATGCCTTGATTTTTTTCCTTAAGAAAAAGTGAATTTATTACAGGCAACTTGTTTTCAAAGTCCTCCCATGAACCATGGAGGCTGGTGTTCTGCATTTTTACCTTGCAGCCTTCAGATGCAGGGGACAGGTCATTTGCATCTTTATTAAAATCATCATTTACACCCTTTAAACTGTTTGAGGCTCTGGGTTGTCCTTGGCCAGCTCTAGCACTGTATGAGGCTTCACTATTGCTTATTTGGCAGGCACGTGGGCTGGAAATGATGCAGGATCGCACCTGAGGAAGGTGGTAGGTGCTGTTTGATGCTTGTTTCCTCAGCACGTGTGGCCCAGCAAACCCAGCCCTGGGCAAGGCAGGTGGGTGCAGGGGCAGCTGCCAGCACCAGCAAGGATGGGCAGGCTCAGAATCGTGGCTTCTCAATCCCAGAGCCGAGGCAGTGGCTGGGGAATAACACACAATTGTTTTATGGTGCACAAATAGGCTTGGGATTGGTGGGAGCTGTCCCTGCCTGTGACAGGGGGCTGGAACTGGATGATCTTTAAGGTCCCTTCCAATCCAAACGGTTGTGTGAAATGCAGGACCATTTGCAGGCACTCTGAGTATGAAACTTCCCAAATTGTAGATATAATAAAAGGCAAAATTGGAACAAATATGAAAAGGTGAATAAAGCAAGCCTCATTAAGTAAATTCTAAAGTGTATTCTGTTAAAACAGAAAAAGGCTTTGCTAAGCTTTTCAAGCTCATCAAGCTCTCACTGAGCAGCTGCATGGTGCCCAGCCCTGGGTGTGTGTCTCCATCAGCCAGGCAGGGATGTCCTGCCAGCTTAGGAAGGATAAGGATGCTGTAAGCATCAGGCAGGTACAGGTGTCACTGAGCTGGGGAGGTAACTGCACTCACCCCTCGCAGTGGGTGCAGTCAGTCCAAAGGTCTGTTCATGCATCTGTGAACTAAAGAAGAAAATTAACTTTAAACCAGCAGCAAGGTTGTTTCCTACAATCAAATCTCTCAGGAGCAAATTGTAAACATGGTGAAACTGAGGAAGAATGTGGTATTAGATAAAATATCTTAACATCATTCCTATCAAAAGTTTAAATTTGTATATGTTTACGTATATACACTTCTGCTTGCTCTCACCACCTTACAGTGAGCTTCAGTTTAATAAAACTGTAGTGGTTATAAATGCAAGAGCTCATATTTCATACAGTGACACCTCTGAAGAGCTGGGGGTACTGAGCCAGCATGGTAATGAAAATGTAAATAAAGGAAAAGACAATGCCCATGATGAATAGTGAGGGCAGAGGAGGAAGTGCCAATCTCCTGGTTTGCCACTGAGGTTTTTGTGGTTAATTTATAGGGTATCAGGGAATGGAAGAAACAGGTTGAAAAGAGCTGACTAGAGGGCAAGCACTGAAAGGAAATAGATAGCAAAAAGTCCCAAATCTTTGTGGAGGGTGAGGTGCGGCTGGTTCTGTCCCCACACCAGGTGGGGAACTGGTGGGGAACTGGTTCAGCTAGCCGGGCTGAACTCCGGCTAGCTCTGGTCAGCACAGCTACAAAATGTTCCCAGTTCGGATAGGCATGCAGGCTATTTTTACCTGCTGGTCGCTGGACCAAGTAGTGTCTTGACAGCAGCAGCAGCAGAAGAAAAGGATGGCTCTCAGCTTTGCAGGTTAAAAGATGTTTATTCAGGCCCAGCTGCGGGAAGTCCGCAGCTGGTCCAAACCTCAGGCCAGGGGGGCCAGCAAGCAAGAGAGAGCAGAGCAGAGAGAGTTTGAATTTCCCTCCTCCACCTTATAAGCGGGGGAGGGGTTCAAGGGAGGTTACAACAAGACAAAAAATCAGGGGATTCAGGGGGTAAATAAGGTGTGCCCACCCCCAAGCCTCTGACCAACCATCTCCAGAGGAAAGGAATTCCCCCCAGGAGACCTATCACCTGAAGCCCTCTCCCTGAGATTTCGCAACCTGGGAGGACTCCTGAAGTGATAGGCAGGTCGCCCCAGAGCGAGGCAGGGCAGAGGGGATGGACAAAGATAGGTGGGGGGTGGGATGATTGACACAAAACACCTTATATTATACAGAAAACACAAAAGGGTTACAGAAATGGGGATACAGTGAAATGAACCATAACATAAACTTCTTATAAAAACCTAATAAACAATTCTCGCACCGCCACAGTGAGGACTACTCAGGTGGATTTTTCTCTCCTTTTTTCAACCATTCATTTCTCATCCCTCATTTTAAAGAATTTCTTCCCCACACTTTTCTCTCTTCATAGCTTCTGCATTCCTTTGTTTTGTGGCATTAATTCTCTTGCAAAGAAATTGGCTTTCCCCCTTTTTTCCCATTTTCTTTTCTTCCTGCAGCAGACATCCTTTTTCATCTCCTTTCTTCTAACAGGAGCTGTAATTTCTAGACTCTTCTTTCTCCCTTTGTGTGGGGAAGGTGTGTCCTTCAGGCTTCTTTTGGCCCCTTGCCAGCCTTCAGTCCCTTTTTCTGCACCACAAACAGCTGATACTCTGCTCCTGTCCTGTGCTGTTACAGCCTCACACCTTTGTTCCCCTACTGTGCAAGGGACCTTCAGAACAGGATTTAGGAAGATATTTTATCTGTTCAAGACCTACAAATGTTGACTGTGATGATGCCAATGTAGTGCATTAAGAGGATGGCTGGATTCACCAATATTTTGAACCGATTTCTTAATACTGACAGAATGAATCAATGTTAATTAACCATTAGCTTTTACTGACTTATGCCCTTCATTAATAACATTCAATTTAATGTGTGTATAGGTATGTATATATATGTGTGTGCATATGTACTCTGCAGAATTATTTAGCTTATGAAAATACACCTTTGGGCTGGTCTGTTCTTTCACTGATCTAGCCTGCTCTGAATTCATGCCTTTTCTCTATTGAGGGTGCCTCTATTTCCTTGCAAAATCCTACTTAAATTGGTGGTTTTCAGCAGAAATTGGTATATTATGCTTGAGCCAAATAACCTAAATTGTTTTTACAAGACATGAATTTTGCAGGTTTCACGGTAAGGGTAGTGTTTGCTTTTATGCCAAGCAACTTTTGGATGAGGGCTGGATTTCCATGTCAGCTGAAGGCTGGATCTGGTCCTTGAAGTTTATAGAATCTCAAACTAATAGACAGTGTCTACATGTTTGGACATTGCATACACTGCTGGGGGATGGGCTTGTCAGGGGAAAATATGCATCACAATTGAAGTGAGGTTATGGTAATTCAGGATGTGATAGTATTTTTCTTCCTTTTAGAAGAACACGCTCTTGAATACAATGATAGAAGTGTTTTTCATTTTTTATCTCTTTCCCCAAAAAGTCCTTATAAATTCAGGCTGAATTAATTCCAGATTCTGCAACTGTGGACAAAATTTGAATTTCTCCTAGGACTAAAGTGACCTTCAACCTCTCTAGAGCAAGCTTTTTGGTTAGCACACAGAGGATTTCCCTCACTGTTTCCCCTCAGCATAAAGTTGTTGTCTGATACACCTGAGGATGTCTGCTCTCTCAGGTATATTTGCACAGCTTTCTCTAAAGTCAGTACTTTGGAAGTACCATTCCTCCACACTGTTTCAATATTTAGGTATGAAATATCTGTGGTTGCCTTTTGGAGCCATGTGTCTGCTGCTGCCCTGCTGCTCTTGCCACCATTTTGACATTATGAATGGGCAGATAATTGGCAGCCCAGGAAGAAATGTGAGCTATGGCTCTGCTCCTGTGGCTTTTATTTTTATTTCAAGAGGTTGAAAACAGTTACACAGACCAGTTCTGTTGGTGGTTTCTTTTTTATCTGTTGCTCTTGAAATCCAGTCTGTCCTATCCATCATGTTAAAAGAGCAAAGGTAACAACCAAAATAAATATTTTTCTGTCTTTTCTTTCAGATAAGATTGAAGATGAACTAGAAATGACGACAGTGTGCCATAGACCCGAGGGACTGGAACAGCTTGAAGCACAGACCAACTTCACTAAAAGAGAACTTCAAGTTCTTTACAGAGGATTTAAAAATGTAAGAACGGTACCGTAATGAACAGAGTCTAATATGTATGTCCCTACCAGCCTCAACTGCTCAGCTTGATTTTGTATTATTCCCCTGCTACACGTTAGTAGTTTTGTATTAGGTCTCCCTTACCACAGCAAAATGAGCACAATCTGCCTCTCCATCTAATATTTATGACATTGCAATCTGCCTAAAACTTGGTTTGGATGAATATTCACCACATAATGGTCTCATCAAACTTGTTCCCCAAATGTCAGCAAGCACACTTCAAGTACTTGAAGATAACCTGGAAATATTTTTATAGCTACTTATTTAAGCCTTGTTGTCGTTTCCTAATGTTCAGATATAAGTGGTGCTGTTCACTCATGATCTCTAACTGCAGAAATCTTGCTCTTGTAGTAGGGTCTCTGAGGAGCACTTTAGGACTTTAGGGTCCTGCATAAGCAGGGACCAAGGCTGGTGTGGCAGGAGCCAAAGTGAAATCAGAAGCTGAATTTGTGTTAAGACTGAGGAGACCAGAGAGAGGCTGCAGATTTCTGGGCAAGCAGGCAGCAGTGCCAGCTGGCATGACTGGGTGTGCAGAACAGCTCCGTGCCCAGCCTTGTGAGCCACTGTTCCAGCCAGGCTCTCTGGGAGCCCAGAGCCACAGCCTGGCTCTACTGCTACCTCTCAGGGGCTGCTCGCAATCAGGATAAATGGATGAGGAATGTTGAGGCTACATGGAGCAGATGCTTTATGGACCTTGAAGAATGAGTACTCATTACATGTTTGCCTGAGGGTCAGTGTCACCCAGGTGCTTTGTGCCAGCTGATGTTTTAATGATGATTAACAGGTCAGAATCAAGCTGGCTCAATAAACACAGAATGGTTTTTATATATTCTTGCAGGACAGCTCCAGAATTCAGAGACCATCACAACAAAATGCTGACATTTCTCTGTCAAGTCTGTTGGGTAAAAACTTGCAAAAGAAAGCTGAGCTACCTTAAATACAGGCAGTTCTGAGGAACCTGTGGGACTTTGAGAAGGGCCTTTCTTTTTGACAGATTTTTGAAGTTTGATCAAATCACATTTCCAGTGCATATTTGACTTTTCCAAGGAGTCTAGTGGTTTCACCCTTTGTTTCATCTGAGTGAGCCAAAGCACAGCTCAGCTTTCTGTATTTTTGTTTGGTGTGTGTGGCATATTTGTGCAGCATTTGCTGCACACCGGAGGTCATTTCACATGTGAGGCTGCTTAACTGAACACTGACCTCTTCATGCTTTTGCCAGCCAGCAGGAAATCACACGGCTTTTGAGACAGAGCTTGGCAGGTTAACACCCCAATATGACATGACTGCGTATAGAGAGAGGATAAACCCAGTTTTGCTAAGATCTCTGGAGTGCCTTCTGTATCACTGTTGGGTGCAAATCCTGTGTGGGAGAGCTCTGCTCTGTACTGGGGGGATTTGCAAGCTGCAGATGCAAACCAGTGACCAGACTTGGAGCACTCAGCACACAGGACATTTACCCACTGCCCTTCCCAGCTCCACTAGAACTTTACACTACAGAGGCATTACCTCCCAGGGCAGTAGTGGTAAACAAGGGTATTTAACTTGTGATGCAAACCTAGGACATCACTGAAGGTCTTGGTATTAATTGGCAGTGATGGCAAGGTCTTGGTTTATATCTGGTATTAGGACAAAGCAGGCTGTTTTTATCCAGCTGATCCGCACACAATATACACAAAGTTTTGTATCTAAGGTTTAAATTGACATGGAAGTGCAGCATTGACAGTGGTAGCCTGGAAATCCTGGTTTCAGTGGGATGAGTAATTATGCAGAGGAGGCAAGCTGGCTCATCTGTTACCATATTTGCTATTGCACCAAACCATCTGTTCCTTGGGATGATGTTACAGTGCCATCTGGAGATTCAAAATCCCTATGGGAGTACAGTCATTTTCCTCCCTGGCTTTCACTTACTGCTTGCTCTCAGTGATTATTGCACAGGCCCTGTTTAGTCACAAGGCAACACCTGGATAATCACAGAGCCATTTGCAGGAACTTGTGTTGGGCACAGAGGGATTGAGGTCCTGGCTGCAGAGGATTTGGTGTGCAGAACCAGGGATGGTGTTCCACCAAATGCAGCTCAGCACAGCCTGGGCTGGCCTCTGGACTAGTGCCTGTCTGACCAGGGTCCTAATTCTCAGTACCTTTAAACCTGTTCTTTCTTTGTCTCTGAATTCTGTTCCCCCTGCTGCCTCCAAGTCCTGATCTTTACCCAGGGTGTCACTAGTCTGGCCTGGTGTTTTGCCCCAGACTGATTGAGGCTGCCAATAAATTAATCTCCAGAGAAGTCGAGCACAATAACCAGGCCTGTATTATTGCTGCCTGGCCAAATGTACCCTCTCTTTGCCTTCAGCTTGCTTTTCCAGTCGTGAAAGTGTGCCACCCTCCAGCATTTCTTGGTTTGAGGACCAACAGTTCACATTTATGTTAGCAGTTTCCTCTGCCCGAGGGATTCTGCAGTATGTGAATGATCGCCTGTGGATTCCTCCCGTTTTAAGGAGGCTGTAATCTGATTTTACTCTCCTTGTGTTAGTTCCTCCCTTGACCCAAACCCTAAAACTCCTCCCCTGCAATACCTTATAAAACCCCACGACGCTGCCCCTGCGAGTCTTCACCTTTACCTCACTCCCCAGCCTGGGAGAAATAAATGGATTCTCGAGTTTACGAAACAAAGACTCCTCTGGAGTGTTCCCATGCCGGCAGCTGTAACCTCCCTGGACACAATGAACGTTGTAGCAACACGATGCTACAGACTCCTTCGCACCTCTCCATTACCTGTGGTCAGACTTGAGCCAGAGAAACGTGAGGTGTTTGGTCCCATCTCTTTGGTTGGGATTCTATAAAAGCAAAGTTACAGGCAAACCCAGCAGAGCCTCTGGTGGGTCTTGCCTTGGTACAACTTAACAGAAGAAAATGTGATACCTTCTGTCTACAGAACTGTAATAGACTATGAACACGAAGAAAAGTTCCAATAAGAATTTATTACATTGCAGCAGGCAAAGCAAAGGCAAATACAGCGCTGGACGGCAGGGGAGTCTCGCTCCACCAACTGCCGTGCCTTGGCAGGTTTTTCAGTCTTGCTTTTATCTTGCTTCTTTCCTCCGATGATGTATGTGTGACGTGTTGCTAGGAGGGTCTCTTTCTGTCCCTCGGTGGTCGCAGAGATGAAGGCTGTAGTTGTAAGCTGGAATTCCTGAAACTTAAAGCTGATTAAGCAAGTAGAGAAGGAATGGGCAAGGGTCTGTTTGCCTATAAGCTTAGATAGTGACATAGTAACTTCCTGTTATCTTGAGTTATTTGATCTCCAGTGAACAAAAAATAGTTAATGTTTATCACAATTCCCCCATTTCTCTTGTTCTTACTTATTTTTGTTCACTGTATCTTTGCAGTTCTTGTCTAGCTAACTCTAAAGTTTCTAAATTTTCTTCTTCAGGTATCTGATCATACTTAGTCCTAAGAAGCATAAGATGTGCCGCTTCCAGCCGGCTTTTCACTATAGTAATCAGTTTATTAAATATACATGGTCTAAAGTCTGCTTGCAAATATTTATCATGCCCTCCCCTGGGTGTCCAGTCAGAGGCGATTGTTTTACAGCCCCAATATCCACAAAAATATTCCCCAGGATAATTACAATATCCTTTACTGTGATTTGAGCTTGGGCACATGTAAAATCCCATTAGGTTCAGTACTTTTCTACAATGATCTATGTTGGTCAGATCACACAATCCTACTCTGAAACTGGGTGCTCCTACAGTAGTTACAGTTTGCAAAATCTCATTGTCATCCCATCGCCATAGTGACCATTTAAAGGGTTGGTGTGGTAGATTGTCTAAGGCATTAATCCCTCTTAAGTATAACATCAGCAAAAGAAAGTAATCGGCTGGGTCACGTGGTGAGCATCATTGGGGGCATAGGAATGGGAGTATATTTGAGGATTGTTCCATTTCATAGACCGCAACCTGTCTCTCTGCCCAGGGTCCTTGCTCTAATTCCTGTTCCTGAGGCAATTCCTCAAATATTGTTTTGTTGTCCCACCCCTGGGGTTTCTTTCCTCCACAGCTTTTTACCCCTCTGCCTTTCCCGTCGACTCGGTTGCCTCGAGCCACGGGGGGTACCATCTTCTCGGCAGCAGGGATATTCTTCAGGAGGTCCCCGGGGGCGACTCTGTTGCCTCTTGACATAGGAATCCCAGTTCTGATACTTAACTGGGGGTGTATCACACTGGATTCCCTTTAGGCGTGTGCGGCAGGTGCAGTCAACAATTTCAGCTATGAACGGGATGGGTTCATTAGGGTGATAATAATAATATTTTGGTTTAATCCTTAATGCAAAAATCCTCCACCACTCTTCTGATTCTCCTACTAATCCCTCATATTTAACTTTATATTCTAGAATCCAATTAGTTATGTTCTGCTGCAATACCCAACAGGGGCTGCAAATTCCTCTAGGAGGGGTTCCTCGCCTACAATGACTCCACCACCTGTCCCCGCAGATTTTACAAATATAACAAACAAAGGGATAACAATTGCACTCTGGGTCTCTACACTTTATCTTAACATCAGAGTTACAAATTAATCTTTCCTCCGTGTAGTGTGGTTCTGGTGCATATTTTACACGGTGTCCATTCATTGACGATCTCTCCTCTGGATCCGTAACTTCAGGTCTCCAGGATTGCTTGTTACCTGCTACTCAGGAGTCGGTTTGCTCACTGGCCCTTTAATTCTGCTAGCATGGGTCCCTCCCTTCTCTGCTGTTCTGACTGCAGTATCTGTAGTAAGCAATACAAGGTAAGGGCCCTCCCATTGTGGGGCCAAGGTTGCTTCTTTCTAGGACTTTATCATTACTCAATCTCCTGGTTGCACCTGGTGCAGTTTCAAATCTAGTGGGGGTCTCTGAGCTAACCTTCCCTTATTCTATAGATTTTCCCTATATTTCATTAGGCTGGTAATGTATACATTCATATTTTGATCCCTCAACTTTGGATGATCTTGCGGTTCCTCTATATTGTAGGGCATTCCATACAACATTTCAAATGGAGATATTCCCATATCCGATCTAGGTTGTGTCCGGATATTAGCAATGCTAATGGTAGGCATTTTACCCATGACAATTTGGTCTCAATCACGAGTTTGGTCAATTGTTTTTTTAATTTCTCCATTCATTCTTTCTATTCTTCCCGAACTTTGGGGGTGCCAGGGGGTGTGATAATCCCATTGTATTCCCATTATTGCCATGGTTTCCTTAATTATTTTGGATGTAAAGTGGGGGCCTCTGTCCGAGTCAATGGTTTCCGTGACCCCATATCTGGGAATAATCTGCTCTA